>NC_048579.1:47498766-47833453 GCF_013265735.2 Oncorhynchus mykiss
TTCGGGAAGTTTGGGTTGGATAAACAATTGGTTCCTTTCTCTATGGGGAGAGTTATTTGTGCGTGCCCAGAGTAAGTTATGTCAGATCACTGTGTGTGTGTGTGTGTGTGTGTGTGTGTGTGTGTGTGTGTGTGTGTGTGTGTGTGTGTGTGTGTGTGTGTGTGTGTGTGTGTGTGTGTGTGTGTGTAATTGTGATTGTATGCTGGATATGTTGCGTGCGTGTGGATATGTACATGTGCGTCTGTGTACGCCATCATAAGTGCGTGTCCTCACCCGTCGAGACATTGTAGCGTTGGTCCTCTCCTTCAACTGTGGATCAGTTGGTAGGTTGTTCCAGTCGATGTGAGGGGTGTCATATTTGTCCCTCAGCTTGGGACAGCTCTTAAACAAGAAGTCTATGATGAAGAACTTGATCCCTGCATACAGCCCTGAGAGAAAAAGAAGAGACTTTAAAAAGCCAATTCTCTTCAGATTAAAAACAAGTTGAGACAGTAATGTTGCTAAGCACAATGGATGGCACAAAAAAAAATAATTGTTGGTATACTTTATTGTTTACACTTTTTATGCATTTCATAAAACGTGTCTCTGCTGTAAACTAAACAGGCACCAACAGGGAACACACAGGAGAAGACTAATTGCTTTAGAGAGGAACAAACAATGAATCTCAGTGTGCCAAGAGACAATGCCCCTGAGCAGCAATGAAGAGAACAAAGGGGTGTTTTTATATTGAATGTTACGTAACTATAGCATTTCACTCAGTGTGTGTGTGTGTGTGTGGCTGCAGCAGCGTGTCTGTGTGTGTATGTTTATGTGTGCTTGTACTCACCAATCATGAAGCCCACGAGTTTATAGGGCAGTATGCAGGAGGAGAGAAAGGTAACCCACAGGCTGATGTAGAGCTTCTGAGTGATCTCAGGCTGCACCCACATGAATAGGCTGCACACACACAGGGCGACAGAGCGAGGGGCGAGAGAGAAACCATTTTGATTAACTATTCAGACCAACATCAGAGGGAAAGAGCATAGAATGGTAAGACAGTGAAACAACCATTTCTTACTTACTTTTTTATTTTCTCCAAAACATCCGCCATCTTACCAAAAAGGTTCTGTGAAAAAAAAGCCCAGAAAAATGACTTTCCCAAAACACACAATGTCTTAATGTGGTGTGCGTCTGTGTGTGTATTTGTGTGATGACGTGCGTATTTATGCGTGCTTGTGTGTGTCGGTGCTGGCTACTACTGTACCTGGGCTTTTTGTGCCACATCAAGCACTAACTGGAACTTTTCAGACACAGTCAAATCATCCTTTGACGGTTCCTGCACGAAACAAACCCAAACAAAATCAGCTCATGCCATAAGGCAGGAAATACGACAGGCCACTTCCTGTGGGATCAGGAAGCTAAGAGGAAGTCATGTGAAATGGGAGGCGTCTTACTATAGGATCCGTAATGTCCGGCACAATGCTCCACTGAATCCTCCAACCTCTGAAAAGGGAAGATGTAAAAATGTCAACAACAACAAACAAACAAACTCTAAAAGCAGGACGGGCACCTGCGGATCAATTTCAAATGATCTTACTGTTGAGAGTTCAAATAAAAGAACACACATTTTGGTTGTGCATAAGCAGTTTCTCTTATGTCAGTCACTGACTGTCACGTAATTTGCCCGTGTCAGCTAATATTTTTTAGATTGGTAAATTAGTCTAGCGGCCAGCTATCTACACTTTTAGTAATCGCACCCTTTGATTTTTAAGTCATTCACTCAAAATTAAAAATCGGCATTTGTTTATCTGCAGTCTAGAGGGGGCCGTTAGAATGTTTTGTTTCGCAAAGTGGCAGGGAACAACGTTTTGCTTGGGGTCTCTAAAAAGACTAGGGACGGTTCTGACTGCATGTGTGGGGTCTGCACCCGCCAGCCTCTGTGGTCCCCCATGATGAGTTTATATTTTTGGAAGCCCCCACCCCTATCAAAGTGGCCCATCCCTGCTCTGAATAGATTCTGAGAAAATGAGCTGCACCACATTAAATAGGTAGGTACAGTGTAATTACATGTAAGAGAGTGGCGTATGAATTTATTGATCAAAACTTGGTAAATATGAACTCAACATGTAAAAGTATTGGTCCCTTGTTTCATGAGCTGAAATATAATGTGCACACACACACACACAGTTACTTCTTTAATGTTCCTGTTAGTGAACATTTCTCCTTTGCCAAGATAATCCATCTACACAACCGGTCCAAAGTTTTAGAACACCTTCTCATTCAAGGTTCTCTCTTTATTTTTTTCTACATTGTAGAATAACAGCGAAGACATCAAAACTATGAAAACAACACATATGGATTCATGTAGTAACCAAAAAGTGTTAAATCAAAAATACATTTTATATTTGAGATTCTTCAAATTGCCTTGATGACAGCTTTGCACACTATTGGCATTCCCTCAACCAGCTTCATTAAGTATTCACCTGGAATGCATTTCAATTAACAGGTGTACCTTGTTAAGTTAATTTGTGGAATTTCTTAATGCGTTTGAGTCAATCACACGTAACCAGCATGGCTAATACAGCATTCTGCAGTGATACGCCATCCCATCTGGTTTGGGCTTTGTGGGACTATCATTTTTCTTTTCAACCGGACAATGACCCAACACACCTCCAGGCTGTGTAAGGGCTATTTGACCAAGAAGGAGAGTGATGGAGTGCTGCATCAGATGACCTGGCCTCCACAATCCCCCGACCTCAACCAAAATGAGATGGTTTGGGAGGAGTTGGACTGCAGAGTGGAGGAAAAGCAGCCAACAAGTGCTCAGCATATGTGGGAACTTCTTCAAGACAGTTGGAAAAGCTTTCCAGGAGAAGCTTGTTGAGAGCATGCCAAGAGTGTCAAGTGTCATGTGCAAAGCTGTCAAGGCAAGTGGCGGCTATTTGAAGAATCTCAAATATAAAATATATTTGGATTTGTTTAACACTTTTTTGGGTTACTACATGATTCCATATGGGTTATTTCATAGTTTTGATGTCCTCACTAAAAATAAAGAAAAACCTTTGAATGAGTAGGTGTTCTAAAACTTTTGACCGATAGTGTACCTGACAGGTTGGCATATCAAGAAGCGGATTAATCAGAGTGATCATTACACAGGTGCAACTTGTGCTGGGGGCAATAAAAGGCCACTAAAAACGTGCAGTTTTGTCACACAACACAATGCCACAGATGTCTCAAGTTTAGAGCGAGTGTGCAATTGGCAAGCTGACTGCAGGAATGTCCAACCTGTTGCCAGATAAGATTAAATTAATTCCTCTACCATAAGCCACCTCAAATGTTGTTTTGGAGAATTTGGTAGTACGTCTAACTGGCCTCACAACCGCAGACCACGTGTAACCACACCAGTCCAGGACCTCCACATCACCTGCGGAATCATCTGAGACCAGCCAACCGAACAGCTGATGAAACTGGGTTTGCACCTTAAACTTTCTGCACAAACTGTCAGAAACCTTCTCAGGGAAGCTCATCTGTATGCTCGTCGTCCTCACCAGGTTCTTGACCTGGGCGTCGTAACCAACTTCATTGGGGAAATTCTCACCTTAAATGGCCACTGGCACGCTGGAGAAGTGTGCTCTACACGGATCAATCTCGGTTTCAACTGTACCGGGCAGACAGCGTGTATTGCGGCATGTTGACGAGTGATTTGCTGATGTCAACACTGAACTGAGTGCGCCATGGTGGCGGTAGGGTTATGGTATAAGCTACGGACAACGAACACAATTGCATTTTACATATTACCCATTGAGCACGTTTGGGATGCTCTGGATCGACGTATACGACAGCGTGTCTAAGGTCCCGACAATATCCAGCAACTTCGCACAGCCATTGAAGAGGAGTGGGACAGCATTGCACAGTCGTCAGTCTGATCAACTCTATGCGACAGAGCTGTGTCACCCACAATGAGGCAAATGGTGGTCACACCAGATACCGTCTGGTTTTCTGATCCACGCCCCTACTTTTCTTTCTTAAAAAAAGGTCTCTCTGACCAACAGAGGCATATCTGCATTTCCAGTCATGTGAAATCCATAGATTAGGGCTTGATTGATTTAAATTGACTGATTTCCTGAGAAGAACTGTAAAATCTTTGAAATTGTTGCATGTTTGCATTCACACCGTTCCATGTCCTTTCCTACAGCTCAGCTAAAAAAAAAAAACACTCCAAATAAGCTCCATTCATTAAAATCACAATTTAACCAACACCCATCTATTTTTGTGACTACCTGGACCTAACCAATTGGTTTTTAAGAAACCAAACCATATGGATTTGAATGGAAACTATTTGTTTAAACATGAAAAAGGTGAATGGAAGAAGCAAACCATTTCCAAATGGGCTACATGTCACATTAAACAGCATATAAACACTCTAAATAGGCCAGGAGCCAGACAGGGAGCCTAAGGAACGAAAAATAATTATTTAGGGCTATATTATTTCAAGGCTATAGACTACAAAGAAATACATTGTGAAGCATTTGCGAGTGCTACACAATAGGCTGGTAGGGACATTAAGCCCTCAGCATTCCGTTGCGTTACATCAGTACAGTCTATAAAATTGTGATATACTAAGTATTAAATTCAATTAAAAAAAAAAAAAAAAGTGCCTTTGAATTCATTTTTATAATACATTTTTAGAAATCCGAGTTTGGCCAGTCTGGGGCTTCAGGCTTACGTGACGGTACATGGAGAACCGGCCAGGAGCAGAGAATATCCCCTCACTTGCAGAGTCACTGGGGATGATAAACACCCTTTTGGCGAATCTTTTCAGGCTGTGCAGAGATGCAGAGTTGGTTTTTATTTATTTTTCTATATGTAGGTCTAAAAAGGTTTTTAGGCTAAATAACCCAATCAAAACAGAAAGCTCCTTGAACGTGGGAATATGCCAGGCCTATTGTATAGATCATAGAACAAAACATTTACGAAACGTTTAAGAGATTTAGATGTGTTATAAATACTTTGCTACAACTTCGTTATATATCCACCTTAGTTGTGGACACTACATCACTGCACTCCCTTCCCTTGGTCCTCATCTTTATAAAAGTCACCTCGATTTAGCACCTGTGTGTTTTATCAGTTTATGAAAATACTTAGTGAACTCCATGACAGTGTAGCTGAGGCAGCACACGAGTAGACCACAGATGCATGCTGGGCCAGGCATGCCCTGAGTTCGTGAAGTGAGTGCTACCGGAACAAAATTGGAGCGGATGAGAAGTCCGACGCTCCAGTCTTTGGGAATTTGGGCACGCTCCGCTCGAGCTCCACTCACATACTCTGGTTCAGTGTAGTTGGATCACTCAGCGTCATCAATACATGACAATGTAATATCAATGTGTGTGTGTGTGTGTGTGTATGCATGTCTCACTTAGCAATGAGGTAATTCAAGGAGAGCCTCAGGATGGCCAAGAAGAGGAGCATGGGGATGGCCCAGCCATGCCACGCAGCATTCATGTAGATCTGAGACCGGAGGAAACAAATGGCATTCGTCATTTCATCCAGCACTTAGCCTGCATCCTATTTCTCGCAATCACTAGATGTAATATACAAGTCTTCCAAATGACAAGCACTACTGAATATAGTGGGAGATCTGGGACATCGAATGAGAGGAAGTTGAAGAGACAAACAGAAGAGACATTTGGTCAATGTCCATCTCTGTGGAATAGCATGTGTCAAAGTCGAGAGAAGGGTTTCCAGTAGTCAAACTCCTACAGTTACATATTAGTTTCCTTACACTGAAAGCAGTCTAGGGACATGGTATGACAGCGATCCATGCTTTGGTTTTGTTCATCCGTCACCAAATGACAACTTTTTATATTTGTGGCACAAATCCAATGCAAGTCAACGATACTAAATCATCCTAAAAGTTACTCAAATGAATTGTGTAGCACAATAAAGTTACTTCTAGATGATTTGGACATGACTCGCATATCTTAAAAAAAAAAAAAGACAGATAGGAGCAGTTGTACTCACTATGAAGGAAATAGCTGAGGTGTACACGGAGTGCCAGTTGGATAAGGCTGAGAGGTTCCTCATGAAGTTAGTGACAGGTCTGGCTCCTCGCTCTGGGGAAAATACAAACTCAGTCATCAACTTGTCACATTACAATATCTGACAGCAGTAGCTCAACGGCAGAAGGTGTGACTGTTCTGAGTGGGAATTCATCTATAAATACTCACTGAGTCGCCTCATGTTCTCTGTTAGCCTGGAGAGAGGGACACACAAAACTGTAGATGTTACAACAGGAATTTTAGCATGCACTTTACACAGACACCACACAGTGGGGGAGCACAATCCTCAAACGTCTACTAAAAGAGCGAAATGTTCCTGCGGAGGTAGCAACACCTCAACCCACTGATCATTCTGTTTATGAGTCACACAGAGGCAAGGAGGAGAGGAAAGAATGAAGAGCTCAATCCATTTCTCTAGGTTCTCTCCACAAAAGGTCTGCTACAATACATACTTTATTTCTAGAGCTTTCCACCTGTGCTGCCAACTTTTATCCAATCCGTGTGCACTTCAAACCGTGTACGTACGTGTGTGTTTACAGTACTCGTCTGCCTACGGTCACAGCAGCCAATGACCTGAAGGATGAGTAAACCCTGTACAATCTGATCTGTGCTGAGCAGCAAAATGAGCCAAGTCCTAGACTGAACCCAGCTAGCTTAAAGTGGAGCATAATGTATGAGTTGCATCTAGACAGTGATCTAAGATCAGTGAGGAATTTAGGTTAGAATTGGGGGATAGTGAAGCTGATCCTAAATCAGTGCCCGGGGGCAATGTCTATAGCCTCAGTCAATGGCTGCAGGGAGTGTGGTAGTGTGGTCGAGCCACCACCAGAGGGCACAGACACTGTATTCAGTGATGTGCAACATATAGAGAAGGTCCAGAGATTGAGAGTGTGTATAGGATTCACATCACTACTGTTAAGGTTGGGGTGAAAGACTACTGTTTCTGTGAGTGGTAGAGTACTGGCCATGTGGGGTGCAACAAATTCACCATGTTCCGATAGACTACTACAACGCAGCCTCTCAATGTGATTGCCGTTTTCACCACCTCATTCAGTACTCACCTTTTAGAACATAGAAATACATTTACAAGAACAGACATTCCAATTTAAACCAATAATCCATGATGGGGAGGACCCATTCATTCTATTGTATTTCTAGGATTTTGACAACCCATCGTATGAGCACAACGACACACCTTTTAGCGCTTAGCGGTTCCTCAGCCTCCACAGTGTTCTCCTCCGGGACGAAGCGGAAGTCTTCGATGTAGACCCCCAACCTGTCATAGAGCCACCTCCACGCCCGCAAGTACAGGGTCTCCCCCTGCGGCGGCTTCTCTTTGTCTGGAGGGGGCAGAGTTGAAGGTCACGGTCTCAATAGGCTTCTTTATTTGTTAGTGGGCGCTTCACATTACTGCACACGAAGAGGACGCATGTCTGTTCTTTTTGTCTTTCATCTCGTCACTGAACATGAATAAAATGCACATTCGAAAGACAGGGAACGAGGGAGAGCGAGGACAAGACAGACACAGGAAGAGAGGTTTACAGGCAGCGCAGGTTTATAATTAGTACAATGAAGGTGCCTCCCTGTCGGTTTGGAGTTTCTGTGACCAAGGGCAACTACCTACCTGAAGCCGTTTATTAAATGAAGACGGGTAGAGAAGGAGATACAGGTCTGTAGATCGCCCTGTTAAGACGCTGGTTTAATTTAGAGTTAATACCAAAGACCCATTAACCTAAATTACACACTGAGCTCCTTGTGTGTCTCGTACAGAAACACAAATTCAAGTACGCACATTCTACATTTGGCGAGGCTGCTCTAACTAACACCATGGGCCTGTTTGGCCTAGATTAAACCTAGCCCATTTCCTACAATAAAACCCTCGCCAGTGTCACCAGCGCCTGAAGCTACTAGACAAACTGGTTTTGGAACCCTAAAACAGTGATCAGGAAGCCTAAAATAAAACCCTTACCAGTGTCACCAGCGCCTGAAGCTACTTGACAAACTGGTTCTGAAACCCTAAAACAGTGATCAGGAACCCTAAAATAAAACCCTTACCAGTGTCACCAGCGCCTGAAGCTACTTGACAAACTGGTTCTGGAACCCTAAAAGAATCAAGATTTTTGCTTTTACAAAAGATACTTCTACAAAAGATACTTCTTTCTTCCAGCCTGCTGGCAGATAGGCTGCCTGCCAGTAATCTGTGCTCCACACACACACTAAAACATATATCTGGTAAACAGGATGTTTTTAGCACCCAGAATGTGTTCTGCACTAAACACTGCTATTAAAGCTGCTCGTCCTTACGGTTGGGTTAGAGTTTTAAAATGAATGGGGAAATGGATCCTTTTTGAAGAAATTGTTTTGATATGAGAACACACACACACACACATTAACTTTGATGAAAAATAGGTATTCTGCATTGTCTCAAGTGATTCAAGATCCTTTGTGAGTGTGTTTGTCAATATGTGAAATCCCCCATGGAGAAAATAGATTCTCCATCATTCTGAATCCCCCCCCTCCCACATATAGGGTTATTACAGTCTTCCCACAGTCCCTATAGAGTCACAGGAAACGTCGGTCCCCTGTTCTTTTCCAGTCAGGTCTACAGCCCCACCGGGCTATCACTGGCTTCAACCAGACTCCTGAATGCCTTCCCACAGTCCCTGGCTGCCCTGTAGTCCTACAAACCCTTTTATTTCACTGATGGGAGTTACTGCTGTTTCTGACAAAGGTTTCTTCTGACCCAAGGCTCGTTAAATACGGAAACTGGCATCTTATTTAAGATCTTTACAGATCTGGGATCAGTGTGAGCAGTATCAATCTGGTCTCTTCAATCCATAAACCGTACAGATAGGGGGGCGGTTTTTGGGGTTTACTATCAGCGGTCATAGGCGTTACACCATCATCCACTTTCTGCCTTGCTTACCTGCGTCTTTGCCATTGGCAGCAGGCGTTGGAGACGGGGGTTTACGGGCAGGCTGTGGCGGCGAGTCTTCCAACCTGATAGAAGTATAGGGGAAAAAAAGGAGAAAAAAATAGAAAAAGATTGTTTGTTTACAAACAAAACTCATTCAAGTACACCCTTCATGGGATTTATGCCGCCTCTAAATGTTGGTTATTTGATGTATAATGCATCATGCCCTCTATGCCCTTGTAGACCTTACTGTAAGGACAAGGAGACATTCCACACAGAAGACAGACAGACCGAGAGACACACCGAGAGACAGACAGAGAGGGATGTAACTATCTCCAAGTGAGCAACACTTAGAGAATGAGATGACACACATTATGTTCCCCTCGCTCTCTCCATCACCGACCTGGATTTTAGAACCTCGTTCATTCTCAGTTCGAGGTCGAGCCTCTTCCCCCTCTCCCTCTCCAGCTCTTCCTTTATCTTCTCCACATTTGTTTCCTCTCGTAGCTTCCTCAACTCCTCTTCTGAAAAACAACACATTAAATGACTGGTATCATGATGACAATGAGGATTATCACCACATTTGTTTACCCCTGTTAAGCCACAGACAGACGAACACAATTTCCATTTGTTCAAAATCTGGTTTTGCAAAACCTTTGAGATGATCTGGATCATATTGTCACATCTTTACAAGGGGCCGTTTCAGAACAACAGTGTTATTCTGGTAGCTTCTGAGCTGTGATTACATTTCAACCTCTGCAGACGGCAGTACAGAATGATAATCATGGGATGAGATTGTGATCCTCTTACATTGTCCCACTTGGCTCCTTTCACTGCTATGCTATGTATCCTGAGCCGAGCCACTGCGATGCTAAGAGGCTGGTCACTAGTCACAATACACAGCTGACAGAACACTCCGGTAATTGTTTCACTAACGTCCCGTTTCTTTCTCGTTTCCTCTTTTCCTCGCTTCCTCTTTCAGTCTCTCTGATCCTATTCTTTCTTACTGACCTCTTTCCCTCCCTCCCTCCCCTCCCTCCTCGCCTGGCTGACTCCAGTAGTGTCAGGTGTCATCAGGTGACCGGGCAGACCATGACTCCTCTCAGCCCCATGCCGGAGCTCAGCCCTGTGTTCATGCTCACACAACCAGAGTCTCATTAATACTGGAAGAGAGAGGGCAGCTCCTCTCACAAAGACTGGAGGCACATGGTTGATGAACATGGCACATTAACAGATACCAAAAGTGACGCCAGATTCAAATCTTTGCAAAGTGACTGCAACACACACACACACAAAAAAGAAACGTACTCTCACTGTCAACTGCGTTTATTTCAGCAAACTTAACATGTGTAAACATTTGAATGAACATAAGATTCAACAACTGAGACAAGCTGAAGAAGTTCCACAGACATGTGACTAACAGAAATGGAATAATGTGTCCTTGAACAAAAAGGGGGGAGGGGTCAAATATCAAAAGTAACCGTCAGTATCTGGTGTGGCCACCAGCTGCATTAAGTACTGCAGTGCATCTTCTCATGGACTGCACCAGATTTGGCAGTTCTTGCTGTGAGATGTTAACCCCCTCTTCCACCAAGGCACCTGCAAGTTCCCTGATATTTCTGGGGGGGAACGACCCTAGCCCTCACCCTCCGATCCAACAGGTCCCAGACATGCTCGATGGGATTGAGATCCGGGCTCTTTGCCGGCCATGGCAGAACACTGACATTCCTGTCATGAAGGAAATCACGCCCAGAACGAGCAGTATGGCTTGTGACAGGGTCATGTCAGGATGAGCCTGCAGGAAGGGTACCACAAGGGAGGAGGAGGTCTTCCCTGTAACACACAGCGTTGAGATTGCCTGCAATGACAAGCTCAGTCCGATGATACTGTGACACACAGCTCCAGACCACGAAGGACCCCCCACCTCCAAATAAATCCCGCTCCAAAGTACAGGCCTCTGTGTAAGGCTCATTCCTCCGACAATAAACACACAACGTGGTCTGCAAATGTGAGGACGATCAGCTGTCCGTCCTGTCTCCCTGAAGCGCTGTCTTAGGCGTCACACAGTACGGACATTGCAATGTCTTTCCCTGGCCACATCTGCAGATCTCATGCCTCCTTGCAGCATGCCTAAGGCATGTTAACGCAGATGAGCAGGTGCCCTGGGCATATTTCTTTTGGTGTTTTTCAGAGTCAATAGAAAGGCCTCTTTAGTGTCCTAAGTTTTCATAACTGTGACCTTAATTGCCTACCGTCTGTAAGCTGTTAGTGTCTTAACAACTGTTCCGCAGGTGCATGTTCATTAACTGTTCATGGTTCATTGAACAAGCATGGGAAACAGTGTTTAAACTCCTTACAATTAAGATCTGTGAAGTTATTTGGATTTTTATGAATTAAGACAGGGTCCTGAAAAAAAGGGACGTTTCTTTTTTTGCTGAGTTTACACACACACACACCACACAAGCAACAGTATTCATTCCCCTTGGCAATTTTTCCTATTTTGTTGCATAAGAACCCGTCATTTAAATAGATTTTTATTTGGAATTCATGTATTGCACATACACCTAACCAATTTGGACAATTTTGTGTAATGATTTGTTTTTAACCCCCCTATTAAAAAAAATGGAAAAGTGGTGTGTGCACATGTATTCACCCACTTTGCTATGAAGCCCCTAAATAAGATCTGGTGCAACCAATTACTTTCAGAAGTTAGACCATTATTGAAATAAAGTCCACCTGTACACAATCTAAGTGTCACATGATATCAGTATATATATATATATATATATATATATATATACACACATACGAGAGACTGAATTTTTTCCCATTCCTCCTTGCAAAACAGCTCGAGCTCAGTGAGGTTGGATGGAGAGCATTTGTGAACAGCAGTTTTCAGTTCTTTCCACAGATTCTCGATTGGATTCAGGTCTGGACTTTGACTTGGCCATTCTAACACCTGGATATGTTTATTTTTGAACCATTCCATTGTAGATTTTGCTTTATGTTTTAGATCATTGTCTTGTTGGAAGACAAATCTCCGTCCCAGTCTCAGGTCTTTTGCAGACTCCATCAGGTTTTCTTCCAGAATGGTCCTGTATTTGGCTCCATCCATCTTCCCTTCAATTTTAACCATCTTCCCTGTCCCTGCTGAAGAAAAGCAGGCCCAAACCATGATGCTGCCACCACCATGTTTGACAGTGGGGATGGTGTGTTCAGCTGTGTTGCTTTTACGCCAAACATAACATTTTGCATTGTTGCCAAAAAGTTCAATTTCGGTTTCATCTGACCAGAGCACTTTCTTCCACATGTTTGGTGTGTCTCCCAGGTGGCTTGTGGCAAACTTTAAACACTTTTTATGGATATCTTTAAGAAATGGCTTTCTTCTTGCCACTCTTCCATAAAAAGGCCAGATTTGTGCAATATACGACTGATTGTTGTCCTATGGACAGAGTCTCCCACCTCAGCTGTAGATCTCTGCAGTTCATCCAGAGTGATCATGGGCCTCTTGGCTGCATCTCTGATCAGTCTTCTCCTTGTATGAGCTGAAAGTTTAGAGGGACGGCCAGGTCTTGGTAGATTTGCAGTGGTCCGATACTCCTTCCATTTCAATATTATCGCTTGCACAGTGCTCCTTGGGATGTTTAAAGCTTGGGAAATCTTTTTGTATCCAAATCCGGCTTTAAACTTCTTCACAACAGTATCTCGGACCTGCCTGGTGTGTTCCTTGTTCTTCATGATGCTCTCTGCGCTTTTAACGGATCTCTGAGACTATCACAGTGCAGGTGCATTTATACGGAGACTTGATTACACACAGGTGGATTGTATTTATCATCATTAGTCATTTAGGTCAACATTGGATCATTCAGAGATCCTCACTGAACTTCTGGAGAGAGTTTGCTGCACTGAAAGTAAAGGGGCTGAATAATTTTGCACGCCCAATTTGTCAGTTTTTGATTTGTTAAAAAAGTTTGAAATATCCAATAAATGTCGTTCCACTTCATGATTGTGTCCCACTTGTTGTTGATTCTTCACACAAAAATACAGTTTTATATCTTTATGTTTGAAGCCTGAAATGTGGCAAAAGGTCGCAAAGTTCAAGGGGGCCGAATACTTTCGCAAGGCTTTGTATGTATGTATGTATGTATGTATGTATGTATGTATGTATGTATGTATGTATGTATGTATGTATGTATGTATGTATGTATGTATGTATGTATGTATGTATGTATGTATGTATGTATGTATATGTGTATATGTGTATATGTGTATATGTATATATGTATATATGTATACAAAATATATATATATATAAAAAAAACACACACCTGTTCTGAAAGGCCCCAGAGTCTGCAATACCACTAAGCAAGCGGCACCAGCAAGCAAGCGGCACCAGCAAGCAAGCGGCACCAGCAAGCAAGCGGCACCAGCAAGCAAGCGGCACCAACAAGCAAGCGGCACCAGCAAGCAAGCGGCACCAACAAGCAAGCGGCACCATGAAGACCAAGGAGTGGCAGGCAGCCTAGTGGTTAGAGCGTTGGACAAGTAACCGAAAGTTTGCAAGATAGAATCCCCGAGCTGACAAGTTAAAATGTGTCGTTCTGCCCCTGAACAAGACAGTTAACCCACTGTTCCTAGGCCGTCATTGAACATAAGAATTATTGCCTAGTTAAAGGTAAAATAATAATAACATTTAAAAAAGGAGCTCTCCAAACAGGTCAGGGAAAAAGTTAAGGATAAGTACAGATCAGGGTTGGGTTATAAAAAATAAAATATAATTGGAACTTTGAACATCCCATTAAAGGACCATTATAAAAAAAATTGAAAGAATATGGCACCACAACAAACCTGCCAAGAGAGGACAGCCCACCTATTAAAAATAAATAAATAAATAAACAACATTTAAAAAAAACTCAGACATTGGAGGGCATTAATCAGAGAGTAAACAAAGAGACCAAAGATAAGCCTGAATGAGCTTCAAAGCTCCACAGCAGAGATTGGAGTATCTGTCCATAGGACCACTAAGCTGTACACTTCACAGAGCTGGGCTTTATGGAAGAGTGGCCAGAAAAAAGCCATTGCTTAAAGAAACAAATAAGCAAACATGTTTGGTGTTCACCAAAAGGCATGTGGGAGATCCCAAACATATGGAAGAAGGTACTCTGGTCAGATGAGACAAAAATGGAGCCTTTTGGCCATCAAGGAAAATGCTATGTCTGGCGCAAACCCAACGCCTCTTATCACCCCAAGAACACCATCCACACACGGTGATGGCAGCATCATGCTGTGGGGATGTTTTTCCATTGGCAGGGACTAGGAAACTGGTCAGAATTGACGGAATGATGGATGGCGCTAAATACAGGGAAATTCTTGAGGGATACCTGTTTGTCTTCCAGAGATTTGAGACTGGGACAGAGGTTTATCTTCCAGCAGGACAATGACCCTAAGCATACTGCTAAAGCAACACGAGTGGTTTAAGGGGAAACATTTAAATGTGTTGGAATGGCCTAGTCAGAGCCCAGACCTCAATCCAATTGAGAATCTGTCGTATGACTTAAAGATTGCTGTACACCAGCGGAACCTATCCAACTTGAAGGAGCTGGAGCAGTTTTGCCTTGAAGAATGGTCAACAATCCCAGGGGCTAGATGTACCAAGCTTAAAGAGACATACCTCAAGAGACTTGCATCTGTAATTGCTGCAAAAGGTGGCTCTACAAACTATTGACTTGAATAGTTATGACCGCTCAAGTTCTGTTTTTTTGACTTATTTCTGGTTTGTTTCACAGTAAAAAATATTCTGCATCATCAAAGTGGTAGACATGTTGTTTAAATCAAATGATACAACCTGTAATTAAAATATATTTTTGTAAGGCAACAAAATAGGAAAAATTCCAAGGGGGTGAATACTTTCACAGCCACTGTATATAGGATACAACCATAAAGGAACATATTATATATGTAGTAACAAAAAGTGTTAAACAAATCAAAAAATGTTTTATATTCTTCAAAGTAGCCACCCTTTGCCTTCACAGCTTTGCAAATTCTAGGCATTCTCTCAACCAGCTTCACCTGGAAGGCTTTTCCAACAGTCTTGAAGTAGATCCCACATACACTGAGCACTTGTTGGCAGCTTTGAATTCCCTCTGCAGTCCAACTCATCCCAAACCACCTCAATTGGGTTGAGGTCAGGTGATTGTGGAGGCCAGGTCACGCTTCCTCTTTGTCAAATAGCCATTACCCAGCCTTGGAGGTGTGTTTTGGGTTATTGTCCTGTTGAAAAACAAATGATAATGGGACTAAGCGCAAACCAGATGGGATGGTGTAGTACTGCAGAATGCTGGTTAAGTGTGCCTTGAATTCTAAATAAAATCATAGCAAAACACCACCACACTTCCTCCACCATGCTTCTTGGCAGCAATTCGACCATGAAGCCCTGATTCACAGTCTCACAGTTGATGTTGAGATCTGTCTGGCACTTGAACTCTGAAGCATTTATTTGGGCTACAATTTCCTAAGCTGGTAACTTATCATCTGCAGCAATAGTAACTCTGGGTCTTCCTTTCCTTAGGCGGTCCTCATGAGAGCCATTATCATCACAGCGCCTGGTTTTTGCGACTGCACTTGAAGAATTTATGAAAGTTCTTGAAATGTTGACCTTGTTGAAATGTTGAACTTCATGTCTTAAAGTCACAACGGACTGTCATTTCTTTTTGGTTATTTGAGCTGTTCTTGCCATAATATGGGCTTGGTCTTTCTGTATACCCCCCCCCCCACCTACCTACCATGTCACAACTGATTATCTCAAACGCATTAAGGTAAGAAATTCCACAAATTAACTTTTAGCAAGGCACAACTGTTAATTGAAATGCATTCCAGGTGACTACCTCATGAAGCTGGTTGAGAGAATGCCCAGTGTGCAAAGCTGTCAAGGCAAAGGGTGGCTACTTTGATGAATCTCAAATCTAAAATATTTAGATAAGATTTTTTTTTTTTTTACACTTTGTGGTTACTACATGATTCCATGTGTTATTTCATAGTTTTGATGTCTTCACTATTATTCTACAACGTAGAAGCCACAATCAATTTGAAATATTAAAGCCGATCCACCCCACCCAACAAAACAAAAGGAAACAAAAAAAAGACTGGAGCAGAGGATGAGATGAGTCGAGTCCTACTGTTTTCAACTGAGTTGTCAGTTGGAAAACAATAGAAGCCAAACTCTGGTCAGGAGCAACAAAGCAAAGTGAGGAGATCCACCGCCCTTATACAAATGGTAAGGAATGGTAGGGTAAACACTGCCATACTGTAGATCAGTGCTGAGGTGCGGGGTTGTCAAATGTATTATCAGTGATAAAAATAGATGGGTAAACTCTGACCGCCGTTCACAGTGAGTGAAGTAAAGTGCCTATATAGTCAATGCATTTTTTTCCCTTCGGCAAAAGGTGGGTAAAAGCTTAAGCAAAAAAAAAAAAAGAAAAAGGTAAACACTGTTGTTGTGCGTAGGTTCACCGCTCAGGGTACTTATTTTCTATGGGAATGTCAATTACAGTAAATGAACACAGCTCAACAGCCAGTGGAACTAACATCCATTATAAATGACTACCCACACCATATCACAACACTCGTCTCCATTCAACTACAAGGGTATAATGTCCTGTCGCACACACCAGTCATAACTCAGAGGCTGACCTAATGCTATAAGCTACATACAAATTACTGCACCCACATGACATGCGTCCATATAGATATTGGCGTTACTTTACCCCACAGCCTTCGATCAGTCTTTCTCCTAAACATTAATAGTGCTGTTCCAAAAGAAAACGTGCTGCTACTAACGTCCCATCTTATTCCGAGTCGCCTATGTACTGAAGCAACCTTACACAGCAACCCCGCTAGCCTGTACAGTGTGATTAGACAGACCTGTCACCAGGATCACTGACTCCAAAGCAGCACAGACACCAGGGGTCAAAATCAAAACAGAGAAGGACAAAAGAGAGGGTGAGAGAGGGGAAAAAAAAGGAACAGATCAATAGATTTCTGTCCGCCCGGTGAGTGCATGTTGAGAGAAGAGAAAGAGGGGGGGGTTGACAAAAAGAGGTTGAGAGGGCAAAAGAGACGCTGCTACTCCCCCCTGTAGGGCTGCATGTATAATTCACAGACTGTTTCCTCTACCACCATCTCCCTAATTATCTAACATAGGAGATTTATACTACAGCAGTGTCACACTTCTCTCTCTCTCTATCGCTCTCATTTCTACCTGTTAACCCTCATCAAATATGTATCAGTCCCCCACGCTACCCCCTACCTGCTAGCACAGCCACAAGCAGAGTATCGAAGTTCTCTCTGAGCTGGAGGATACAGAACATAGAAATAGAATTCATTCCATTTCTAGGATATAGAACCCAGACGACATATGAGCTATGTCTTTTCCTCCAATCCCCATACATTCCCCGCCCTCCCTTCACCTCTCTTCCTCCCTCCTTGTACAGATCTCTTCTCCCTCCCTCCCTCCTTGTATAGATCTTTTACTCCCTTTCTCTGTCCCTCAATCCAGTTAATGATGGCCTCCAGACAGGTAGAATGGAATATCTCATTGTGTTCTGTCAGTGTATGAATAAAAGTACCCGTCTGGGTGGAAAGCTCATATGTCTTGCAGAAAAAAAAACGGCACGCCTCGTCATCCTACAGATACCATCTGGTATGAATGAACACGGCAGAGTTGGCTGAAGCACTGACAGAATGGCCCACCTGACTATAGCTCTACTGTATACTCCAGTACTACAGGGGAGTATCTAAAAACAAGCCCACTTACTTAGTAGCTAGTACAACTCCGCTTCAATTCGGCTTATCATGCAAGTTACTACAGTACTTTAACAATGGGAGTTTGCTTTATTTGACCTCTACCCCACTTTGTATGTGTAAACGTGTATTTATGTAAACGTCTGTGTGTCCTATAGGGTAAAGGTTCTATGTCAGCCCTGCTAGTTTAGCGTAGCACAAGGGTGCCACTGAACAAAAATATGTAGCAAGTTGTTGGTTCACAATTCGCTTTGTTTTTAAAATTGTGAAGATTTATTCAGAACAGCAATGGGTATTGCATACCATGTATGCAAATAGTCCCAACGTTTTGGTTGAATCTTTGCCAATGCGCAATTCGGTCATTATGATCTGTTTGAATGAACATTTGTAAAGGCTTTCCTAAAAACCCTTCCTAATTAAAATTTTAACTGCAAAGTAAGCCTACCTGGCTGAATGATGTGATGATTTGTATCAGTCGCGGGGCATTCGTTTAGCAAACTCTGCCCTCACATATGGCCTACACTGTACAGGACAAAAACAGCTAGCCAAACACAACAGACTCTTGCTAAGACGCGCAATTGAATTAAAAAGGACAACTAATATTGGTGGGAACTGGGACACGCTGTTGTACATGTCGATCCAGAGCATCCCAAACATGCTCAATGGGTGACATGTCGGGTGGGTATGCAGGCCATGGAAGAACCGGGAAATGTTGAGCTTCAGGAATTGTGAACAAATCCTTGCGACATGGGGCCGTGCATTACCATGCACGGCCCCAAGGTGATGGCGGCGGATGAATGGCACAATGGGCCTCAGAATCTCGTCACCGTCTCTCTGTGCATTCAAATTTCCATCGATAAAATGCAATTGTGTTCATTGTCCATAGCTTATGCCTGCTCATACCATAACCCCACCATGGGATACTGCTCACATCAGCAAATCACTCGCCCAAACAAAGCCATACACGCCGACTGCCATCTGCCCGGCACATTTGAAACAGGGATTTATCTGTGAAGAGCACACATATCCAGCATGCCAGTGGCCATTGAAGGTGAACATTTGCCCACTGCAGTCAGGTCAAGACCCTGGTTAGGACGACGAGCATGCAGATGAGCTTCCCTGGAGACAATTGACAGTTTGTGCAGAAACTCTTCGGTTGTGAAAACCCACAGTTCCATCAGCTGTCTGGGTGGTTGAACTCAGACGACCCAGCAGGTCCTGGGCTGGCATGGTTACGCGAGGTTTGCGGTTGTGAGGCAGGTTGGATGTATTCTTTAAAACAGCAGCTTACGGTAGAGAAATGAACATAACATTCTCTCTGACAACAGCTCTGGTGGACAGTCCTGCAGTCAGCATGCCAATTGTACACTCCCTTAACTCTGTGGCATTGTGCTATGTGACAAAACTGCACATTTTAGAGTGGCCTTTTATTGTGTGCGACCAAATCAGGTGCTGGGGCCCATCCACTGAAAAGATTTGTAGCACAAGCGCCACCGGTGGAAAAAGTTAGTCTCGACTTGAGCACTGCGTGGTATAAGTAGCTTAGTTGTGACCTCGTGCTAAGTGCCAGAGAATGCCTGTAACCCTATTAGACAACAGCTGACAGGACAGAGAGGCAGCCTATGTAATAAGAGTGAAGCATTCTGGGTAATGTAACACACAGGCCTCTCCCCATGCTTGTGTAATGGGTATTGAATGTACTGGAGTAATCAGGCAGAGCCAGTCACACTCTGTCACTCTTCATCCCGTCAGCAGGTCATCGAGATGGACCCAACACTGGGCCTGCCTGCCCTAAGCCCGGACCCCCTCTACCCCACCGAAACATCTAAGGTTGCTCATCAACAGAGGATGCATTTACCTCCACCCTCCCCATTCCACCCCTTCCCTGTGGGTCTGAAAGTAAAGAAAGCTAAAAAAAATAAAAAAAATAAGATTTTGTAAAAATGTTGGTTTTATCGTTTGTTTATTTGTATGGGTATAATTTTCCAGGACTTAATTGTTATTTGACTAGCACCATTCGCTCTCACTGTCAATAATTGTAATGCTGTAACTTCTAACAGTGACGGGGGGGTGATTGCCTTCTAAATGCCAACATCTTTTTTGATGTTCTGCCTGACAGTTGTAATGGTCTCTGATCGTTTGAGAGATTCAAGGAGCTACTGATGTTTAGTAACATAGTAGATGCAACTCATTGAATATTTACATTCATGCACTTTGAAATGTAACGACAGGGCACTCCCACACCATATGAAGGAATGTGCCTACCTGATTTAGGGGGAACAGTAAACAAATTTAAATTGTAAAAAAAACTTTTCCTTGAATGTTTAAATTCAAGGAAAAGTTTACAATTTAAATTGTACCAGTCTGAACAAACTTAAAAGGTTTAAATAGATGGTTCGGATTACGGGATGTCAAGGTAATATTGTTTCACATTCTGTTCCAGTTAAAGGGTTGTTCAGATTCATTAACGGCTAGCCCAGAATGAGCTTTCTAAAAGTTGTTTATATGGAGATCAATCCTTTCGGGAGCACAGATCATGTATTTATAAATCACATCATTGGATGGTTCGGTAGTTTCTATAGGCCAGAATAGCTGACCTAAGTTGTAAAAATAGGAGTTGTCTGTTAAAATACACTGATTATACAAAACATTAAGAACAGGGACCTGAAGAACTGTAATACCTGTTTCTCTGAGTTGTGGCTGAACATGGACACAGATAATATACACTGGGTGTACAAACTGCAGGCCACACTACTTGCCTAGAGAGTTCTCAGCTATACTTTTCATGGCTGTTTATTTACCACCACAGACAGATGCTGGCACCAAGACCGTACTAAGTCAGCTGTATAAGGAAATAAGCAAACCACTCACCCAGAGGCGGCGCTCCTGGTGGCCGGAGACTTTAATGCAGGGAAACTTAAATCAGTTCTACCAAATCTCTATCAACATGTTAAATGTGCAACCAGAGGGAAAAGAAAATTCTAGCTCACCTGTACTCCACACACAGAGACGCGTACAAAGCTCTCCCTCGCCCTCCATTTGGTAAATCCGACCACAACTCTATCCTCCTGCTTACAAGCAAGAATTAAAGCAGGAAGCAACAGTGACTCGGTCTATAAAAAGTGGTCAGATGAAGCAGATGCTAAACTACAAGACTGTTTTTCTATCACAGACTGGAACATATTCCGGGATTCTTCCGATGACATTGAGGAACACACCACATCAGTCACTGGCTTTATCAATAAGTGCATTGAGGAGGTCGTCCCCACAGTGACTGTACGTACATACCCCAACCAGAAGCCATGGATTACAGGCAACATTCTCACTGAGCTAAAGGGTAGAGCTGCCGCTTTCAAGGTGCGGGACTCTAACCCGGAAGCTTACAAGAAATCCCGCTATGCCCTGCGACGAACCATCAAACAGGCAAAGCGTCAATACAGGACTAAGATTGAATCGTACTACACCGGCTCCGATGCTCGTCGGATGTGGCAGGGCTTGCAAACTATTACAGACTACAAAGTGAAGCACAGCCGCGAGCTGCCCAGTGACACGAACCTACCAGAAGAGCTATATCACTTCTATGCTCGCTTTGAGGCAAGCAACACTGAGGCATGCATGAGAGCGTCAGCTGTTCCGGACGACTGTGATCACGCACTCCGTAGCTGACGTGAGTAAAACCTATAAACAGGTCAACATACACAAGGCTGCGGGGCCAGATGGATTACCAGGATGTGTGCTCCGGGCATGTGCTGACCAACTGGCAGGTGTCTTCACTGACATTTTCAACATGTCCCTGATTGAGTCTGTAATACTAACATGCTTCAAGCAGACCACCATAGTCCCTGTGCCCAAGAACACAAAGGCAAACTTCCTAAATGACTACAGACCCGTAGCACTCACGTCCATAGCCATGAAGTGCTTTGAAATGCTGGTAATGGCTCACATCAACACCATTATCCCAGAAATCCTAGACCCACTCCAATTTGCATACCACCCAAACAGATCCACAAATGATGCAATCTCTATTGCACTCCACACTGCCCTTTCCCACCTGGACAAAAGGAAAACCTATGTGAGAATGGTGGTCATTGACTACAGCTCAGCATTCAACACCATAGTACCCTCAAAACTCATCACCAAGCTAAGGATCCTGGCACTAAATACCTCCCTCTGCAACTGGATCCTGGACTTCCTGAAAGGCTGCCCCCAGGTAGTGAGGATAGATAGCAACACATCTACCACGCTGATCCTCAACACTGGAGCTCCCAAGGGGTGCGTGCTCAGTCCCCTCCTGTACTCCCTGTTCACCCGCAACTGCATGGCCAGGCACTACTGCAACACCATCATTAAGTTTGCTGACGACACAACAGTGTCTATTAGGGAGGTCAAAGACCTGGCCGGGTGGTGCCAGAATAACAACCTCTCTCTCAACGTAACCAAGACTAAGGTGATGATTGTGGACTACAGGAAAAGGAACACCAAGCACGTCCCCATTCTCATCGATGCGGCTGTAGTGGAGCAGGTTGAGAGCTTCAAATTCCTTGGTGTCCACATCAACAACAAACTATCAAGGTCCAAACACACCAAGACAGTCGTGAAGAGGGCACGACAAAGACTATTCTCCCTCAGGAAACAAAAACTATTTGGCATGGGTCCTGAGATCCACAAAAGGTTCTACAGCTGCAACATCGAGAGCATCCTGACCAGTTGCATCACTGCCTGGTACGGCAATTGCTCAGCCTCCGACCGCAAGGCACTTCAGAGGGTAGTGCGTACGGCTCAGTACATCACTGGGGCAAAGCTGCCTGCCATCCAGGACCTCTACACCAGGCGGTGTCATAGGAAGGCCCTAAAAATTGTCAAAGACTCCAGCCACCCGAGTCAGACTCTTCTCTCTACTACCGCATGGCAAGCGGTACCGGAGTGCCAAGTCTAGAACAAAAAGGCTTTGACAGTTTTTACCCCCAAGCCATAAGACTCCTGAACAGGTAACCAAGTGGTTACCCAGACTATTTGCATTGTGTGCCCCCACAACCTCTCTTTTTACACTGCTGCTACGCTCTGTTTATCTTATATGCATAGTCATTTTAACTATACATTCATGTACATACTACCTAAATTGGCCCCCACCAACCAGTGCTCCCGCACATTGGCTGACCGGGCTATCTGCATTGTGTCCCACCACCCGCCAACCCCTCTTTTTACGCTTCTGCTACTCTCTGTTCATCATATATGCATAGTCACTTTAACAATACCTACATGTACATACTACCTCAATAAGCCTGACTACCAGGTGTCTGCATATAGCCTTGCTACTCTTTTTTCAAATGTCTTTTTACTGTTGTTTTATTTCTTTACTTACTTACCTACACACACACACACACTTTTTTTTCTCCGCACCATTGGTTAGAGCCTGTAAGTAAGCATTTCAAGAACACCTGCTATGATCCCTTATTGATGACACTTGTGAAATCCACTTAAACTCTGTGTAGATATAGGGGAGGAGACCGATTAAAGACAATCGAGACATGGACTGTGCATGTGTTTCATTCAGAAAGGGAATAGGCAAGACAAAAATATTGAAGTGCCTTTGAATGGAGTACGGTAGGTGCCAGGAATTGCAACACTGCTGTGGTTTTTCACGCTCAACAGTTTCCCCAGTGTGTATCAAGAATGGCCCATCACCCAGAGGACATCCAGCCAACTTGACAACTGTGGCAAGCATTGGGCCAGCATCCCCGTGGAATGCACCGACGAGTTGAGGCTGTTGTGAGGGCAAAAGGGGAGGGGGTGCAACTCAATGTTAGAAAGGTGTTCCTAATGTCTGGTATACTCCGTGTACATGAGTCTTTAAAATCATGGAATGTTCTAAAATCCACACTGGGGGGGGGGGGGGTGCAAAAGCCCACCCTCCAGATCGCAAGGCATTTTGACTCAGTTGTTTTTCAATTTTGCGGCAAACAGAAAATGTGTGAGCAATAACAAGACCAAGGCACAGTTCACATTGATTAAGGGATATATATCAGTGAAGACGACCTCTTCCAGGGCAATAGGAGACACCATATTTCTCTCTGTACTCAGCCAGGGGGCGGAAGAATCATGTCTAAACCAACTTAGGACGGGACAAAACGCTAGTGCCTGGAAATACAATTTATACAGACGTGATAACTAAATGTAACTGTGAATACAATGGAAAGCACACCTGTGCTCCAAGCAGAGATAACAGAGGTGCTAGTGTACTTCTAACACTTAAGCGTCAGAATCAGGAGTGCAGTTTACCCTGGGTCACAGTGGCACAGTAACAGAGCGTGCCTGTTTCCCAGAGAGTTAGGAGATAGTTACCCAGAAAAGGCAGGTTAAATATTCTGGGGCTATCGAGACAGACAGACAGACAGACAGACAAACGGGTCACATGAACCTACTGAGGTTGTGGGAGACCGAGGTCTTAAAAACTAAAATGGGTCAGGTTAACTTACTGAGGTTGAGGTTGCTCTTGTGAGATTTAATCTTGTCGGTCCAACCTCCGTCGACGAGCCCGTCAAAGTCTGGGCCTGGGCCGCTGCAGTCCTCCATCTCCTCTGATACACAGCCAGCACACCCTGCTGAGCTAGGGTATTGACCGACACCACAGGATCCCACACTCCAACTGGGCTATGGTATCGACCAAATCCAGTAGCGACCCAACTCTCTACACCTCAGAAAAGCAACCCGCCAGCACTGATACAGGCCCAAACAACCTCGTCCCACTACGCTGAAGTTGGGATTCAGTGGAAGGTTACTGCCTAACGGACCTGACCCAAATAGACTCAGAATCTCCCTGCACTCAAATACAGCTCCCAGTCAGCCGGTCTGGGTGTCAAGTTTATAGCCTTGCGTCACACTGCGACATGTGTACCAAACAAACAACCTCATAGCTGATCAAAACTCCAGAGGAGAGAATCAGGGTATGTGGGTCAAGTCTGCTTATAGCGAGTCACAGCTGGATCCTATAGCATAAATACAAGAGAGGCCTTCCAGTCTGCAGAGGTAGACATGGAGCCTTGTTGAGTCCCTAAAACTTCCTGGAATCTACCAACCAAGTACGTTGGACTACTCCCCTCCCATGCAGTCTGTCCCGACAGAACCTCAGGACCCCTATAATAGTCAAAGGCAGCGTCCAGTGTGAATGCAAGCAGACCAAAAAAATTCCCTCTCATCTAGGCTAAGAGAAGGAAAAGTACTGCATGAGATTACACCAGCAGAACAATGGGTCCATTCACACACACCGACCTGCTGTGTTCACTGTTCACATTCTGTACAGTACTTAACACACCAACAACGAGGGTAAGTAGTTAGTGTAAGACAGCGCTATGCATGCATGTACACATACATTAAAAAAAAAAAACATGGCAGTGTTATGTACTGTAAACGTAGACTTCAATTTAACACGCACGATGTGGATTGGTCAAATCGGTAGGTGGGGACAGTCAGAGACTGGTTGGCTGATCTATTAACCCCAGCACACATGCAAAGCCCATGCACACAGGGTCAATCTATTAAACAACACAGACCCTACAGGTCACAGAGGCACTGTACGATAGACACAAACTCCACCCTACTGTGACCCCGATGTCACCATACCTCATGCTATTGTTGATGTCACTGCTGTCCTGACACAATCCAACTACATTCCATACAGGACAGTTAGTTCTGTTCTGTTGGTGACTGACTGGCTGGCTGACTGATCAATATTATTCTATTGCTGCCCTGCCCTACATCCCACTGGGTTAGAGAAACACACACACACACACACAGAACCCTGTATCAAATCAGAGGGCCTGTTGTCCGGACTTCTGGAAGTCTCTATAGGGGTGCCACAGGGTTCAATTCTCGGGCCGACTCTTCTCTGTATATATGATGTCGCTCTTGCGGCTGGTGATTCTCTGATCCACCTCTACGCAGACGACACATTCTGTATTCATCTGGCCCTTCTTTGGACACTTAAACCTCCAAACGAGCTTCAATGACATACAACTCTCCTTCCGTGGCCTCCAACTGCTTTTAAGTGCTAGTAAAACAAAATGCATGCTCTTCAACTGATTGATGCCCACACCCGACTAGAATCACTACTCTGGAATGTTCGGACTTAGAATGTGGACAACTACAAATACCTAGGTGTCTGGTTAGACTGTAAACTCTCCTTCCAGACTCAAATTAAGCACCTCCAACCCAAAATGAAATCTGGAATTGGATTCCTATTTCGCAACAAAGCCGCCACTCCTGCTGCCAAACATACCCTCGTAAAACTGACTATCCTACCGCCCCTTGATTTTGGCGATGTCATTTACAAAATAGCCTCCAACACGCTACTCAGAAAATTGGATGCAGTCTATCACAGTGCCATTCATTTTGTCACCAAAGCCCCATATACTACCCACCACTGCGACCTGTATGCTCTCGTTGGCTGGCCCTCGCTTCATATTCATCACCAAACCCACTGGCCAGGTCAACCCAGGTCATCTATAAGTCTTTGCTAGGTAAAGCCCCGCCTTATCTCAGCTCACTGGTCACCATAGCAACACCCACCCTTAGAACGTGCTCCAGCAAGTATATTTCACTTGTCATCCCCAAAGCCAACACTTCCTTTGGCCACCTTTCCTTACAGTTCTCTGATGCCAATGACTGGAACGAATTGCAATTAAAAATAAAAAAATCACTGAAGCTGGAGTCTTAGCTCCCTCACTAACTTTAAGCACCAGCTGTCAGAGCAGCTTACCGATCACGGCACACAGCCAATCTGTAAATAGCACACCCATCCCCATATTTATCCTTTTGCTCTTTTGCACCCCAGTATCTCTACTTGCACATCATCATCAATCATCTGCACATCTATCACTCTAGTGTTATTGCTAGATTGTAATTATTTCACCTCTATGGCCTCCCTACATTTGCACACACTGTACATAGATTTTTCTATTGTGTTATTGACTGTACATGTGTTTGTGTAACTCTTGTTTTTGTTGCACTGCTTCGCTTCATCTTGGCCAGGTCGCAGTTGTAAATGAGAACTCGTTCTCAACTGGCCTACCTGGTTATATAAAGGTGAGAGAAAACAAAAGATACGAGTTTAGAGCTCAACAAGGTTATGACAGAAACATTATGGCAGGAAGTGGCGATAATAAAGGAAACATTGTTCAGAAGTAAACATTCTCAAAATGTTGTGGACTAATGGAAGTGTGCATGTGCTGTACTCTACATTTAAATGACACCAGGGCCCAGCTTAGCGCATTGCACAGAGCTAGCGAGAGCCGCGAAAACGTGGTCTACGCCGAGGCAAGTAGCACAGAGCCGGTGGGAATCATACCCACAATTGAAAGGCAAGCTTTGCTAGGCTTGGGTGCTTTTTCTCCCCCTTCCCTGACAAATTGACTGTAAGCCTGTCAACATCTCGTTTCGACCGGATGGACGAAAGCAAATGGAATTACCGTGGGGGTAGATAGCTAGCTACTCACACTGCTACAACAGCGTGAAGTTGAGAGACACGGGGTAACGTGAGCTTGAGTCAGTTATGCAAGATGACAGCTTTATTTACCAGGGTGGTGGGGAATAAATGCAGTCTTTATACTTTCGGTGTAGTGAAAGTAGAGCTAACAGGGACGCTAGCTAATTAGCTGGTTATCTTCAACTGAGTGATGATAGCTAGCTAGCCGTCGTGTGAAAAATAGAATAGTGACCCGGTTTGTAAACCAAGTAGCACGAGGTAGAAACAAAACAGCTAGGTCATCTTCTACAGGGGAATTTAAAAAAGGGATGGTGCTTCAATGGTGGCGTAACACACTAAGAAGAAACAGCGCTGCTCATGTTAGCCAAACAAACTGAATGGGGGTTTAGCGCAGAAGTTGAGAGCTAAAGCACCTGTGGTGCCATTAGCCCACTAGCTAGCGAAGACACTGGAATGTTCAGCTAACTCTGAACGGTGGGAACCGATGGTGAGCTAGAGACCACAGGTAAAATTTTCTAAAACTAGTGGAAACCCATAGGCGGGATGCTAAAGGAGTGGAGCTAGCGAGCTATCAATGCTAATTGCATGCATGCCAGGCAACAGGTGTACTGTAGCTAGCAGTCTACAAAAAGCGCTCTTAACAAGCTAACTTGAAAATCAGTCAAATTAAACTGAAGTTCCTGAAAATAGAAAAGAAGCCACAACGCTCTATGGTGGGTGGCATACCCCAGGAAGAGTAGCTGGTGCTTTCACAACAGCTAAATGGTGATCCTAATAAAATACCAAATCCACACCAAAAGGAACCGTTTAGAGAGCTAGTATTCTGAAGAAAGCTGCTTAACAAGCTAGTAACCAAATAGACTTGTGAAGTGGCGAAGAAACCATAGCATTGCGGGGTGTTATATAGATTGGCCTGTTAGACGTGCTTGAACAAGGCTTAACCAATGACCCATAGTGAGAACTGAGTCGACTGAAAGAACTACAATTATATTCTATATAAATGAATATGACTTTATTGCTGACGGTATATGCCCATGTTATATCATCCATATAACGTATTGAATATAGTTTAACTGCTGTGTCCTAAACAGCATAATTACAGTATTAGCCTGCTGACAACCAGAGAGATGCATGCCACTGTAAATAGCTGGAGAGAAGACATAGGGATGGAGGAGGATGCTGTTTGTTTGCGGCCTGCTTGTTGCTGCCTAATGTTTCATGTATTGAGTTAAACTCCTTATATAAATGTAAACATCCACTGTGCAATGTCTCGTTATCTGCAGTACTTTATGCTTAAAGGAGGTATCTGCCTGCAGAATGCATGCTTCAGAATCATGAAGTAGACACACCCCCGGACAACCACACAACAGGCTGCAAAGCAGTGGAAACCAAACCAACGACAGTACTGAGATTCCTCTTCTGCACAACGAGTAACACGTAAAACACAGATCTAGCTAGGAAGTCGTGAGTAGCTCAGTCCGTAACCAGTCATAATAGAGCCAAACAAGCACCTGTGTATCGATAGTGCTTTGTCGTTCTAGGAGACATTGTCGGATTTTTCACAGGGTACATGAAGTGAGAGGGTTGTAGGGAAGAGAGGTTGACTCAGCCATGACAGAGAGAGCGAGATCTAAACTGTACTAATCTGTTCTGAGAGCCAGGAGCTACCGTAGGGCAACAGTGACACAGCAACAATGTAACACACACACGCCGTGAGAGAGAGAGGGACCAGGTGTTCTTTCTGTCTGTCAAGCATCGCAACACACCCACTGACCCAACATGAGAGGAGGAAGAGGATGTTACGACAAGCTTCACTCAGTTGATGTATGTATGTATGTATGTATGTACGTGCGTGAAGTGGGACTTTTTTGAGCAGCAGACACCTTTTGGTAACGTGATATGCACACCGGTCCCACTCCCATTCACAAGGGGGCGATAGAAACTTTGTCAGCTCAGTTTGTGAATGCAAGGAAGAGTTGCCTTCCCTTGCTAGCAGTAACAAGCTGGCAGCCTGGCTAAAAACAAAATAGCAAGTTAGCTAGCATTTTTAGCTTCCCACATCTACATGTGAAATAATCAACAACAAAAAACATTTAATATATGCCCTGCCCTCCTGAGGGGCGCAGCATTCTAAGACACTGCATCGCAGTGTTGCGGCGTCACTACAGCCTGTGTCATTATGGGTCATTACCGGCCGTGATCGGAAGTCCCATAGGGCGGCGCACTCTACAAACCTTCATTGTGTCAACGACTACGGTTAGTGCTACAACAGCACTGGGAAAACGGTCCCTGTAGAACTGAAATGGAAGGAGTGATAAGTTGACAATATAAATAAATCAATGTGATAAAGATGATCAGGCAACACAAGAACAAACAGGATCACCACAGACAAGCCTGTTTCCTCACTGACTCTCCATCTCATATAGTGAGGGGTGTTGCATCCCAAATGGCACCCTATACCCTACATAGAACACCATTTTTGGGCCCTGTTGTACCAGTCAAACATTGGACACACCTACTCATTCAAATGGTTCTTTACTTTTACAATTTTCTACATTGTAGAAACCAAAATGGTAACGAAAATGGTGTCAAATCAAAATATGTTTTATATTCTTCAAAGTAGCCACTGTTTGCCTTGACAGCTTTGCACACTCTTGGCTTTCTCTCAATTGATCAGAAATACAGTGTATACATTGTTAATGTTGTAAATGAAACGGCTAATTTATTTATGGAATATCTAGGTTGTCAGAAGTTTACATAAACAAAAACATTTAAACTCAGTTTCACAATTCCTGACATTTAATCCTAGTAAATATTCCCTGTTTTAGGTCAGTTAGGATCACCACTTTATTTTAATAATGTGAAATGTCAGAATAACAGTAGAGAGAATGATTTTTCAGCTTTTATTTCTTTCATCACATTCACAGTGGGTCAGAAGTTTAGATACAATCAATTAGCATCGAGTTTGGCAGCATTGCCTTTAAATTGTTTAGCTTGGGTCAAACGTTTTGGGTAGCCTTCCACAAGCTTCCCACAATAAGTTGGGTGAATTTTGGCCCATTCCTCCGGAGTCAGGTTTGTAGGCCTCCTTGCTCACACACACTTTTTTAGTTCAGTCCTATATAAAATTTGTGGGCAGATGTCAGGGCTTTGTGATGACCACTCCAATACCTTGACTGTTGTCCTTAAGCCATTTTGCCACAACTTCGGAAGTATGCTTGGGGTCATTGTCCATTTGGAAGATCCATTTGCGACCAAGCTTTAACTTCCTGACTGATGTCTTGAGATGTTGCTTCAATATATCCACAATTTTCCAGCCTCATGAAGCCATCTATTTTGTGAAGTGCATCAGTCCTTCCTGCTCAAAGCACCCCCACAACATGATGCTGCCACCCAAGTGCTTCATGGTTGAGATGGTGTGTTTCAGCTTGCAAGCCTCCCCCTTTTTCCTCAAAACATAACGATGATCATTATGGCCAAACAGTTCCATCAGCCCAGAGGACTTTTCTCCAGAAGTATAATCTTTGTCCCCATGTGCAGTGGCAAACCGTAGTCTGGCTTTTTATGGTGGTTTTGGAGCAGTGACTTCTTCCTTGTTGAGCGGCATTTTCAGGTTGTGTCGATATAGGACTCATTTTACTGTGGATATAGACACTTTTGTACCCGTTTCCTCCAGCATCTTCACAAGGTCATTCGCTGTTGTTCTGGGATTGATTTTCTCTTTTCGCACCAAAGTACATTCATCTCTAGGAGACAGAACAGGTCTCCTTCCTGAGCGGTATGGCTGCTGCGTGGTCCCGTTGTGTTTATACTTGCGTACTATTGCGTACTATTGTTTGTACAGATGAAATTGCTCCCAATGATGAACCAGACTTGTGGAGGTCTACAATAATTTTTCTGAGCTCTTGGCTGATTTCTTTTGATTTTCCCATGATGTCAAGCAAAGAGGCACTGAGTTTGAAGGTAGGCCTTGAAATACATCCACAGGTACACCTCCAATTGACTCAAATGATGTCAATTAGACTATCAGAAGCTTCTAAAGCCATGACAATTTTCTGGAATTTTCCGAGCTGATTAAAAAGGCACAGTCAACTTAGTGTATGAAAACTTCTGACCCACTGGAATTGTGATACAGTGAATTATAAGTGAAATAATCTGTCTGTAAATAATTGTTGGAAAAATTACTTGCGTCATGCACAAAGTAGATGTCCTAACCGACTTTCCAAACCAGTTTGTTAACAAGAAATTTGTGGAGTGGTGGAAAAATGACTCCAACCTAAGTGTATGTAACCTTCCGACTTCAACTGTACATAGGTGTACAGAGGCCCATTATCAGCAAAAATCACTCCTGTGTTCCAATCGCACGTTGTTAGCCAATCCAAGATCATTTTAAAACTGCTAATTGATCATTAGAAAACTTTTGCAATTATGTTAGCACAGATGAAAACTGTTAAGGGTAGGTTAAAGAAGCAATAAAACATTTTTTTAAAACCACGCTGTGTACTACCACCTTCACAGAACAGCACAAACTGTCTCTAGCCAGTATAAAAAGAGTGGGAGGCCCCAGTGCACAACTGAGCAAGAGGACAAGTACATTAGTGTCTAGTTTGTGAAACGGATGCCTCACAAGTCCTCAACTGGCAGCTTTATTAAATAGTACCCGCAAAACACCAGTCTCAGAGTTCCTCTGTCAAGTGTCTGTTCTTCTGCCCATCTTAATCTTTTATTTTTATTGGCCAGTCAGATGTTTTTTTCTTTGCAACTCTGCCCAAAAGGCCAGCATCGTGGAGTCACCTCTTCACTGTTGACATTGAGACGGGTGTCTTGCGGGTAGTATTTAATGAAGCTGTCAGTTGAACTTATGAGATGTTTGTTTCTCAAACTAGACACGAATGTTGGTACACAATGCAAATAGTCTGGGTAGCCATTTGATTACCTGTTCAGGAGTCTTATGGCTTGGGGGTAAAAGCTGTTGAGAAGCCTTTTGGACCTAGACTTGGTGCTCTAGTGGCGGCAGTTTAGCTCTAGTGATGTACTTGGCCATACGGACTACCCTCTGTAGCGCCTTGAGGTCGGAGGCCGAGCAGTTGCCGTAACAAGCAGTGACGCAACCAGTGCTCTCTATGGCGCACCTGTAGAACTTTGAGAATCTGAGGACCCATGCCAAATATTTTCTCCTGGAGGGGGAAATAGGCTTTGTCGTGCCCACTTCATGACTGTCTTGGTGTGCTTGGACCATAATAGTTTGTTGGTGATGTGGACACCAAAGAACTTGAAGCTCTCAACCTGTTCCACTTCAAGGAGAATGGGGACGTGCTCGGTCCTCCTTTTCCTGTAGTCCACAATCTCGTTTGATTTGATAGGATGCCAGATTGGCTCACACTCAACAAATCTATGCATTGTAACAGGCCCACAATGTGGTTACTACAGTCTGAGATATAGATCTATATCTATAGCCGTTATCACAGCACAACATTTAAAAAGGGTGTCTCTTTTCAGGTTTAGAAGAAATGACTCCTAAGTGCTAACTCCTGTTCATATAAGCTGGTAGCAGAGCTAGCATACCGAAATCAGTGGTGGTAGTCAGTCCAAGTGTAATGCAGTTAAATGGGGACGATGACATGAACATGTACTGGGGTCGAAATCCAAACAAGCATTACCGTCAGATCTTTTTCTCAACATAGTGTGAAACACACAAAGAATAGTCTAAAATATAGGCCAATTTTGCTGGGGTGGGGGGCAACCTTTCCCGCTCGCATTTTCAATGGCATATCCATTATTTTAGTTGAGTTCGATTGATCTCTTTAACACGTGTACAGATTGCCTGAGAGTTCTAGTAGCATATTAGCCTGTCTAGTGGCGTGAGTTTTTTTCAGCTGTTCAGACTGGGGCCTCAGAACAACTATAGGCAATGCTATAATCTAACCACGAGCAAGTTAAATCTCATCCACTCAGACCCCATATGCTTGTCTCTCTCTCTCTCTCTTCGCCCTGCTCCACTACCTCCCCACACTTGAACTGTGCAGAGATGAAAACAGAGATGAACAGAACAGAAAGCAGAGATGAACCGAAAGCAAGAATGAACAGAGCAAAGTCCATTTAGCTGCTAATGGATTCTCCTGCTTCACCGCTCCTACTGGTCCAATTACACTGGGAGGAAGAGAGGGGTAGAGGATGAGAGAAAGAGAGCAGAGGGGCCTGGTCAGGACCTGTATAACCCAGAAACAGATTCACTCCAGTTCACGAACACAACAGTCCCCTACTGCCATTGAGTATGAAGTGTGTAGAGAGGCCAGGGACTAAACACAACATCTCTATTCTGACCTTCAGCAAGGCAAGGCTGCCATGTTGGGACCGTCTTCTATAACATGCTAAACACTAAACTCAAACATCAGCTATGGAAGACTGTCATTGGTAACAAAGCAGAGGTGAATAATGCATGAGTATGTCAAGTATATATGCAGATTACCTTTTAGATAGACCTCCCCTCTAACTACTTCACCTCTCCATACAGATCCCACACAAACAGGAGAATGAACTTGAAAGAGCAAATTGCCCTGACCCCCCCCACAAAAAAAAGTGGGCTAAGTACCAACGACACAAATGGCACTCAACTCTGTAGACAACATTCATTGGGACATTATTGGTCTGTCTAAATGAGTACTGGTGATGAGACCGTGCTGTTATTAGATACCGAGTCTCTCATCCATCTGTGTGTGTGTGTGTGTGTGTGTAACAGGGTCTTCATAAGGACCCTCTACAGGGCTGAGGGGGACTACGGCTAAATAATTAAACTGCTAACAGAATTGACCTAAATAAGAAAAACTTAACAGGATACACCTGGCAGCCATATCAGCTTTAGCTAAAAACATTTAATTTGGATTTGACGTCATTTGACATCAAATGTTACATATTTATAATACCAGTCAAAAGTTGACACTCATTCCAGGGTTTTTCTTTATTTTTACTATTTTCTAAAATAGTAGAATAATCGTGAAGACATCAACAACTATGAAATAACACATATGGAATCATGTAGTAACCAAAAAAAAAAAAAAAAAGTGTTAAACAAATATATTTTGAGATTCTTCAAAGTAGCCACCCTTTTCCTTGATGACAGCTTTGCATTCTCTCAACCAGCTTCATGAGGTAGTCACCTCTAATACATTTCAATTAACAGGTGTGCCTTGTTAAAAGTTAATTTGTGGAATTTATTTTCTTCAAGTGCAGTCGCAAAAACCATTAAACGCTATGATGAAACTGGCTCTCATGAGGACTGCCACAGGAAAGGAAGACCCAGAGTTACCACTGCTGCAGAGGACAAGTTCATTGGAGTTACTAGCCTCAGATTGCAGCCCAAATAAATGCTTCAGAGTTCAAGTAACAGACACGTCAACTGTTCAGAGGAGACTGTGTGAAAATCAGGCCATCATGGTCAAATTGCTGCAAAGAAACCACTACTAAGGCCACCAATAAGAAGAGACTTGCTTGGCAGAAGAAACATGAGCAATGGACATTCGACTGATAGAAATCTGTCCTTTGGTCTGAGGAGTCCAAATTTTTGATTTTTGGTTGCATCCGCCATGCCTCTGAGACGCAGAGTAGGTGAACGGATCTATGCATGTGTGGTTCGAACTGTGAAGCATGGAGGTGGTGCGATGGTGCGTTGCTGGTGACACTCAGTGATTTATTAAGAATTCAAGGCACACTTAAACAGCATGGCTATCACAGCATTCTGCAGTGATACGCCATCCCATCTGGTTTGCACTTAGTGGGACCATCATTTGTTTTTCAACAGGACAATGACCCAACACACCTCCAGGCTGTGTAAGGGCTATTTGACCAATAAGGAGAGTGATGGAGTGCTGCATCAGATGACCTGGCCTCCACAATTACCTCACCTCAACAAAATAGAGATGGTTTGGGCTGAGTTGGACTGCAGATTGAAGAAAAAGCAGCCAACAAGTGCTCAGCACGTGGAAACTCCTTCAAGACAGTTTGAAAAGCATTCCAGGTGAAGCTGGTTGAGAAAATGCCAAGAGTGTGCAAAGCTGTCAAGGCTAAGAGTGGCTACTTTGAAGAATCTCAAATATATTTGGATTTGTTTAACGACTCCATGTGTGTTATATTTCATAGTTTTGATGTCTTCACTATTATTCTACAATGTAGAAAATAGTAAAAATAAAGAACACCTTGAATGAGTAGGTGTCCAAACTTTTGACTGGTACTGTATGAGGCAAAGGTACAGAATGGCACCTTTTATTTAGGGGTATTTTAATACATTTAACCATTTAGAAGTCAAAGCATTTTATGCATAGTCCCCCCATTTGAAGGTGTCATAAGATCATACCCCCAAAAACATGCGAACCTGTCACCATTACTAATAACAGAGGCAGTTAGCATTTTTGGGGGTGGTTATGATATTTATGCCCTCATTATTCACGATTGTCACATCTAGTTCCACTCCGGTGCCCGATGTCGCCAGTTTACTAACCACCGGTCCTGGCACCCCCTCATTATGGACACCTGCACTTCCCTGATTATTTAGCCCTCTTTGTTAAATCAGTCCTTGGGTATTATTGTCTCCCACGTTCAGTTCGCATCCCATGTTTGTTCTTTTGCATCTGTTCCTTATTAAAAAAACTCACCTTCTGCTTTCTGACTCCCAGCGTATACATAACAGAGATGATCCGTAATCATGGTGGCATCCACATTGAATGTAGACGTGTTCAGAAACATATTTTTATATTTACAATAAAAAAGTGACTCCAAAATGACCAAATTCATTATTTACCATTCAAATTGGACACAACATAATCCGAAACAAAAACAAACTGCATATGCATCCAACATCCAAGTTTGTAGAGTCCCAAGTTTGATGTAACCATTGCGTGCTAGGAATGAGAACAAAATACTAACCTTTGAAATAAATACTTTAATACACTACAGTTGAAGACAACTGGAGTACCGACTGGCAAAATGTTTAACAGTCATCAAACTCTGAAATCCAAGTTGAGAACTCTGGCCTCTTTCTAGAGCTCTGACCTAAAGATCACTGACGTCATGAGTCAACCTTGTTCCCCCCGCCCGAGTTCCCAGCATCTTGAAAGCCCCATGTGCCTCACCCTAATAATTTTGTCCCTTTCCCCCTCATAGTTTCACCTACTGTTTTGACTTGGTGGTGCACAGGTAGCCTATAGCCTGTTTTAGCAAAATGTAATCTAATATTGTAAGAGCTTTCATTATCTGCTTATATGCCCCCTTTATTTATCCTACTGTTCTGACTTGGTGTACAGGGAGAACTGTATATTCTGAGAACTACTATATTCTGTCGCTGTACATTTCAAAAGTGCTGAACAAATAGTTATACTGACTACATCCATCCTAGCTCGCTCATTAATGTATTAATAGAAATTACGGATGGCCTCTTATGCGCTTGTCGGGCCATAATTTCTAAATCTCAATAATCAGTAGAAAACACATTTGTTTAGGCAAGTCAGCCATAGTAGCCATGTCTTTTTAAAAAGGCAGTAAATGAGGCTGAATGAACTGAGTCAATGCCAGACAAGGCTGATAGCCAGGTGTAGAGGTGGTAAGGAGTCAATCCATGGTGCTGAAAAGAGACAGCTTTATGTAGGCCATAACAGTTTGCGGGCACAGTTTGTCACCATTATAGTGCAATTTATGTATTGTTTAGTGTTGTGTAGTGGATTTGTTGGCATGTATCAACCATTAAAAATTGTTTTTATATATATATATATATATATATATATATATATATATATATATATATATATATATATATATATATATATATATATATATATATATATATATATATATATATTAAAAATTAAAAATATATATAAAAATGGGGTGTTTGCCACTGGTAAGAGGCACGTCAGCAACAGAAGAAACTAAAATCAAGTACAAACATTTGAGGGGACAGCATAGCTGGTAGATTTATATAATCAACAACATGAATGATCAGCTGATAGCCCATCCTCTTTAACCAATGTGAATCTTTATGAGGCATTGCAATTAGCTTGCTTTTAATTAGCTTACATTCTCACTACAGAGTCAGTTGGTAATTTATGAATTATGGAAGTCTTTCTGTGTGCTGTTTTATTTAACAGGACTTAGAGTCAAAGTGCTTTCATTTCTAAAAAATAAATTACAAATTATTATTATTTTTTTTTAAAATCAGTATGTATGAAAAACTCTCAAAAAAAAGGTGATATTCTGTACTGTCGCCACACATAAAACATTTGATCTCAAATCCAAAATTCTGGAGTATAGAGCTAAATGAAACATTTTGGCTTCACTATCCAAATAATTACTAGGGGAGTGTATATTTAGCACTGTACAGGTATTAGCTTCTATATAGCTTTGGATATATAGCTTTAGCACTGGCAATTAGCAATAGCTTCAAGCCTATAGCTTCAGCCATATCATATAGCCTTAAAGGCTTTAGCCATACAGTTTTAGCCCGCGTGTTAGCTTCAGCAATGCATACTCGCACTCTCAGGGATGCAGAGGCACACTGGCAGACCTGTGGATGGAAAAACTGCACACACACACAGCACAGGCCACTAGACGTGCTACACTACAGCAGCATAGGCTTGGTACAGTATGTACCCATCCCTGAGTTGGGTTAATGGGGCAGGGCAGCCACATTGGCCAGAGGCATTAGGAGAGTGGCCGACCCAGCACAGAGGTGTGTGTGTTAGAGTATGAACATGAATCAGCACAATTTACTTTGCTTCCCCCTCAGCCTCAGCTTCAACCTCAGCTTCCCCCTCAGCCTCAGTTTCCCAACTCCCTCGTACATCCCTCCACCACCCTCGTCCCCATCCCAACACCCATTCCTCCAGCCTCTCCCATTGTCACACAGACTCCCCCAATTCATGTCCACAAGCAGATCGCAACGGAGGACGAATAAAAAGCTACAGCAGCTAAAACGTGTGTTGGGGTTGTTAAGGTTACTCACGTAGGAAGTGTTTCTCCAGTAAGGCAATCTCTAGATGACCCTTCACCTCGTTTAGCCGGTCCGACTCGCTCCTCTGGAAGTCTTGAAAGGCTGCAGCCATGTTGAGAGCCCCCGAACCCGCCTGCACACAGAGGAGAAGCGCACGTTCATACAGACGTAATATCAACGCACACACACTGGAAGTCCTGAAAGGCGGGCTCCATGGTGAGAGCCCCAGAACTCATCTGCACGCACGCACACACCAAGAGGCTAAATTAACATTAATACAGGCATGACATCACACACACACCAAGAGGCTAAATTAACATTAATACAGGCAGGACATCACACACACAGAAGAAACGCACGTTAAAAAAAATACATGAGATCGACTTAACACACATTAAAACATGCATGAATAAAACCGACACACACACACGGCGGAGTAGCTATATCTCCAGTATGATGACTCACACAGCCAGTGCGTTTCCCTCCCGTTTTGAAAAGCGTTGCAGAGGAGATCCCTACCGACTGACTGTCCTCTAGTTTAAACGCAACACTGATGACTCAACCACTCTCTACCCCCAACTGACTCATGGCTTTAGTCCACGACACCGCATTACTCCATAGATTACCAGACCAATACCAGGTGAGAGAGAGATGGTGAAAGAGGGGAAGAGTGGAGGGGGGAGAGGATCACTAGATGAAAAAGATGTCAAGAGAAAGCGACAGAAATAGGATTGCGTTAAAGAAAGCAACAGAGGATGAAAGGAGGGGAGGAGAGAAGGAAAGCGTGGAAGCTGCAGTTATTCTGAGCCACTGCAGGTTTACCAGCCGCCAACGAACCAAGGCAGGCAGGGTGTCCCTTTAAGAGGCTCCTGCCACAGACAAAGACAGTCACGGCCAACACACACATAAAGCCGAACACACACTGCAGCAGCTTCTTCTCCCTGCAGCATTCCTGACTGCAGCGTGTCTTAATCTGTTATGTTGCCTGTCAAGTGCATGAGAGACAAACACCGCGTGAGAGAGAGAACAAGGGATGAGAAGAGCGAAAGGAATTGAGTTAAAGATGCCCTACTTGGGATGCAGCCAGTGATTAACAAAGGATGAAGAGAAAAGACGGTGAGATGAATGAAAAACTAAAACAGAGAGCCTTCACTCTGTAGCCCAAATGTCAGAGAGTTGATTTGAGAAGGGGGATAGAGAGAAACAAGAGGGGAAGGGGCTAGACTGGGTGCGTCTGGAACAGGAAGTAAACACCCAGGTCATGTGATCTGGTCCTGAGGAGTAAAGAAGCAGCAGTGCAGAACTAGCATGGAGTATCTGCAGCACTGAGGAACGAGCAGTAGTGTGTGTGTTTGATGATTTTATTCGTTCAACTTTTATTCTTATTTACAATGACGGCCTACCAAAAGGCCCCCTGCGGGGACGGGTGCTGGGATGAAGAATAAAAGTGTAGGACAAAAACACATGACAAGAGAGACACCACATAAAGAGAGACCTAAGACGACAACACAGCATGTGTGTTGGGGTGGGGGGGCAGGGGGGGTGTCTATGTTGCAGAGCCCAGGAATTTAAAGAACTAGGACGCCGCGTAGCCCAACAAAAAGGTTATTTCTCAAACTCTGGATGAATGGGGGAAGCATATTACGGGCATCTTCATTTACAAAACCACTGTTCAGGTCTACTCCCCCTCAGTTCTATGCTTCTATTTCTATGATTATGAAAGTTGTTTTTCAGAAAATTACTAGAAAGTCAGCAGCTGGCATTGAGCTGGTCTCATGTTTGTTCCTGGGCAGAAAACATAGAATGATTAGGCTTACACCGTATAACGGACTATTTTGAAATATCGACAGTAAGATTTACAATACCGCTCAACGGTACCCATAAAAGACACCCCCACCCATGAAATCTAAGACGTGTCAACTAATTTATCTACTTCAGTGCTCTAGCTATATATTTGCTAACTAAGATGGCTAGATGTCAAGATCAAGCTTCTAGGTTACACCAGACATCCATTCCCCTCATGGATCAAGATCCCTGTTGCCTAAATTGTTGTGTATAATTTTTTTAAATTATAAATATTTAAATATTTTTTGTACACTCAGTGTGTGTGTAAAAAAAATAAAAAAACACTGTCCTAATATCAAGTCCCTCCCCCCCTTTTGCCAACAGAACAGTCTAAATTCATTGGGGCATGGACTCTACAACAAGTTGAAAGTGTTACTCAGGGATACTGGCCCATGTTGTTTACAATGCTTCCCACAGAATTTGGCTGGTTGTTTGGGTGGTGGACCATTCTTGATACACATGGGAAACTGCACAAACACAATCCATGTCTCAAGGCTTAAAAATGCATCTTTAACAGGTCTTAACAAGTGACATCAATAAGGGATCACAGCTTTGAACTTGATTCACCTGGTCAGTCTCATGTAAAAGGCAGGTGTTCTTAATGTTTTGTACACACACACACACACACACACACACACACAGAGAGTATTCAGACCCCTTGACTTGTTCCACAGTTACATTATTAAAGCCTAAAATTGATTAAACGTTTCTCAATCTACATACAATACCCCATAATAACAAAGCGAAAACAGAAGGCATTTTTGCAAATTAATAAATCAAAAACGAAATCCTTTAAATTAGTATTCAGACCCTTTACTATGAGGCTCAACATTGAGCTTAGGTGAATCCTGCTTCCATTGAACATCCTTGAGGTTTCTCCAACTTGGAGTCCACCTGTGATTAATTAAATTGATTGGACATGATTTGGAAAGGCATACACCTCTCTATATAAAGGTCCCACAGTTGACAGTGCATGTCAGAGAAAAAAACCAAGCCATGAGGTCGAAGGAATTGTCCACAGAGCTCCGAGACAGGATTGTGTCGAGGCACAGATCTGGGGAAGGGTACCAAAAAAAATGTCTGCAGCATTGAATGTCCAAGAACACAGTGGCCTCCATCATTCTTAAAAATGGAAGAAGTTTGGAACCACCAAGACTCTTCCTAGAGATGGCAGCCCGTCCAAACTGAGCAATCGGGGGAGAAGGGCCTTGGTCAGTGAGGTGACTAAGAACCTGATGGTCACTCTGACAGAGATCCAGAGTTCCTCTGTGGAGATGGGAGAACTTTCCAGAAGGACAACCATCTGTGCAGCACTCCACCAATCAGGCCTTTATAATAGTGGCCAGACGGAAGTCACTCAGTAAACAAAGGCACATGACAGCCTGCTTGGAGGACTCTTAGACCATGAGAAACAGGATTCTTTGGTCTGATAAAACCAAGTTGAAATCTTTGACCTGAATGCCAAGCATCACTTCTGGAGGAAACCTGGGACCATCCTAACGGTGAAGCACGGTGGTGGGAGCGTCATGCTGTGGGGATGTTTTTCAGCGGCCGGGATAGGATACTAGTCAGGATTGAGGCAAAGATGAACGGCGCAAAGTACAGCGAGATCCTTGATTAAAACCTGCTTCAGAGCGCTCACGACCTCAGACTGAGGATGAAGGTTTTACCTTCCAACAAGACAACGACCCTAAGCACACAGCCAAGTCAATGCAAAAGTGCCTTCGGGACAAGTCTGTGAATGTCCTTGAGTGGCCCAGCCAGAGCCTGGACTTGAACCTGATCTAACATCTCCGGAGAAATCTGGAAATTGCTGTGCAGCGATGCTCCCCATCTAACCTGACAGAGTTTGAGAGGATTTGCAGAGAATAAATGGGAGAAGCTCCCCAAATACAGGTGTGCCAAGCTTGTAGCGTCATACCCAAGAATACTCGATGCTGTAATCGCTGCCAAAAGGTGCTCGTGTGTAGATTGATGAGGGAAAACAACTTCATCCATTTCAGAATAAGGCTATAAACCAAACAAAATGTGGAAAAAGTCAAGGGGTCTGACTACTTTCCGAATGCACTGTTCGTACCATTTTTGTTGTTTAATAGCGCCCCTTGTGTAAACCTCCGGTAATACAGTATACCCCAATATGGTACAGAAACGGTATGACAAAACTGGATACCTTCCAACCCTAATAATTATATCTGTGGCAGGTAAAACGTCAAACTACAAGCTACATAATGGTATATTTGACGTGTGATTATAGGGGAAACAATTTTGTCCAATCGAAGACAGACCAATAACAGACACCAACCATCACAGACAGACCAATCACAGATCCCCAACATCAGAGGCAGACCACTCACAATCAGACCCTGTGGGGAATCAATCAATCAGAGAGCACGCCTAACAACAGAAAGACCTCAACATCACTATCAGAGCATTCTAGCAAAGATCAATGACAGATCCACCCACCTGGTCTGCTGTGATAGGAGGGAGTGTTAGGGGGGGGAAAGGATGGATGTTTTATAGCAGAAAACAGTGAGGACATAACCCTTTCTTTCTATAGTTTTGTCCAGCTCCAGTGCCAAGTTGGATGTGTGCAAAACAGTCTCCGTTCGTATAGGGAGCAATAAGGGCCCCATGAGACAGCTGTAGGCTGTAGCCCTCAGGTTTGGCCTGGTGTTGTAGAGAGGGGCTGGACTGCTAGACAGTCTGCCAGACAGACTACTAAAGTAGATGCCTGTTCACGTTGATAGAACTCCTTCCACATTAGGTCAAGCAAACAACGCCTTAGCGAAGGTCAGGAGTTAAAAAGCAAGTCTTACCTCTAGAAGCTGTAGAAACACTGATTTTTTTGGTATTCCTCTGGGTTCAATCACAGGCCATGACTTGCAAAAAACTCCTAGTGAGATTTGCTCTACTTAGATGGGGATTCAAAAAAATGGGCTGAACCATAACATTACAGAAGCATGGAATAGATTCATGATTGCTCCGAGATACAGTCAACGGTACTCCTGCTCAATATAACCAATCCGAAAGTTCCATAGTTTAGCTAAATATTGATTAGAATGCATGGAGCCTTGTACCTTTGCAGAAAGCCTTAAAAATCAGGAATGGGGACAGTGCATTGACATGTGGATGGATCACTTGCACCTACAATCTCAGTGTTGTATGAGATATTGAATGAAAAGCTACAGGAGATAGCTCAAACTAGAACGGCCAGGATATCGCCGCTGAGGAATTGCCTCCTGTCATGCAATTTGTTTTATCTTATTCACCCTTAAGCTACAGACCGGCTGAGACATCTTATTGAGCTGAAAATAAACTCCACTTCTTTTTTACTCCACTTCTTTTCCATCATTAGCCTTCTCCTGTCATCATCTAACCCACAGAAACAAGACAGAGACAATGGAACGAGAGAGAGGTACATACAGTACAAAGACGGTTGAGAGACAGTGAGAGAGATAGCGAGACCAAAGAGACGGTTGAGAGACAGTGAGAGAGAGATAGCGAGACCAAAGAGACGAGAACTGGAGGAAAACAACTGCTTTCGTTTCATCTTATGCCAAGAAGCCATAAGGTGATGTAACGCTAACCGTTAACACAGAGTAACCTGAAGCAGCAGCAGTACTCTAGGCTACTGGGAAGAAGGCGTGGCGACGGTTGGTGACCCAGTATCTCTGGCACTGTTCCCAGTGCAGGCTTAAATCACAGAGGGAGAACATTTTGGGTGTGCTGTGGCCAGGGGATTAATACTCGTGACCAGTGCCTGTGTGCCAGTTCATTAGAAGTGCGAGTTAACCAGATAAGATTAGGGGTGTCAAACTCCTTTTCCCAGGGCCCGCATTCAGTCTTTACCAAGATCTGGAGGGCCGCACTTAAATTTACTAGATTTCCTCACCGTAAAAATAGTCCTCTTTCCATCACTATTGGAACTTTCGATGCTCCTGGACTGTCTAGCTTTAGTTGACTGTTAGCAAGCTGGACAAAGGAAACTGAACACAAATGTAGGTCCATTATGTCTGACTACACAGTTATCTGGCCACCTGCGGGACAGATTGAATGGGCTAGAGGGCCAGGCATGGAGTTTGACGCGTGAGTTAAGGTTGGGGGGAATGGGAGACAATTTCAATAGTCTAAAGAATCCTACTCCCCTTTTTTTACCTTCCTAGTCTGTATATGGCCTCCCGAGTGGCACAGTGGTTTAAGGCACTGCATCTCAGTGCTAGAGGTGTCACTACAGAACCTGGTTTGATTCCAGGCTGTATCACAACCGGATGTGATTGGGAGTCCCATAGGGCGGCGCACAATTGGCCAAGTGTGGTTAGGGTTTGGCAGTCATTGTAAATAATAATTTTAAATTTATTAAATTGTCCCTCCCCCCCTCAATCTACACACACACACAGCAAAAACTGTTTGGAAATGTTTGCTAATTTATAAGAAACTGAAAAATTACATTTATTCAGTACTTTGTTGGGGCACCTTTGGCAGCGATTACAGCCTGGGTCTTCTTGGGTATGACGCTACAACCTTGGCACATCTGTATTTGGGGAGTTTCTCCCAATCTTCTCTACAGATCGTCTCAAGCTCTGTCAGGTTGGATGGGGAGCGTGTTGCTGCACAGCTATTTTCAGGTCTCTCCAGAGATGTTAGATTGGGTTAAAGTCCAGACTCTCGCTGTGCCACTCAAGACAATTGAGACTTGTCCCGAAGCCACTCCTCAAATCAAATTTAATTACTTACAAGCCCTTAACCAACAAGCCCTTAACCAACAATAATTTAAGTTAAGAAAAAAAAGTAAAAAATTAAAAAGTAACAAATTATTAAAACTGCAGCAGTAAAATAACAAGCGAGGCTATGTACAGGGGGTACTGGTACAGAGTCACCGGTTAGTTGAGGTAATATGTACATGTAGGTAGATTTAAAGCGACTATGTATAGATTATAAACAGAGTAGCAGCAGCATCATTTATTTTTTAAAGATATTGTTTTAATAAGGGCCTTGGTGGCCATTTGATTAGCTGTTCAGGAGTCTTATCGCTTGGGGGTAGAAGCTGTTAAGAAGCCTTTTGGACCTAGACTTGGCGCTCCGGTACAGCTTGCCATGTGGTAGTAGGGAGAACAGTCTATGACTGGGGTGGGTGGGGTCTGACAATTTTTAGGGCCTTCCTCTGACACCGCCTGGTATAGAGGGCCTGGATGGCAAGAAGCTTTGCCCCAGTGATGTAGTGGGCCGTACGCACTTCCCTCTGTAGTGCCTTGCGGTCGAAGGCAGAGCAGTTGCCATACTAAGCAGTGATGCAACCAGCTGTAGAACTGTGAGGATGAGGACCCATGCCAAATATTTTCTGCTGAGGGGGAAATAGGCTTTGTTGTGCCCTCTTCACAACTGTCTTGGTGTGTTTGGACCATGATAGTTTGTTGGTGAAGTGGACACCAAGGAACTTGAAGCTGTTCCACTACAGCCCCATCGATAAGAAATGGGGGTGTGCTCGGTCCTCCTTTTCCTGTAGTCCACAATCATCGCCTTTGTCTTGATCACATTGAGGGAGAGGTTGTCCTGACAACACAACCAGGTCTTCTAGAGCAACCACACAACCACCACCTCCTCCCTATAGGCTGTCTCATCGTTGTCGGTGATCAGCCCTACCCCTGTTGTATCATCGGCAAACTTGGTGTTGGAGTCGTGCCTGGCCATGCAGTCATGAGTGAACAGGGAGTACAGGATGGGGCTGAGAACGCAACCCCAGTGTTGTCTTGACTGTGTGCTTAGGGTCATTGTCCTGTTGGAAGGTGAACCTTCGCCCCAGTCTGAGATCCTGAGCAAAATCTCTGTACTCCGTTCCGTTCATCTTTGCCTCGATCATGACTAGCATCCTAGTCCCTGCCTCTGAAAAACATCCCCGCAGCATGTTGCCACCAACATGCTTCACCGTAGGGATGATGCCAGGTTTCCTCCAGATGTGGTGCTTGGCATTCAGGCCAAAGACTTCAATCCTGGTTTCATCAGAACAGAGAAACTTGTTGGCAAACTCCAAGCAGGCCGTCATGCTCCTGAGGAGTGGCATCCATTTGGCCCCTCTACCATTAAAATACATGATTGGTGGAGTGCTACAGAAATGGGAAAACCTTCTAGAAGAACAATCATCTCCAAGAGGAACTCTGGAGCTCTGTCAGAGTGACCATCGGATTCTTGGTCACCTCCCTGACCAAGGCCCTTCTCCCCCGATTGCTCAGTTTGGACTAGAGGTCGACCGATTATGATTTTCCAACGCCGATACTGATTATTGGAGGGCCAAAAATAATGACAATTCCAACAATACTGAATGAAAACGTATTTTAATTTAATATAATATATCAATAAAATCAATTTAGCCTCAAATAAATAATGAAACATGTTCAATTTGGTTTAAATAATGCAAAAACAAAGTGTTGGAGAAGAAAGTAAAAGTGCAATATGTGCCATGTAAGAAAGCTAACGTTTAAGATCCTTGCTCAGAACATATGAAAGCTGGTGGTTCCTTTTAACATGAGTCCTCAATATTCCCAGGTAAGAAGTTTTAGGTGGTAGTTATTATAGGACTATTTCTCTCAATACCATTTGTATTTCATTAACCTTTGACTATTTGGTTGGTCTTATAGGCACTTTAGTATTGCCAGTGTAACAGTATAGCTTCTGTATCTCTCCTCGCTTCTACCTGGACTCGAACCAGGAACACAACTACAACAGCCACCCTCGAAGCAGAGTTACCCATGCAGAGCAAGGGGAATAACTTCTCCAAGAGTGAGTGACGATTGAAACGCTATTAGCGCGCACCCCGCTAACTAGCTAGCCATTTCACATCGGTTACACCAGCCTAATCTCGGGAGTTGATAGGCTTGAAGTCAAACAGCGCTGTGCTTGCGAAGAGTTGCTGGCAAAACGCACAAAAGTGCTGTTTGAATAAATGCTTACAAGCCTGCTGCCACCTACCACATCTCAGACAGACTGCTCTATCAAATCATAGACAAAATTATAACATAACACACAGAAATACGAGCCTTTGGTCATTAATATGGTCGAATCCGGAAACTATCATCTGGAAAACAAGACGTTTATTCTTTCAGTGAAATACGGAACCGTTCCCTATTTTATCTAACGGGTGGCATCCATGTCTAAATATTCCTGTTACATTGCAAGACTTTCAATGTTATGTCATAATGAAGTAAAATTCTGGCAAATTAGGCGGCCCAAACTGTTGCAAATACAACGACTATGCATGCAATGAACGCAAGAGAAGTGACACAATTTTACCTGATTAATATTGCCTGCTAACCTGGGATTTATTTTAGCTAAATATGCAGGTTTAAAAATATATACTTCTGTGTATTGATTTTAAGAAAGGCATTGCTGTTTATGGTTAGGTACACATTAGAGCAACGATACGCACCGCAACGATTATATGCAACGCAGGACATGCATGATAAACTAGTAATATCATCAACCATGTGTAGTTAACATGATTGATTGTTTTTTTTATAAAGATACGTTTAATTCTAGCTAGCAACTTACCTTGGCTTACTGCATTCACGTAACAGGCAGTCTCCTCGTGGAGTGCAATGTAATTAGGTGGTTAGAGCTTTGGACTAGTTAATTGTAAGGTTGCAAGATTAAATCCCCCGAGCTGACAAGGTGAAAATCTGTCGTTCTGCCCCTGAACGAGGCAGTTAACCCACCGTTCCTAGGCCGTCATTAAAAATAAGAATGTGTTCTTAACTGACTTACCTAGTTAAATATTTCTTTTAAATAAATTAAATAAAAATATCGGCCAAATCGGTGTCCAAAAATACAGATTTCCGATTGTTATGAAAACTTAAAATCGGCCCTAATTAAATGGCCATTCCGATTAAATCTGTGACCTCTAGTTTGGACGGGTGGCCAGCTCTAGGAAGAGTCTTAGGGGTTCCAAACTTCTTCCATTTAACAATGCTGCAGAAATGTTTTGGTACCCTTCCCAGATATGTGCCTCGACACAATCCGGTCTCTGAGTTCTACAGACAATTCCGTCGACCTCACGTTGGTTTTTGCTCTGACATGCACTGTCAACTGTGGAACCTTATCTAGACAGGTGCTGTAATGTAACAAAATGTGGAAAAGGTCAAGGGGTCTGAATACTTTCCGAAGGCACCGTATATGAAGAGCGTACGCAATGTTTGTGTGTTTTCCTGAGGCCTCCTGCAGTCAGTGAACTCGCACACCCACTCAGTGAGCAGCTGCCCACATGCCTGGCATAGAAACACACGGCGGGCTGCCTGCGACATCCACAAATACTGGGAGACGTACACACGTGCGCACAAAATGTGTGCACTCAGCCTAGAGTCCTAACCCTGCAAAGGACTCAATTTATATTAGAAACCAGCAGATGAGCACAAGAAACTGGCCTCCTTTGAGGAAATTATACAATCAAGTGACTAATCTACTGTTTTAATTTGGGGGGAAAAACACTGGCTGGCTGATGGTGATGAAGCATGAAAAAGTCCAAGATGACCGGCACAGTTTAAAATATCCCCTTAAGACAAGACCAAACACTGAGATCATCGGCAGTAATGATATATTCATTGGCAAAGCAGGGGAGGATAAATTCACGGAGTAACCATAGTGGATGAAAGTCGATAGAAGTACTGTGTTTACCCTGTGTCCCTCCCTCCATCCATCCAGCCAACCCTCCCTCTGAAGAATGAGCAGAGTAAACAGGAACAGAGCATATCAAACCGCCCTGTGTTTCCTTCACTCGCTTTCCCTTCCTCTCTGAAGTAGGTTTGTCTATTATGTCTCCCTGAGGGACATGTAATCAACTCCATTGGAAGCTGCCACACACACACACACGTAACATTAAAACAGGAGATATTAAAGACAGGTCATAGACATACAGTGCATTTGGAAAGTATTCAGACCACTTGACTTTTTCCACATTTTGTTACATTACAGCCCTATTCTAAAATGGATTATATAAAATCCTCATCTCCACACACACACACACACACACACAACCATAATAACAAAGCAAAAACAGGTTGACACTTTTGGCAAATATATAAACAGAAATATCTTAATTACATAAGTATTCAGGCCCTTTGCAATGAGTCAAAATTGAGCTCAGGTGCCTCCTGTTTCCATTGATCATCCTTGAGATGTTTCAACAACTTGATTGGAGTCCACCTGGGATACATTATATTGATTGGACATGATTTGAAAAGGCACACACCTGTCTATATAAGGTTGACGATGCATGTCAGTGAATGCCAGAGCAAAAAACAAGCCATGAGGTCGAATTGTCCGTAGAGCTCGGAGACAGGATTGTGTCGAGGCACAGACCTGGGGAAGGGTACTAAAACATTTCTGCAACATTGAAGGTCCCCAAGAACACAGTGGCCTCCATCAATCTTAAATGGAAGAAGTTTGGAACCCCCAAGACTCTTCCTAGAGCTGGCCGCCCAGCCAAACTGATTCAACAGGACAACGACCCTAAGCACACAGCCAAGACAACACAGGAGTGGCTTCGGGACAAGTCTCTAAATGTCCGAGTGGCCAGGCCAGAGCCCGGACTTGAACCTGATCAAACATCTCTGGAGACCTGAAAATAGCTGTGCAGCTCCCCAGTCAACCTGAGAGAGAGAGAATAATGGGGGGAAATTCCAAATACAGGTGTTTCAAACTTGTAGCGTCAAACCCAAAAAGACGAGGCTATAGTCACTGCCAAAGGTGCTTCAACAAAGTACTGAGTAAAGGGTCTGAATATTTCAGTAGTTTAAATGTTTTTATTGGCAAACATTTCTACAAACCTGTTTTTGATTTGTCATGGGGAATTGTGTGTAGATAACGTGGAAATAACTATTTAATACATTCTAGAATAAGGCTGTAAAGTAACAAAATGTGGAAAAATTCAAGGGGGTCTGAATACTTTCCAAATGCACTGTATAGTCAGTGTCCAGATTTCAGTTGACATTTAATCCTTCTGAACAGTAGGCAACAGTTCCCTTGACATGCCGTAGGTCTATTTGAAGTCCTGGTCTTGTGACTGGCGAATTTGCATAGCTCCTCAAACAACATAGGCACTGATCATTCTCTATTACCATCATCAAATCTTTACCAAACATCACTTTTCTGGCCCTCCCTTCTCTTTTATTTTTAACTCTCCATTTTGTAGCTTCTCTCTTATTGAATTAAACACGCAGACATTGTCCTTTTAACCTCAGTGGATCCAAGTTAACTTTTTCTGCCCATTTGGAAATTGGTGTGTAGGCTATTTGTCATGCGTCAAGTCAGGCATACACACTAATTAAAAAAATGTTAAACTACGAAAGAAAAACCTAATGTCAATTATAGATATAAATGGCATAAGAATGATACATTTGTATTTTTATGTATTCAGTTTATTCAACCCGACCGCCCACCTGCCCTTCATCCACACAATATTTCATGACCCTAAACCCCATCTCTGCCTTGTGGATATAACCGTGGGAACTGCAGGTTGAGTCATCCTGCACATCACTAACTGACACACACAATATTTCATGACCCTAAACTAGAGGTCGACCGGTTATGATTTTTCAACGCCAATACAGGTTGGAGGACAAAAAAAGCCGATACCGATTAATTGGCCGATTTTAAAAATGTATTTGTAATAATGACAATTACAACAATACTGAATGAAAACTTATTTTAACTTAATATAATTGATCAATAAAATCAAATTCGCCTCAAATAAATAATGAAACATGTTCAATTTGGTTTAAATAATGCAAAAACAAAGTGTTGGAGAAGAAGGTAAAAGTGCAATATGTGCCATGTAAAAAAGCTAACGTTTAAGTTCCTTGCTCAGAACATGAGAACATATGAAAGCTGGTGGTTCCTTTTAACACGAGTCTTCAATATTCCCAGGTAAGAAGTTTTAGGTTGTAGTTATTATAGAACTATTTCTCTCTATACCATTTGTATTTCATATAACCTTTTGACTATTGGATGTTCTTTAGTATTGCCAGTGTAACAGTATAGCTTCCGTCCCTCTTCTCACTCCTCCCTGGGCTCGAACCAGGAACACAACGACAACAGCCACCCTCAAAGCAGCGTTACCCATGCAGAGCAAGGGGAATAACTACTCCAAGTCTCAGAGCGAGTGACGTTTGAAACTCTTATTAGCGCGCACCCCGCTAACTAGCTAGCCATTTCACATCACATCTTTACACCAGCCTCATCTCGGGAGTTGATAGGATTGAAGTCCTAAACAGCAGAGCTGCTGGTAAAACGCACGAAAGTGCTGTTTGAATGAATGCTTACAAGCCTGCTGGTGCCTACCATCGCTCAGTTAGACTACTCTATCAAATCATACTTAATTATAACATAACTTAAATACGAGCCTTAGGTTATTAATATGGTCGAATCCGGAAACTATCATCTCGAAAACAAGACGTTTATTCTTTCAGTGAAATACGGAACCGTTCCCTATTTTATCTAATGGGTGGCATCCATCAGTCTAAATATTCCTGTTACATTGCACAACCTTCAATGTTATGTCATTATTACGTAAAATTCTGGCAAAGGCGGCCCAAACTGTTGCATATACACTGACTCTGCGTGCAATGAACGCAAGAGAAGTGACACAATTTCACCTGGTTGATATTGCCTGCTAACCTGGATTTCTTTTAGCTAAATATGCAGGTTTAAACATATATACTTCTGTGTATTGATTTTAAGAAAGGCATTGGTGTTTATGGTTAGGTACACGTTGGAGCAACGACAGTCCTTATTCACGAATGCGCACAGCATCGATTATATGCAACTAGATAAACTAGTAATATCATCAACCATGTGGAGTTATAACTAGCGATTATGATTGATTAGTGTTTAATGCTAGCTAGCAACTTACCTTGGCTTCTTACTGCATTCGCGTAACAGGTGGGCTCCTCGTGAGGCACGTGGTTAGAGCGTTGGACTAGTTAGCCGTAAGGATGCAAGATTGAGTCCCCGAGCAGACAAGGTAAAAATCTGTGGTTCTGCCCCTGAACAAGGCAGTTAACCCACCGTTCCTAGGCCGTCATTGAAAATAAGAATGTGTTCTGAACTGACTTGAATGGTTAAATAAAAAGGTGTAAAAAAAAAAAAAAAAAAAAATTAATATATATATATATATATATATATATATATATATTTTTTTTTTAAATCGGCAAAATCAGAGTTTACATTTACCAATTTCCGATTGTTATGAAAACTTGAAATCGGCCTTAATTAAAATCGGCCCCAATTAATCGACCAATCCGATTAATCGGTCGACTTCTACCCTAAACCCATCTGCCTTGTGGATATAACCGTGGGGACTGCAGGTTGAGTCAGCCTGCACATCACTAACTGACACACAATATACAGGAAACTGCCAAAATAAAGGAAACACCAACATAAAGTGTCTTAATAGGGCGTTGGGGCACCACGAGCCAGAAGAGCTTCAATCCGCCTTGGCATAGATTCTACAAGTGTCTTAATAGGGCGTTGGGGCACCACGAGCCACCAGAACGGCTTCAATCCACCTTGGCATAGATTCTACAAGAGTCTGGAACTCGCTTGGAGGGATGCGACATCACTCTTGCACAAGAAATTCCATAGCTTTGTGTTTTGTTGATGCCGTGTGTTTTGTCAAGCGCCGTTCCAAGAATCTGGTGACTGACACTATGCTCCTTTGAGGCCTCTCAAAGTCAGAGCGCTTATTCTAGCCATGCCAGCCACAATAATAGGCAATTTGTATACAGAACCCTAAGCTTGCGCACGCACAGGTAAAAACATGGACGCTAGGAAACACTGACGTAGAGTTTTTCCAGACCAACTATGGCCCAGAGTTTTTCCTGGTCGGGTAACATTGCAAGGAAAAACTTGTGGCCCTACTCACGGTCTCTCATTTGAGTCAAAGAACACAGCAAAGTGGAATGCATTCTTACAGGGTCTCCTAGTTCTTCCGTGTCTTGTGACTTGAGTGAAGGCCTCGTCCTCAGCAGGATGTCATCGCTACATTCATTGTCGGATCCGTTGGGGGACTCTGCTAGATCCAGGAAGTCGTCTCGCTTCTGACCTCTGAACCTGATTTTGTCCAGCCGCTTTAGCATGTTCAACACCCCTCTCTTCAGCGGCTTTACCTTAGCATGGTGTACAGCAATCCTGAAAAGACAAACAGACAAGGGTCAGAGGTTCCCCTTTGAAAAGCACTGAAAATGAAAGGGTGGGGTCGATAGCAAGACATTTCTTTGCACAGAAGTAGTTTCTTGTAAATAAGTACCTAAACACTACGGAACACAGATGCACAAGTTAAGACAATCGTTGAGTGTTGCCGATACAAGCGTTTAAAAAAATACCCTATTCCCTTTACAGTGCCCTGCTCAAAAGTAGTGAGCTAGAAAAGGGAATTGAGTGCCATTTGGAACACAGCCATATAGATCTAGCAGTAGATCCATCGAAGGCCCATCAGTGGTTGAGTCGTCAGCCATCATCCAGGGCCACAGCCCTTCCTGCTTAGGAAATGATCACAACCCCAGAACGAGGCGTGGAGCGAGATGGAGACAAGATGCGATCACCCTCTCACTTCAAACACTCCAAAAATATGACTTAACGACTTGATTCATGCGAATCCTTTTGACCTAGATCTACCCCCTCTGAGTATATATTTGGGCAGTGAAGCTAAAAAAAACAAACATTTAATTTGGTTTTATAGCCTACTCCAGTATTTTAGATCAAATGTTCTGTATGAGGCAACAGTGCAGAATGTCACCTTTAACTTGATGGATTTTCATATATATCCATTCTACCATTTACAAATAAAAGCACTTTATGCATCTAGTCCCCCCCCCCCCCCCATTCAAAAGGTATCATAAAAGCATACCCCTAAAACATGTTAATCTCTCACCATTACCAATAACAGGGGAGGTTAGCATTTAGGTCTAACTTTCTCACTCTGTATCTAGTCCCCCCCCCCAATTTGAAGATATAAGTATTTGGACAAATTAACTAATAGTGTATTACATTAAACTTGACAGTATTTTGAGCCATATTCCTAGCACGCAATGATTACATCAAGTGTGACTCTACAAACTTTTTGGATGCATTTTCAGTTTGTTATGGTTGGGAATTGTCACTTTCAAGTCACTTTCATTGTAAACAAGAATAGAAGAAAACAAACAGGTCGGGGACCTAAGCGACCGCTTATGTCTGGAGCCGGCCCTGGAAAGGGGGTGGAAAGGGGCTAGCGGAAACTTTGTGGGTGACACAATAGCTCTCACACACACCCCTCCCCTTAGAAACAGATCTGGCTTGATAACACCATGCAGCGCTCAAGGTTCTAGCTGTGTTGTTATAGGCCTACTGCATCTTTCTATCTACAGCCTTCACGTTTTCATTCGTTTGGAGCAGAAGCAGCACATCTCAGAGTAACAGTGAGATAGAGGAGCTGGAAAGCCTGGCGCCCACTAGATGAGAGAAAGAAAGGAGAGGAATTATACTCAATGTTTCTCTGATCACAACACTGACTCTGGTCTCTGTGTGGGCAGAGAAACCATCAGGACCGTCATACCTCTATCCCTTTCCTTCAGCTGAAAAAACAACAACAACAAAAACACTTCCACCCACATGTGAACAGAGAAAGAACACGATACACACACACACACACACACCTACCTGAAAGGCCTTGGCTCATTCACACTTCATTAAAATCCCACACAAACAAACCTAAATGTTGAGAGAGCATCTAATGATGCGAATGGCACCAATGACAAATCTACACAGCCAAGGGATCCTTCACTCTAATGTAAAATGGTGAGCATCAGAGCTCTGTGTCCTACAAGTGATGACACCATTAGAGCAGACCAAAAAGGATGACACACATGGAGGCACAGGACTTCCTATAGGATAGTTCAGGCCAGGGGAATCTGATCTGGCTCTCAAGGTGGATGTCATCTAAGCTTGTTGTGTCCTCATGTGCATCTCTAGGAAGTCCTCTGCTCACCTTATTATACACCTCTATGGTCAGTGTGTCACTAAGCCCCTGCCAATGATGATCAAGGTAGAAGTTACCCCTAACCATAGATATAGAATCAGATTACCATTGCCCTAATCCTAACCATGACCATTTAGGGAGTTGATTAACCTCTGACCTTAGATCAGATATTGACCACAGAACTCAACACCATCAGCTTAGTGAAGCATTTGGACAGTTGCGGGAGCAAGGCGAGGTGGTACTATAGAGTAAAGCTGTAATGTTGTTCAGAGAAGAGAGTGAGTTCTTCTTCAATGGTATATTCCCAGAGAGGTCTGAAGTACTGCTTAATCATACAATCAGTCAAACATATACACAGTTAGACGACACAGACTCAAGACACACACACCTCATAAATATTCAGGCACATTGACACACAGTACTCGTGACTGCACATCAGTCTATATACTCCTATGAGAGCCATTGCTACTGTATGCCAGCCATGAGTGCTATCATGGCTGTCAATGAGCTTCCAACCTCTGATGTGGGTCTGCTGGAAAAGAGAAGGGGCCACAGAGAGACTTGGCTCTGCTCTCCTCAATGCCTAGTGTGTGTTTGATTGAGCACTTTCTGAGAAGAGAACAGCATTCTAGGAACTGGATAGTCACTGGCATTGTTAGCAGTGATGGAAGACCCCACACTTGCATAGAAAATAGGACATTGTTGAATTCAACAGAGACATTAAATCAAACATGGTTAGGTTTAGGGTGAGAGATAGTAAAACAAATTGACAGACATTTCTGAGAATAATACCAACTAGAAACGCCCACCCGGAAACCCTCATTGGCAAGTGCTTTACACATCCCATACCCACTTGTAGGTGTTACATTTACTAGGCAGTCACCTTAGTGACTGTTTAGTTTCACATGAAATACACGCAACCCCCTGTCAATGTCATTCCTGGCTGCAGACCCACTGAACCTGTAGTCTACATGTGATTGTTCATTCAGGAGAGTGATTTCTGAATGAATGTCAAAGTTAGGCTATATGTTGAAATGTTTTAGTGAAGGAGTTGAGTGTTCGGTCATTTTTATTACAAATTTAGTGGAATAGGGACAAAAAAAAAACTAATTTCAACCATTAGAATTTATAAAATGACATTGGTATAGTTCTCGGAGGACACCAGAAAGCTAGTCATGCTTATTTCTCTCTCATCCAAGTTGCTGAGATTCTACTTGGTCTAGGAGTCTCACTACACTTGGTCCAAGCTCACATATTTTACAAATGGAAGCTAGGCTAAATCAGGATGACAACACACTATAGGCCTAAACTACGAGACGAATAAGGAATTCACTTTATTACAGTCGGAATCAAGGCGGAGGGCCATATTGCCTAGGTAGGCACACTGTAAATCGTTAGGTTGAAAGGAAGACTCATCATCACAATACCATGTTTGATAATGTGCTGTGATTGAGGCTATTCAGTCTATGATGGGTGATCAAATTATGACCCAAATATAAATTACAGTAGGCTACCGAGTCTAACTAGCCACAGCTGACCCCATTATTCCAGTCGCCATGTCAACTCTGCTAATAACTCTATTCAATGAACACATCATCGGTGAGGGACAGGCACTGCTAAGCCATGATGTACTCTTAAGGAGCTTACCATTACTCCTTAAAAGAGTCAAAGTAGCATATACAGTGCCTTGCGAAAGTATTCGGCCCCCTTGAACTTTGCGACCTTTTGCCACATTTCAGGCTTCAAACATAAAGATATAAAACTGTTTTTTTTTGTGAAGAATCAACAACAAGTGGGACACAATCATGAAGTGGAACGACATTTATTGGATATTTCAAACTTTTTTAACAAATCAAAACCTGAAAAATTGGGCGTGCAAAATTATTCAGCCCCCTTAAGTTAATACTTTGTAGCGCCACCTTTTGCTGCGATTACAGCTGTAAGTCGCTTGGGGTATGTCTATCAGTTTTGCACATCGAGAGACTGACATTTTTTCCCATTCCTCCTTGCAAAACAGCTCGAGCTCAGTGAGGTTGGATGGAGAGCATTTGTGAACAGCAGTTTTCAGTTCTTTCCACAGATTCTCGATTGGATTCAGGTCTGGACTTTGACTTGGCCATTCTAACACCTGGATATGTTTATTTTTGAACCATTCCATTGTAGATTTTGCTTTATGTTTTGGATCATTGTCTTGTTGGAAGACAAATCTCAGGTTTTCTTCCAGAATGGTCCTGTATTTGGCTCCATCCATCTTCCCATCCATTTTAACCATCTTCCCTGTCCCTGCTGAAGAAAAGCAGGCCCAAACCATGATGCTGCCACCACCATGTTTGACAGTGGGTATGGTGTGTTCAGGGTGAGGAGCTGTGTTGCTTTTACGCCAAACATAACGTTTTGTATTGTTGCCAAAAAGTTCAATTTTGGTTTCATCTGACCAGGGCACCTTCTTCCACATGTTTGGTGTGTCTCCCAGGTGGCTTGTGGCAAACTTTAAACAACACTTTTTATGGATATCTTTAAGAAATGACTTTCTTCTTGCCACTCTTCCATAAAGGCCAGATTTGTGCAATATACGACTGATTGTTGTCCTATGGACAGAGTCTCCCACCTCAGCTGTAGATCTCTGCAGTTCATCCAGAGTGATCATGGGCCTCTTGGCTGCATCTCTGATCAGTCTTTTCCTTGTATGAGCTGAAATTTGAGGGACGGCCAGGTCTTGGTAGATTTGCAGTGGTCTGATACTCCTTCCATTTCAATATTATCGCTTGCACAGTGCTCCTTGGGATGTTTAAAGCTTGGGAAATCTTTTTGTATCCAAATCCGGCTTTAAACTTCTTCACAACAGTATCTCGAACCTGCCTGGTGTGTTCCTTGTTCTTCATGATGCTCTCTGCGCTTTTAACAGACCTCTGAGACTATCATAGTGCAGGTGCATTTATACGGAGACTTGATTACACACAGGTGGATTGTATTTATCATCATTAGTCATTTAGGTCAACATTGGATCATTCAGAGATCCTCACTGAACTTCTGGAGAGAGTTTGCTGCACTGAAAGTAAAGGGGCTGAATAATTCTGCACGCCCAATTTTTCTGTTTTTGATTTGTTAAAAAAGTTTGAAATATCCAATAAATGTCGTTCCACTTCATGATTGTGTCCCACTTGTTGTTGACTCTTCACAAAAAAATACAGTTTTATATCTTTTTGTTTGAAGCCTGAAATGTGGCAAAAGGTCGCAAAGTTCAAGGGGGCCGAATACTTTCGCAAGACACTGTATATGTTATGTTCAAAGATAGACAAGCTCTGGCAGCCAAAAACTAAGCATGAATCGGTTCTCAATTGCAATTTGGTTGTAGAAACATAAATCCCTTTACTTTCTTGTCACATTAAAATCCTTTTACAAATGCAAAATACACACTTAAGCATTGGCAGTTTGAAGCGACTCAAATCCTGTTTCTCTGCATATCCCATAAGAATCGGTTATTTTTCCTGCAATCTAAGCAGCCAAAAAGCACATGGTGGTAGATATTTCAAGCCACATTTCAAAGCAACTTCGTAGGTGGTTTGAAGTCAAATCCAAATCTGATTCCTGGCCATGGGACTTTTGTTTGAACGGTCAAATCGGATTCATTTACCCGTCTGGTTCTTAGACTGTTATTTGGCATTTCTTATTGGTTTCCAAACAAATGAGTGAATGTGCTAGAAGGCTAAACAGCTAGCTAGGTTGGTAACTAAGTTGCCCATCCAAAATGGACTTCGTTTTGAAAGTTGGATCATCTCGTCCTTTGAGGCTTTAAAAAAAAAAGGGCATTGTTTGTCACCATAGCTTACTACATCACTTCTGAAGGAAGGCTGAGCACACACTTATTATGACAACTAGCGTAGTTATTGTCAGCGGTCTGAACACACAAATCCAAATTAGGTCACTTGTCTCTTGCCGTTTGGACAGTCAGTTTTCCAAAACTGATAGTGGAATTAAGGCCTTCACTGTGAACAAGGCTGTGTTGTGTACCGTTTTAACAACTTTTTCCACAGTTGCAGCTAACCGTATTTTTTCAGTGACAACATGTTTCTTAGCGGCCTTCTGTTACATACAGGTGTTTGGGAGCATGCCAGATAGCACATTAGAACAGGTGTCTTCTATAAGCACACACAAACATGGATATATGTCCATGTGGGGACACTGACACTGACCCCCCCAACTCTATAAAAAAAGTATCAATTTAACATTGTTCACAAATCATTTATTTCTGATATGAAAGATCCTTATACTTCCAAAACCGTACGGCAAGCGATTCATGTAATGTTCAGACCGAGCGTCTGGGGGTTTCTTAACAAACCTTCCCCGTACAGAAGACGCCTTGATCCAATGACTTGTGGAATGGAACTAATGGAACTGAGACTTCTGCTCAAAAGGCTAAAAGGTACTGGTAAGATATGAGCCTAAAAACACCGTGATCGACGGAGTATGAAGGACCAGTGTTGTGCTGCTTCGCGACTGTAACAAAGCGCGCAAGCAACAGTAGGTGTTGGCCCGCTGTGACATAATGTAACAAGTCCGTTAGGTTAGTCTCAGCTTCCCACCAGTAATTTTTTGTTGTTGACGCTATGGCGATGCAACGTTCATTTGTAATACTGTTTATTTGTACTGCCCAACTCCTATTTCCCAATTAAATTGTAATCTTCGTAAATGAGTCTACGCACAGTAGACCTTGCGCTCCATTAAATAATAATGAATTAACTAAAAGCCAACAGACACAACACGTAAATACTTGAGCTAGGCTACTTTGCATGGACAATATTTATATTTAAAAATATCAAGTTTTTTCTTACCCAGCCCGTAAATCGTAGCAGAGTTTCATTAACACTGATAATTGCCTTTGAATGTATCCAGTAGCGTACACCTGCTCACAACCGCCAAGACACAAGCTGTTTATTGAGCCTCAGCCCCGCCATCACAATCCGCTCTTTTGTAAACCAGAGCAACGATTTACATCCCGCTGCAGCCTTGATTAGTTTTGTAGAAATGCCAACTCCCCCCCCCCCCTAAGAGAGAATAGCATAGACTATCTCATTCAGTACCGTTTGAAACCAGTCTCTCTCGCTTGTTGATTTCATAGCTCTCACACACAAGACCAGGACATTTCGTCATGTCAGCAGACGTCCTTTCTTAAAGGGGCCGCTCATGGAGTTTCAAAGTTATCAACAAGCCTGCCCTTGCTGTTGTTGTACCTCTCACTATGTGTTCGTCTGCTTTCATGATGCCCATCAGCATCCTCTGTTGGCTGACACTATTTTAACGATGTAGGCTTACCAACAGTATTGCATGTGCACAGTTGATGTCATATATTATTGGGACAGTTCTCTCATGTAATACAGGTGATAATTAAATATTGCATACATACATACATACATACATACATACATACATACATACATACATACATACATACATACATACATACATACATACATACATACATACATACATACATACATACATACATACATACATACATACATACATACATACAAACATTATTTATATATAAACTGCAACAAAACCATTTTTTTATGAAATAACCAAACAGTTGGCAAGTGTGTTTGGAATACAAACCATTGCATGTGTCCACTCAGATGAGCAAGGCAGAAATCTAAACATCCATCATCTACAGAAATGAGCTCCAAAACAATGTATAAGGCGTTTGTCCTGTATTACAGTTGTCGCAAAAACTAATGTAGACTAGTCAACATGCAATTGTCACCATACAATGAATGGTCTTCTCTATACTCTCCAGCAGCTGAAAGTAATTTGTTCTATTGTACAGGCTGAGACTTAGAACCCTGTGTCTGTCTGTCTGTTGTCAGTCTGCTGTGAGACAAGGTCTGTGACTCAGTGATGAGACTGTTGATACACTTCATGGCCAAAAGTACACAACATGACCAAAAGTATGTGGAGACCTGCTTGTCAAACATCTCATTCCAAAATCATGAGCATTAATATGGAGTTGATCCCCCTTTGCTGCTATAACAGCCTCCACTCTTTTGGGAAGGTTTTCCACTAGATGTTGGAATATTGCTGTGTGGGCTTGCTTCCATTCAGCCACAAGAGCATTAGTGAGGTCGGGCACTGATGTTGGGTGATTAGGCCTGGGTCGCAGTCTCGTTTCAATTCACCTCAAAGGTGTCCGATGGGGTTGAAGTCAGGGCTCTGTGCAGGCCAATCAAGTTCTTCCACAACGATCTCGACAAACCATTTCTGTATGGACCTTGTTGTGTGCACGGGGGCATTGTCATGCTGAAACAGGAAAGGGCCTTCTCCAACTGTTGCCACAAAGTTGGAAGCACAGAATGGTCTAGAATGTCATTGTATGCTTTAGCGTTAAGATTTCCCTTCACTGAAACTAAGGGGCCAAGCCCGAACCATGAAAAAGAGCCCAAGACCATTATTCCTCCTCACAACACTAGTGGGCCCTATGCATTGGAATAGGTAGCATTCTTGTGGCATCCGCCAAACCCAGATTTGTCCAGATGGTGAAGTAACTTCAAAGATCGCGTTTCCACTGCTCCAGAGTCCAATGGTGGTGAGCTTTACCCCACTCCAGACGACACTTGGCATTGTGCATGGTGATCTTAGGCTTGTGCGCAACTGTTCGGTCATGAACAGCATTTCATGAAGCTCCCGACTAACAGTTCTTGTGCTGACTCGGCAGTTCAGTTCGGTGAGCTTGTGTGGCCTACCACTTCGCGGCTGAGCCGTTGTTGCTCCTAGGCTTTTCCACTTCACAGTAACATCACTTACAGTTGACCGGGGTAGCTCTAGCAGGACAGACACTGACATCCTATGACGGTGCCACGTTGAAAGTCACTGAGCTCTTCGGTAAGGCCATTCTACTGCCAATGTTTGTCTATGGCGATTGCATGGCTGTGTGCTTGATTTTGTACACCTGTCAGCAACGGTGAGGCTGAAATAGCCACATTCACTAATTTGAAGGGGTGTCCACATACACTATATATACAAAAGTATGTGGACACCCCTTCAGTAGGCATATAGACTTACACTGGGGCATGTTCAGCAGGATGCAATGTTTTGGAATGTTCAGATAGTAATATGCTATGTAGAACAAACATGCCTCTCTGACATGTATACTGAGCAGTAATATGAACTCAACATGCAATAATTTTTATTTTTATTTTTTCAAAGAGTTACAGTTCATATAAGGAAATCACTCAATGGAAATAAATAAATTAGGCCCTAATCTATGGATTTCACATGACTGGGCACCCACTCACCCACTGGGGAGCCAGACCCAGCCAATCAGACTGAGCTTTTCCCCACTAACGGGCTTTATTACAGAAATAAATACTCCTCAGTATTTCTTTCCTCAGCTGTCCGGGTGGCTGGTCTCAGACGATCCCGCAGGTGAAGAATCCAGATGTGGAGGTCCTGGGCTGGCATGGTTACACGTGGTCTGCGGTTGTGAGGCCGGTTGGACGTACTGCCAAATTCTCTAAACGCTATTGGAGGTGGCTTATGCTAGAGAAATTAACATTCAATTCTCTGGCAACAGTTTTGGTGGACATTCTTGCAGTCAGCATGCCAATTGCACACTCCCTTAAAACTTGAGTCATCTGTAACATTGTGTTGTGTGACAAAACTGTACATGGCCTTTGCAAGGTGCACCTGTGTAATGATCATGCTGTTTAATACGTTTCTTGATATGCCACACCTGTCAGGTGGATGGATTATCTTGGCAAATGATAAATACTCAGTGACAGGAATGTACAGATTTGAGATAAATAAACTGTTTTGCGTATGGAACATTTCTGGGATCTTTTATTTCACCACATGTAACATGGGACTTTTGTTCAGTGTTTTGGCCCAGTCCAAAACCAGCCTCCTTCTGTCGCTTGTCTGTCCTGTAAACCTAGATCTGAGAATGGATTGCTAGGTGGAGCTGCTGTAATATTCATGATTTCATGATATGGCTTGCATCCATCTGATCCATTCAGACCAACAAAGTGTCTAGGCGAAGAGGGTTTGATTTTGGACTAGGCAGAAGTCTGGTCTCCCTCTCTCTCTCTTCCTACCCAATCTCTCTCTCTCCACTCTCTCTCTTTACTCTCTCTCCCTCTCTTTTAATGTCCTCCACGAGGTGATGCTCACTTAACAAACATGAAACAGATGGACCCCACTAAAATGTCACTGAGCTGTTCATCATTGCACTGGATGAGCAAAGCAAGCACTGTTTTGCAATTCAAGCATCTTGCAGTAAAACCAATCAGATAAAATGCCAGGTCATCCTCTCACAACACTATCTTACATTGTTAAGTAATACAGCAGATTAAGAGGAAAATTAAAATCAAGACTTAAAAACTTCAATCACCACTGTGCATATGCGTTGTGTTACGTAAATCCACTGAGACCATATTTGAGGTAATTCAATGACCGTCTTACAATATTGTAACACATTTTATTTGACACAATATCGCAGTACTATGACATAAAATCCTGATCCCAAATTTCCCATTGGACATGTAACAGTAGCAGGAGGTATGTTTTGTGGAAACTAAATTATTTTATACCATGGTTTTACAGTAAGTAATCCCTACTCTATTTCTGGCCTAAACACAACTCTCTCTCTTTTATTTATTTATATATATACTGTATATATTATATATATATATATCAGGGCTGAGGCGCCCAAATCCTCCCTCCATGTTATTAAGAAAAGTCCTAATCCCAATTGAGCGTTTTCTAGAGCGTTCATTGCACATGTTGTCTTCTTACGCAATCACAACTAACACACTTTGAGTCAATTATAGAACAGCTTGGAGGGGTTGGTGCTGCTTTAATGATGTAAACACACAATTGTATGAGGGGAAATGAGATTAGACATTTTGTAAGAGATAGAAAGGAGATCAGATATGAATTGATATGCATGTCAATTGTATTTTTGTTTTTTAAAGTTGATTAATTGAATTTTAATTCACTTTCTGAAATGATGGACCTGGACGTAAAGTGACCCCAGCCGTTGATAATGATATTTATTATTATTTTTTTATTTTATTTTTTTTTACCCCTTTTTCTCCCCAATTTCGTAGTATCCAATTGTTGTAGTAGCTACTATCTTGTCTCATCGCTACAACTCCCGTACGGGCTCGGGAGAGACGAAGGTTGAAAGTCATGCGTCCTCCGATACACAACCAACCAAGCCGCTGCTTCTTTAACACAGCGCACATCCAACCCGGAAGCCAGCCGCACCAATGTGCCGGAGGAAACACCGTGCACCTGGCCACCTTGGCTAGTGTACACTGCGCCCAGCCCGCCACAGGAGTCGCTGGTGCGCGATGAGACAAGGACACCCCTACCGACCAAGCCCTCCCTAACCCGGGCGACGCTAGGCCAATTGTGCGTCGCTCCACGGACCTCCCGGTCGCGGCCGGTTACGACAGAGCCTGGGCGCGAACCCAGGACTCTGATGGCACAGCCCTTAACCACTGCTCCACCCGGGAGGCCCTGATAATGATATTTGATATATCGATATCCTATTTCTATATCTGATGAGTTGACATTCATTTCACTTTTCACATTGTGAATTTTACAAAAAATCGAATGAGTTGTGTGTTTCTTTTAGGCTTATCTTGGGCTGACATTTTTGATAGACATGTAATTCTCTCTCAGACAAGGTGAGAATTCCCTGTCAAGAAGAGAACTTACACAAGCCACTGGGGAATCCACGCCCGCCTACTTTTTCTTTCTCTTCTACCCCAGTAGCTGGATGCCGCTCTGGTTTGGTGGAAGTGTCGCCGCCATGATGGGTCTGTCCGCAGCCGACTGGCCGGTACTTTGCAGGGATCCCTACCCAAAAGGGTCTCCAAGATGGCGTAGCAGTTCAGACGTCTTTGTCTTGTCCTGTCCCGTGTGTATATATTTTTTCCTTCGTATATATTTTAAATATTTTTAACCTCAGTTTCAACATACTCTCCTGCAACCCGCCTCACCCAATGTGGTATGGATCTGCTATTTTCTATATTTTAGAACCAGAACACCAAACAGAAGCTAGCCAGCTAACTAGCTAGTAGTCAGTTAGCCACTGCTAGCGGTCATCAGCTAGCCTTAGCCCGGTCAAGTCCTGACAGTCTGAACAGCGCGATTCAACCCAGAGCATATCGGACCGCTTTTTCTCCACATCTCCGGATTCCTATCGCAAGCTCTAAACCTTTTCACCTGGATCATCACAGCTAGCTAGCTGCTATCCAAGTGGCTAACGTCTCTGTCCAGAAGCAAGCACCAGTGAGCCTGGAACTAGCCTCGTGCTAGGCCCATCTCCCGGCTAGCTGAAGAGGTCCATCAGCCACTCCTTGGGCTACAATACATTTATATTTTGCCAATTTGCCTGAACCCCTTTTACTGCCGACACGGAGCCCCGCCGATCCATCACAACTGGTCTACCGTCATAAACAGCCCGAGGGGTATCAACAGGCTCCTCCGTCGCGACGTCCCCTGAAGGCCCACACGCTAGCCTGCTAGCAGCAGCCCGCTAGCTGTCTAGAGCATATCGGACTGTTAGCTGAAGAGGACCATCAGCCAATTTCTTGGGCTACAATACCTATTTTGCCAATTGGCCTGGACCCTTTTACTGCCTACACGGAGCCCTGCCGATCCAACACGACTGGTCTGCCGACGTAACCATCCGAGGGGGCTACATCAGACTCTTCCGTCGCAACGTCCCCCAAAGACCCTTCTGCTAGCCCCGGGCTGCTAGCTGTCTGAATCGCCGTGTCTCCAGCTACCCACTGGTCCCTATGATCACTCGGCTACACGTGCCTCTCCTTAATTTTAATTTGCCTTGTTCATTGCTGTTTTGGTTAGTGATTGTTGTCTTATTTCACTGTAGAGCCACCAGCCCTGCTCAATATTCCTTAGCTAGCCCTTTGTTTCACCTCCCACACATGCGGTGTCCTCACCTGGTTTAATTGATGTCTCTAGAGACAAAACCTCTCTCATTGTCATTCAATGCCTAGGCTTACCTCCACTGTATTCACATCCCACCATACCATTGTCTGTACATTACGCCTTGAATCTATTCTTCCGTGCCCAGAAACCTGCTCCTTTTAATCTCTGTTCCTAACGCACTAGACGACCAGTTCTAATAGCCTTTAGCCGTACCCTTATCCTATTCCTCCTCTGTTCCTCTGGTGATGTAGAGGTTAATCCAGGCCCTGCAGTGCCTAGCTCCACTCCCATTCCCCAGGCACTGTCATTTGTTAACTTCTGTAACTGTAAAAGCCTTGGTTTCATGTATGTTAACATTAGACGCCTCCTCCCTAAGTTTGTTTTATTCACTACTTTAGCACACTCTGCCAACCCGGATGTCCTAGCCGTGTCTGAATCCTGGCTTAGGAAGGCCACCAAAAATGTCCATCCCTAACTATAACATTTTCCGACAAGATAGAACTGCCAAAGGGGGAGGAGTTGCAATCTACTGCAGAGTTCTGTCTTACTTACAGGTCTGTGCCCAAACAATTTGAGCTTCTACTTTTAAAAATCCACCTTTCCAAAAACAAGTCTCTCACCGTTGCCGCTTGTTATAGACCACATTCTGCCCCCAGCTGTGCCCTGGACCCCATGAATTGATTTCCCCCCATCTATCTTCAGAGCTCGTACTGTTAGGTGACCTAAACTAGGACATGCTTAACACCCCGGCCGTCCTACAATCTAAGCTAGATGCCGTCAATCTCACACAAATGTATCAATGAACCTACCAGGTCCAACTCCAAATCCGTAAACACGGGCACCCTCATATATATCCTTCCGACCAACCTGCCCTCTATATACACCTCTGCTGTCTTCAACCAGGATCTCAGCGATCACTGCCTTATTGCCTGCGTCCGTAATGGGTCTGCGGTCAAACGACCACCCCTCATCACTGTCAAACGCTCCCTAAAACACTTCAGCGAGCAGGCCTTTCTAATCGACCTGGCCCGGGTATCCTGGAAGGATATTGACCTCATTCCGTCAGTAGAGGATGCCTGGATATTCTTTAAAAGTGCTTTCCTCACCATCTTAAATAAGCATGCCCCATTCATTTTTTTTTTAACCAAGAACAGATATAGCCCTCTCCAGACCTGACTGCCCTTGACCAGCACAAAAACATCATGTGGCGTACTGCATTAGCATCGAATAGACCCCGTGATATGCAACTTTTCAGGGACGTTTTTCAGGGAAGTTAGGAACCAATACACAGGCAGTTTTTCAAACAGAAATTTGCATCCTGTAGCACAAATTCCCAAAATATCTGGGACACTGTAAAGTCCATGGAGAATAAGAGCACTTCCTCCCAGCTGCCCACTGCACTGAGGCTAGGAAACACTGTCCCCACCGATAAATCCACAATAATTGAGAATTTCAATAAGCATTTTTCTATGGCTGGCCATGCTTTCCACCTGGCTACCCCAACCCCGATCAACAGCCCTGCAACCCCCCCCACAGCAACTTGCCAAAGCCTCCCCATTTCTCCATCACCCAAATCCAGATAGTTGATGTTCTGAAAGCGTTGCAAAATCTGGACCCCCACAAATCAGCTGGGCTAGACAATATGGACCCTCTCTTTCTAAAATTATCCGCCGATATTGTTGCATCCCCTATTACTAGCCTATTCAACTCCCTTTCGTATCGTTTGAGATCCCCAAAGATTGGAAAACTGCCGTGGTCTTCCCCCTCTTCAAAGGGGGAGACACTCCAGACCCAAACTGTTACAGACCTTTATCTATCCTACCCTGCCTTTCTAAGGTCTTCGAAAGCCAAGTTAACAAACAGATCACCAACCATTTCGAATCCCACCGTACCTTTTCCGCTATGCAATCTGGGTCCTGAGCTGGTCATGGGTGCACCTCAGCCACGCTCAAGGTCCTAAACCATATCATAACCGGCATCGATAAAAGACAATACTGTGCAGCCGTATTCATCGACCTGGCCAAGGCTTTCGACTCTGTCAATCACCACATTCTTATCGGCAGACTCAACAGCCTTGGTTTCTCAAATGACTGCCTTGCCTGGTTCACCAACTACTTCTCAAACAGAGTTCCGTGTCAAATCGGAGGGCCTGTTGTCTGGACCTCTGGCAGTCTCTATGGGGGTATCACAGGGTTCAATTCTCGGGCCAACTCTTTTCTCTGTATACATCAATGATGTCGCTCTTGCTGCTGGTGATTCTCTGATCCACCTCTATGCAGACGACACCATTCTGTATACTTCTGGCCCTTCTTTGGAGACTGTGTTAACTAACCTCCAGACAAGATTCAATGCCATACAACTCTCCTTCCATGGCCTCCAACTGCTCATAAATGCAAGTAAAACTAAATGCATGCTCTTCCACCGATCGCTGCCCGAACCTGCCCTCCCGTCCAGCATCACTACTCTGGACGGTTCAGACTTAGAACATGTGGACAGTTACAAATACCTATGTGTCTTGTTAGACTGTAAACTCTCCTTCCTGTAAACTCTCCTAGCCACTATTTCACAAAAATAATCATTCACTCATGCTGCCAAACATAGCCTCATAAAACTGACTGTCCTACCGATCCTTGACTTTGGTGATGTCATTTACAAAATAGCCTCCAAAACTCTACTCAGCAAATTGGATGCAGTCTATCACAGTGCCATCCATTTTGTCACCCAAAGCCCCATATTACTACCCACCACTGTGGCCTGTATGCTCTCATTGGCTGACCCTCGCTTTATGTTCGTCGCCAAACCCACTGGCTCCAGGTCATCTATAAGTCTTTGCTTGGTAAAGCCCCGCCTTATCTCAGCTCACTGGTCACCATAGCAGCACCCACACGTAGCACGCGCTCCAGCAGGTATATTTCACTGCTACTGGATGACTTGGTGGATGTTCGTGTTCTCGTCCTACCAACCATCCATGAAGATATGTCACTCACCGTGGAAGTCATAAACATCAAACTCTGGCAAAGGGGGCCTCCTGGCGGAGGTAAGCCTGGACCAGACACAGACTAGAAACAGCTTCTCCGCCCTAGATCCAGAGGTTCCGGTGCCTTGTTCCCTGGGGGCTTCTGATGCTAGGTTGGATCCTGAGGTACCTGTGCCTTCGTCCTCTGTTCCGTTTCCCTCTCCGGTGGCTTCTAGCTCGGGTTCAGATCCTCAGAGCTCCCCACTTCATCAGACCGCGAGGCCAAAACTACAGCTGGCTTGGGTCCATCGGGCCCCACCACTCTTCGGTCCTCGAGGAGTTTCAGAAACCACTCGAGGCAAAAGAACGGACGGACCTCCTCAGCCATTGCACCAGCTGTTATCATCGGCAGCTCTATGGTAAGAAACATCTTGGTTCCCGTGGTAAAAACCCTGTGCTATCCTGGAGAATGAGTACAGGACATTACAAGGCTGCTTCTGACCGTTCTACGACATCTGCCGGGAGCTGACACTGTCGACTGTCGATAGTCCATGTGGGGTCAAACAACATTAGGAGGGCCAGCTCGGAACTGCTGAAAATTGATTTCAAAGAACTGATTATAGCTCTGAAAGATTCCAGAAAGGTGGCCAATTATTTGTCACATGCCTCGAATACAACAGGTGTAGGTAGACCTTACAGTGAAAGGCTTAGTTACAAGCCCTTAACCAACAATGCAGTTTTAAGAAAAATGTGTTAAGTAAAAAATAGATAAGTAAAAAATAAGAAGTAAAAGTAACAAATAATTAAAGGGCAGCAGTGAAATAACATATAGCGAGGCTATATACAGGGTATTACGGTACATTGTCAATGTGGAGGTTATATACAGGGTATTACGGTACAGAGTCAGTGTGGAGACTATATACAGGAGGTACAGAGTCAATGTGGAGGTTATATACAGGGTATTACGGTACAGAGTCAGTGTGGAGGCTATATACAGGAGGTACAGAGTCAATGTGGAGGTTATATACAGGGGGTACTGGTACAGAGTCAATGTGGAGGCTATATACAGGGTATTACGGTACAGAGTCAATGTTTTTTTTATTTTTTTATTTCACCTTTATTTAACCAGGTAGGCTAGTGAGAACAAGTTCTCATTTGCAACTGCGACCTGGCCAAGATAAAGCATAGCAGTGTGAACAGACAACACAGAGTTACACATGGAGTAAACTATTAACAAGTCAATAACACAGTAGAAAAAAAGGAGAGTCTATATACATTGTGTGCAAAAGGCATGAGGAGGTAGGCGAATAATTACAATTTTGCAGATTAACACTGGAGTGATAAATGATCAGATGGTCATGTACAGGTAGAGATATTGGTGTGCAAAAGAGCAGAAAAGTAAATAAATAAAAACAGTATGGGGATGAGGTAGGTAAAAATGGGTGGGCTATTTACCGATAGACTATGTACAGCTGCAGCGATCGGTTAGCTGCTCAGATAGCAGATGTTTGAAGTTGGTGAGGGAGATAAAAGTCTCCAACTTCAGCGATTTTTGCAATTCGTTCCAGTCACAGGCAGCAGAGAACTGGAACGAAAGGCGGCCAAATGAGGTGTTGGCTTTAGGGATGATCAGTGAGATACACCTGCTGGAGCGCGTGTTACAGGTGGGTGTTGCCATCGTGACCAGTGAACTGAGATAAGGCGGAGCTTTACCTAGCATGGACTTGTAGATGACCTGGAGCCAGTGGGTCTGGTGACGAATATGTAGCGAGGGCCAGCCGACTAGAGCATACAGGTCGCAGTGGTGGGTGGTATAAGGTGCTTTAGTGACAAAACGGATGGCACTGTGATAAACTGCATCCAGTTTGCTGAGAAGAGTTTTGGAAGCAATTTTGTAGATGACATCGACTCTGTACCAGTACCCCCTGTATATAGCCTCCACATTGACTCTGTACCAGTACCCCCTGTATATAGCCTCCACATTGACTCTGTACCAGTACCCCCTGTATATAGCCTCCACATTGACTCTGTACCAGTACCCCCTGTATATAGCCTCCACATTGACTCTGTACCAGTACCTGGAGCCAATGTGGAGGTTATATACAGGGTATTATGGTACAGAGTCAATGTGGAGACTATATACAGGGTATTATGGTACAGAGTCAATGTGGAGGCTATATACAGGGGGTACTGGTACAGAGTCAATGTGGAGGTTATATACAGGGTATTATGGTACAGAGTCAATGTGGAGACTATATACAAGGTATTATGGTACAGAGTCAATGTGGAGGCTATATACAGGGGGTACTGGTACAGAGTCAATGTGGAGGCTATATACAGGGTATTACGGTACAGAGTCAATGTGGAGGCTATATACAGGGGGTACTGGTACAGAGTCAATGTGGAGACTATATACAGGGGGTACCGGTACAGAGTCAATGTGGAGGTTATATACAGGGTATTATGGTACAGAGTCAATGTGGAGGTTATATACAGGGGGTACTGGTACAGAGTCAATGTGGAGGCTATATACAGGGGGTACTGGTACAGAGTCAATGTGGAGGCTATATACAGGGGGTACTGGTACAGAGTCAATGTGGAGGCTATATACAGGGGGTACTGGTACAGAGTCAATGTGGAGGCTATATACAGGGGGTACTGGTACAGAGTCAATGTGGAGGCTATATACAGGGGGTACTGGTACAGAGTCAATGTGGAGGCTATATACATGGGGTACTGGTACAGAGTCAATGTGGAGGCTATATACAGGGTATTACGGTACAGAGTCAATGTGGAGGCTATATACAGGGGGTACTGGTACAGAGTCAATGTGGAGACTATATACAGGGGGTACTGGTACAGAGTCAATGTCACCGGTTAGTTGAGGTACTTGAGGTAATATGTACATGTAGGTAGAGTTAGTGACTATGCATAGATATTAAACAGAGAATAGCAGCAGCGTAAAAGGGGGGTGGGGGGCAATGCAAATTGTCTGGGTAGCCATTTGATTAGCTGTTCAGGAGTCTTATGGCTTGGGGGTAGAAGCTGTTGAGAGCCTTTTGGAACTAGACTTGGTGCTCTGGTTCCACTTGCCATGCGGTAACAGAGAGAACAGTCTATGATTAGCTGGAGTTTTTGACAATTTTTAGGGCCTTCCTCTGACACCACCTGGTGTAGAGGTCCTGGATGGCAGGAAGCTTGGCCCCAGTGATGTACTGGGCCGTACGCACTACCCTCTGTAGTGCCTTGCGGTCGGAGGCCAAGCAGTTGCCATACCAGGCAGTGATGCACCCAGTCAGGATACTCTTGATGGTGCAGCTATAGAACTTTTAGAGGATCTGAGGACCCATGCCAAATCTTTTCAGTCTCCTGAGGGGGAATAGGTTTTGTCGTGCCCTCTTCACAGCTGTCTTGGTGTGCTTGGAACATAATAGTTTGTTGATATTGTGGACTCCAAGGAACTTGAAGCTTTGACCTGCTCTACTACAGCCCCGTTGATGAAAATGGGGGCATGCTCGGTCCTCCTTTTCCTGTAGTCCACAATCATCTCCTTTGTCTTGATCACATTGAGGGAGCGGTTGTTGTCCTTGCACCACACGGCAGGTCTCTGACCTCCTCCCTATAGGCTGTCTCATCGTTGTCGTTGAGAGAGTAGCACCCACACCCATTGTTGAGCCATGGGTGTGAAAGATTCATCAGGCTACTGGCATGACACACCTGGCTAACAGATTACTGTAGCTCTGTTGGAATAACTTTTATAGATAACTTTGACACCTTCTAGAAACAGACGATGCTCTACAAGAATGACGGAGTGCATCCAAATCATCTTGGCTCCTGGACTCTGTCCACGCTTTTCAAGGCTGCATTGAGACAATGACTTATCAATGACCCAAGCCCAGATCAGATAATCCCTACCATTGTGTCGCTGAGTTGTCGTAATGCTGCAGGAAATGTACATTATCCCAGTGGGGTTGGCAGTCACAATGTAAGTAGCCTAATTCATGTCCCTCTAACTCCCCTGAATTCCTCTGTCGATCCTACAGATATTGTATACAATAATCATGTGCCTATGAACCAGAGTTATACTATTAGCACTGAGGCGGTTTGTCCTAGTAGGAAGTCCACTGTGTGAAGCCCACCCTGCACTATATGCTCAAACATAAATAACATTGTCATGTCTACTTCTGATAAGCTTCCAAGTAAAAGCAATAAAAACAACCAAGCATCCCAGAGAAGTGCTAGAAATAGCCCACATTAACATTGGACACACCTACTCACTCAAGGCTTTTTCTTTGTTTTTACTATGTTCTACATTGTAGAATAATAGTGAAGACATCAAAACTATGAAATAACACATGTGGAATCATGTAGTAACCAAAAAAAAGAGTTAAACAAATCAAAATATATGTTATATTTGAGATTCTTCAAATAGCCATCCTTTGCTTTGATGACAGCTTTGCACACCCTTGGCATTCTCTCAACCAGCTTCTCCTGGAATGCTTTTCCTACAGTCTTGGAGGAGTTCCCACATATGCTGAGCACTTGTTGGCTGCTTTTCCTTCACTCTGAGGTCCAACTCCTCCCAAACCATCTCAATTGGGTTGAGGTTGCGTGATTGTGGAGGCCAGGTCATCTGACGCAGCACTCCATCACTCTCCTTCTTGGTCAAATAGCCCTTATTCAGCCTAGAGGTGTGTTGGGTCATTGTCCTGTTGAAAAACAAATGATAGTCCCACTAAGCGCAAACCAGATGGGATGGCGTATTGCTGAAGAATGCTGTGGTAGCCATGATGGTTATGTGTGTCTTGATTTTTTTTTTTAAACAACAAGTGTCATCAGCAAAGCATCCCCACGCCATCACACCTCCTCCACGCTTCACGGTGGGAACCACACATGTGGAGATCCTCCGTTCACCTACTCTTCGTCTCACAAAGACAAGGCCGGTTAGAACAAACAATTTGGACTCATCAAATAACAGATTTCCACCGGTATACTGTCCATTGCTCATGTTCCTTGGCCCAAGCAAGACTCTTCTTCTTATTGGAGTCCTTTAGTAGTGGTTTCTTTGCAGCAATTTGACCATGAAGGCCTGATTCACACAGTCTCCAATGGACAGTTGATGTTGAGATGTGTCTGTTACTTGAACTCTATGAAGCATTTATTTGGGCTGCAATCTGAGGCTGGTAACTCTAATTAACTTAACTCTGGTTCTTCCTCTTCTGTGGCGGTCTTCATGAGAGCCAGTTTCATCATAGCACATTATGTTTTTTGCGACTGCATTTGAAGAAACGTTCAGAGTTGAGTGCTGAAGCGCGTATTGCTTAAAAATTGTCTGTCTGTTACAGAAGTTCCAAACTGCCACTGGAAGCAACACCAGCACAATAACTCTTCGTTGGGAGCTTCATGAAATGGGTTTCCATGGCCGAGCATCCACACACGGCTGGGGGGGGGTGTAAAGCTCGCCACCGTTGGATCACACTTCACCATCTGGCAATCCTATGGACAAATCTGGGTTTGGTGGATGCCAGGAGAATGCTACCTTCCCAAATGCATAGTGCCAACTGTAAAGTTTGGTGGAGGAGTAATAATGTCCTGGGGCTGTTTTTCATGGTTCGGGCTATGCACCTTCGTTCCAGTGAAGGGAAATAATACTGCTCCAGCATACAATGATATTCTAGACGATTCTGTGCTTCCAACTTTGTGGCAACAGTTTGGAGAAAGTCCTTCTCTGTTTCAGCATGACAATGCCCTCGTCCACAAACCGAGGTCCATACTTAAATGGTTTGTCGAAATCAGTGTGGAAGAACTTGACTGGTCTGCACAAACATTTTGGAATGAGATATTCGACGAGCACGTGTCCACATACTTTTGGTCATGTAATGTAACTGCCTTAATGTTGCTGTACCCCAGGAAGAGTTGCTGCTGCCTTGGCAACCTTAATGAATGTAAATAGATTGTAAGATGTCAAGAGGATGGTGTGCAGAGATGGTTGAGTTTAGATCAGGGGTGTCCAACTCCGCATTCGGGCTTCAACGAGGTCGAGTCCCTGTCTATCTTCTGAAAACACCTGAAACAGTACCTCGTCAAAGAGCATCTTAAATGATACCCCCCCCCCCCCCCCCAAAAAAAAAAATATATATATATATATAATCCACAATGTCACTGACTGTTTAGCTTTAATTTCTGTGATTTAGACAGATGGATACAGTCAGAAATTGTATAAATGTATCTCCATTCTAGAGACTTTCCATTTGGTCTTTTTTTATATCTTGTTTTAGCTCAAACCACCTGTGGGCCAGATTGATCCCCCTCGCGTATGTTTGACACCCCTCGCTTAGAGGCAGAGGAAAGTAAAGAAGAAAGAGGTGGCAGGGGTGACTTTTTTAATTTCAGTGACACTAAGTGTGCGTGTGTGTGTGTTTGCGTGTGTGTAGTCTAGACTTCACACACGCCAGAGAAAATCCTAAAAGGGAGCCCTTAGTCCAGATTTAAGACAATTAGAGCCCTTACCCCTACCCATCAGCCCTGGTATCTATTGTTGCAGGGCAGGTGAGATGAATGTATCTGCAATAGAATGTACTTGTTGTGATACTATTTCACAACCAATAGATGGCAGTGTAGGATCATTGTCATGGACTTTTTTGAGCCGACAAGGAGGACAGTTTGCTGAAGTCTGTGTATCTGCTGTATGGCACTGTCTTCCAGTGGTGCCACCATGGGCCCGCCTACAGGAAGATGAATTACTAAAATGATAACAGTGCCTGAGAGATACTCAGGTGGGGCAGAGATCATTTAGAGAGGAAAGGTCAGTGCCAGTCTTCTGAGGAGGCTAAAGTGTCTCCTCTTGAACCCCCAACGATACACAAGGAGTGTGATTATACAGTGAACATATGATTCTGAAGAGTATTAAATAAAAGGAGTATTGGCTGATTGTTCATCTCAGACCGAAAAACACTCTGACATTTTGTACATTTTTTTTTTTTATCACGACTTCGAGAGCACAACATCTTGAGATTTATAAAGCTCTTGGTCTCAGGTGCCCCCAAGACTACCTCTATCCTTAACACCCCTCATTACTACCTGCACGCATCCTCACCTGTCTTTGTCCCACACCAGCTCTGTCACCTGAGGTAGAGCCTGTTGTCACTGGGCTGACTGACGTTCCCTCACTTTCCCTCACACAACGTACTGTACTTATTAGTGTGCCTTGCTTCAGCAAGACCATTCTAGCATTTCCACTTACTTCGTACTAATTGTGCCTTGCTAAGTGTGGTCCAGGTAAGTGTGGCCTTGCTATATATCTTGTTGGAATTACTTAGTAAAAAAATAAAATAATTCAAAATGAGATACTAAGTCGTTCCAACGAGATCGTAAGTCGTTCAGACGAGATAATTCCAAGAGTTCAATTCTTTTTTGGGGGGGTGGGGTGGACTTCAGGGCTTCTGTAGTAGACACAAATCTGCCGGGGAAGAGGATGGAGTTGGTCTTGTGTCTGGTGAAGAAGAGTAAGGGGTGGTCTGCATTGAGGCAGTACCTCTTTTTAGGATAACGTGATCTGCTTCGCATTAACCCCACTACATGTGTCAGCTTTTGTTCGGTTCATCCCAGACAGGTTTGCCTTGTCCTTGTCAAACATGTTAGTCACGTCTAGTTGAGACAGATGCTCCCTCAATTGGTTGTCCTCAACTTTAAAGACATCCTTCAGCGACGTTTTACTGTTGAAAAGCGATATCCCAAATATGAATACAGCAAAGTACACACACTAAAGGGTAAAAAAATACATTTTATACCAAAATATATATATTTTTGGCAAACTTCAAGAAGTAGAGCATTGAAGGAGTTGGTCTGATGGGAATAATTAGTGTCATTGGCCTCCCCCCTTGAGGAACAATAGACAAGCAATATAGAAGAAAAAAGGAAAGCCCTGGACCTATTGAGATGTCTTTAAAAAAAAAAAGTAAATCAGGTGTTAAATTAGGTGAAAGAGTGAATTTAGGAAGGTTGACGGTGACCTTAGTGTCGGCATCCATGTTTCTCCTGTCTGTCCACTAGTTAATTTTCTCTGGTGTCAGCTCTTTTTCCAGCTTTGACATAAGAATGGAAGAGACCACTTATAATAGAACAGGTTACCTTCAGAAAGTATTGACACCCATTCACTTTTACCACATTTTGTTGTGTTACAAAGTGGGAATAAAATGGATTTAATTGTCATTCATTTTTGTCAACGATCTATACAAAATACATTTTTTGTTGTTGTTGTTATTAATGGAAAATAAAACACTAATACTATATATTACATTTATTCAACCCCCTGAATCAATTTGTGTTAGAATCACCTTTGGCAGCAACCACAATTGTGAGTCTTTCTGGGTAAGTCTTTAACAGGTTTGCACACATTATTCTTTTACAAATTCTTTAAACTCTGTCAAGTTGGTTGTTGGTCATTGCTAGCCAGCCATTTTCAAGTCTTGCCATTGATTTTCAAAACCGTAACTAAGCCACTCAGGAACATTCAATGTCATCTTGGTAAGCTCATGTTGAAATGTTGAATTTGTCTCCCAGAGTCTGTTGGAAAGCAGACTGCTGATGACAATCAAATCAAATCTTATTTGTCACATACACATGGTTAGCAGATGTTAATGCGAGTGTAGCGAAATGCTTGTGGTTCTAGTTCTGAAAATGCAGTAATAACCAACGAGTAATCTAAGCTAACAATTTTACACAAGTGTAAAGGGATGAAGAATATGTACATAAAGATATTTGAATGACTGATGGTCCAGAACAGCATAGGCAAGATGCAGTAGATGGTATCAAGTACAGTATATACATATGAGATGAGTAATGTAGGGTATGTAAACATTACATTAAGTGGTATTGTTTAAAGTGGCTAGCCACAATTCTTCAGCCTCCTGAGGTTGGCGCTGCTGCGCCTTCTTCACCACGCTGTCTGTGTGGGTGGACCAATTCAGTTTGTCCGTGATGTGTACGCCGAGGAACTTAAAACTTACTACCTTCTCCACTACTGTCCCGTCGATGTGGATAGGGGGGTACCCATAACATGGCCCTTGAATGTTTTGGTACACCTACTGGATAGCTCTTCTTTGTCCACACCCATTCAGCACCATTCACATCTTCTTAAGCCTTAGCTCAACCCATCTCTTTAAGTATTCACGTAAGGCCATGTGTTAAACAGTGTAAGGTAGTGTAGTCAACAACCAAAGATGTCAAGTGTGAAAGTGATGTAGTAGCAAAAATCCACTTTATCTAGTCCAATAAATTACCCGTAATCACCCCAACTAGATTCAATGTTATCTATCTTTTTTTTAACATTAGGCTATAACTAGAAATGCAAATGGTTTCTACACAGATCCTATACGTAATGTTAGCTAGCGAGCCAGCTAACGTTAGCTAGCCAGCTAACAGTACGCTTTAAACTTGCAATGAAAACAACTTTACAAGCATACCCATAACATGATGTGGCCACCACCATGCTTGACATATGAAGTGGTAGGTACTCAGTGATGTGTTGTGTTGGATTTGCTCTAAACATAATTCTTTGTATTCAGGACAAAAAGTTACATTGTTTTGAAGTATTTCAAACAGTATGCATGTTTTAGAGTATTTTTTATCCTGTACAAGCTTCATTCTTCTCACTCTGTCAGGTGCCTTCGTAAATATTCCTCCAGTGTGTTAGAGTGCGCTCTGGGTAATTTGTGAATTCAGAGCGTTGTCTGTTTGCTAATCCAGAACACATACTGGACGCGCTGGCTGAAGAGAACGGTTGATCCAAGCCTTCTGATCTTACAACGGCAGTCAAGCACCCAAGCTAGCTGGCTAATTGACACATTTAACTAGTTGAACTCTATAGATGTTGTAAGGCTCTATACTTTCAGTATAAAGTCGTTGACGGAGTTGTACTTGGAGGTTATCAATCTTCAGTAGTGGTTTTATTAATGTTCTGTCTTCTATGTCAGTATAGGCTAACGGGAAGGTTCTGTACCTTTAGTAGTGGGGTCATTTGAAATGCCAATATACAGGATTTCAGATGTTTATTCTCTATTCCAGTGCTGCTTAAAGGGATAACACTCACCTGGTTGTTTTTAAATGGATGGTCAGAGGTACGAGCACTGGAGAATGTACGTTGCTTTAAAGTACAGAGCATTCACAAGAACCAGTCTGGTCATTTTGTTGACATTTCCTGGTTTAACAATCTTTCATTTTTATCTGTGGACAAACAATTACTTTTTGAGCGGGGAAACAGCTAACTTCCTGTATTTCAAAACATTTTGTCATTAGGCTAAAAGAATGTTGCCGTTTTAAAGCTAATTTCCTGCAATTCTACATATTTTGCCATGAGCAGAGCTCATCTCATGCCATTCCTCACAATATGCCATGAGGATGAAAGCACATTTTGCAGTTCATGTTGTCCTTATGACATGTTCATATGCTATCTGTGGGGGGGAGAGGGGGGGAGGGGGGGGGACCCTAACGAACATTGATTTTAAATCAATGATTGTAGGGGACGAATCGACCTGTTCTGAATATTGGGGGGCACATCCCCCCGTGGCTATTTTTCCTATGAAATTAGGAAATACTTTATTTCAGTTGTACGGAATAATTGTCTCATAGATAAATCGCTCCGAGACTGCTCAAAAAGTAGGACAAAGTTGTTCTGATGATAATACCCACCAGAGGGCAAAACATATCTTGAAACACTTCGGTAGCAAGCTTTTAAGGTAACACTAGCTTTTAGGGAGCGGAGATGAGGTCATGGTTGCAATTGAGATCAGCTGTGCGGATGAATTTAGCACATATTTATGTTTAACAAGAGATCTGCTGGTGATAATTTAGTGGCCATCGATGGTTACAATAGGCCCATAGAGTACTTCACACGCTACAATAAAACAATAAGCTCAACTGGACACCTAAATGAGGCAGTGAATGAACTGAGAAAGCACGCAGGGCATTCTACACAATAAAAAAAGCTAATTCAAATTGAAATTCCTATTCAAATTTGGCTAAAACTAATTGAATGTGTCATTGAACCATTTGCATTTTATGTAGCGAGGAGTGGGTTTCCACTTGTAAAACAAGATTTCACCGACTGGGACAAACACCCCATGGAAATCCTGCATGCAGAGTTCTGTAAGATTCTCCTAAATGTCCAGAGGAAAACTACAAACAATGCATGCAGGGCAGAACATTTGAAAATCAATTAGCCTATACTTTAAATACCCGGATGTCATCAGAGAGGCTCCCAAGTGGCGCAGTGGACTAAGGCACTGCATTTCAGTGCTAGAGGCGTCACTACAGACCCTGGTTCGATTCCAAGCTGTATCACAACCGGCTGTGATTGGGAGTCCCATAGGGCAGTGCACAACTGGCCCAGCGTCGTCTGGGTTAGGGTCTGGCCGGGGTAGGCTGAACAAAATGAATTTGTTCTTAATTAACTGACTTGCCTAGTTAAATAAAGAGAGGAATAGGCAAAGCGAGAGGATTTACACTGTCCGCATGAGACAAACCCTTTTTCGTATGGAGGTCTATGAGAGCGTGTCAAATTAGGGTAGGCTTATTTGATTGAATAGAAGTTTGATAATGTTTAGACTGTTACAAATGTACTGATATAAGTGGATGCATGTGGCATTTGTGAAAACGGACTAAAGCTGTGCCTGTTGTTCCACAGGAGTATCTGCCCTCTCATTGGTTAGAATGGCCCCACCTGATCTCGCCTGCTTTCAAACAATTGAGGACGTACAGTGCCTTGCGAAAGTATTCGGCCCCCTTGAACTTTGCGACCTTTTGCCACATTTCAGGCTTCAAACATAAAGATATAAAACTGTATTTTTTTGTGAAGAATCAACAACAAGTGGGACACAATCATGAAGTGGAACGACATTTATTGGATATTTAAAACTTTTTTAACAAATCAAAAACTGAAAAATTGGGCGTGCAAAATTATTCAGCCCCCTTAAGTTAATACTTTGTAGCGCCACCTTTTGCTGCGATTACAGCTGTAAGTCGCTTGGGGTATGTCTCTATCAGTTTTGCACATCGAGAGACTGAAATGTTTTCCCATACCTCCTTGCAAAACAGCTCGAGCTCAGTGAGGTTGGATGGAGAGCATTTGTGAACAGCAGTTTTCAGTTCTTTCCACAGATTCTCGATTGGATTCAGGTCTGGACTTTGACTTGGCCATTCTAACACCTGGATATGTTTATTTTTGAACCATTCCATTGTAGATTTTGCTTTATGTTTTGGATCATTGTCTTGTTGGAAGACAAATCTTTGTCCCAGTCTCAGGTCTTTTGCAGACTCCATCAGGTTTTCTTCCAGAATGGTCCTGTATTTGGCTCCATCCATCTTCCCATCAATTTTAACCATCTTCCCTGTCCCTGCTGAAGAAAAGCAGGCCCAAACCATGATGCTGCCACCACCATGTTTGACAGTGGGGATGGTGTGTTCAGCTGTGTTGCTTTTACGCCAAACATAACGTTTTGCATTGTTGCCAAAAAGTTCAATTTTGGTTTCATCTGACCAGAGCACCTTCTTCCACATGTTTGGTGTGTCTCCCAGGTGGCTTGTGGCAAACTTTAAACAACACTTTTTATGGATATCTTTAAGAAATGGCTTTCTTCTTGCCACTCTTCCATAAAGGCCAGATTTGTGCAATATACGACTGATTGTTGTCCTATGGACAGAGTCTCCCACCTCAGCTGTAGATCTCTGCAGTTCATCCAGAGTGATCATGGGCCTCTTGGCTGCATCTCTGATCAGTCTTCTCCTTGTATGAGCTGAAAGTTTAGAGGGACGGCCAGGTCTTGGTAGATTTGCAGTGGTCTGATACTCCTTCCATTTCAATATTATCGCTTGCACAGTGCTCCTTGGGATGTTTAAAGCTTGGGAAATATTTTTGTATCCAAATCCGGCTTTAAACTTCTTCACAACAGTATCTCGAACCTGCCTGGTGTGTTCCTTGTTCTTCATGATGCTCTCTGCGCTTTTAACGGACCTCTGAGACTATCACAGTGCAGGTGCATTTATACGGAGACTTGATTACACACAGGTGGATTGTATTTATCATCATTAGTCATTTAGGTCAACATTGGATCATTCAGAGATCCTCACTGAACTTCTGGAGAGAGTTTGCTGCACTGAAAGTAAAGGGGCTGAATAATTTTGCACGCCCAATTTTTCAGTTTTTGATTTGTTAAAAAAGTTTGAAATATCCAATAAATGTCGTTCCACTTCATGATTGTGTCCCACTTGTTGTTGATTCTTCACAAAAAAATACAGTTTTATATCTTTATGTTTGAAGCCTGAAATGTGGCAAAAGGTCGCAAAGTTCAAGGGGACCGAATACTTTCGCAAGGCACTGTATATTTCCATTGTCAGAGAAGTCGCTTGGCTGTCAGAGGTGGGACCAAGTCTTTGTTTTACAAGTCACAAGTAAGTCTCAAGTCTTAGCACTCAAGTCCCAAGACAGGCAAGTCCGAGTCAAGTCTCAAGTCAAGACCGACAAGTCAAGTCTCAAGTCCTAAACTGACTTTCGAGTCCTAGACAAGTCATAATGTGCTCTTCACCAAATTTAATACCATTTCATATTTTTAATTTTAACAAGAATAATAGTTAGTATATTAAATTTACACAAATCATGAATGCTTTTAAAAATATCTACAGTATATTTATTTTCCAAATCAACTTTATCTCCATGGAAAACATGGGTAGCCATGAGAAAGACATCAATATGACAAAAACTAAATATTGTAGTGCTCTCTCTCTCCAGATATACTCTAGACACCTAAAATAATCCTGCCATAAAGTTACAATCATTTGCTAAAAGGTACATCAAATCAACTGCTACTGAACTTCAAGTAGGCCTACAATTTGAACCCTTTCCTGATAGTCTGAAAAATATACAGATCCCAAAGATGGGAGATAAAACCTGCACTGCACCATACCCTCGACTATCGAGGATCGCTACGGGGCGGAATCGGGCGATGTAGGCATGTACACAATCGCCCAATCGCCCAATCTTAACACACCCCTGTGTGGGGTTACAGTAGGCTAATGTATGTCAATGGTTTTAGGAACAGCAGCTACCAGTTGTAGCTCAATTTTAGGAGCCAAGATTAGGTGCATCTTTCCAAGGGCTCCGTCTGAATTCACCCGCCGACGTTCCTCTGCAGTGTTGCCAACTCCTCAGTAAGGAATTGGCTGTCCAAAAAGTCGCTAAATGATGCCATCACCTAATTTGCATAATTGGCCATGTGCATGTAATTGTGATGGATGCTGTAGGAAAGAGGAGTAACGTCCTGGGAGAGACAAAAAGTGAGTAAAAAACACCCTAAATATGTTTAGAACAACAAATGAACTTTCTTCTGTCAATTATTGTTTTTTTTTATGTCACAATTCCAGCCCTCCTTGATTGGGGGCTTGAGACCAGCAAAAGTGACCCAAAACAGAGTTACTTATTTTTTTAAAAAAATTTTGGGCGGAGTTACTTATTTTTTGGGGGGGTGGAGTTACTTATTTTTTTATTCTTTTTATTACATTTTTTTTTGTTTAGTTTTCTTAATTTGGTTTGGTTTTTACCCTTATGGTCCACTTAGGAGCCTACGACAAGTCACAGTAAAACATGAACGTTTTTAACCATACATTTTTTTTGTATACAATCTAAATGGACCAAAAAGAGACAATAGAAAAAACTGTCAGTGACAATGTGAGAAAATTATGATAACCTAGCCTGGCCCTGATTAACCTGAATTGTTTTTTTTAAATGTAAGCCAGGGCGGGCTTCCCGCATGCGCAATTCATTTGCAGTCTGAACGAGGAGGGGTGAACATCTCCAGCTCTGACTGCAGCTGGGAGGAACTGCTGCTCGAGGACTGGGCTGCCTGTGAGTGCTTCGGGACATGGGTGGGGCCATGCTCGTTGAGAAGAGTAAGAACGATACGTGCTTTCGCGTCAGTCTCCAATAACACCAGAAAAAGTCGCTAGATTTGTCGCTAGTCTCTTTTTTGAAAATGTGTCGCTAGAGGGGTCTGAATACTCGCTAAATATAGCGACAAAGTCGCTAAGTTGGCAACACTGTAGTCCTCTGCACTGCCACTCGCATTTTTTCTCTCTGCTGGCACAATTTGATTGGCTGCTGTCCGATTCAAACTGTAATCTGTTAAATGAAGAGTTGATGTGCTGCACACTTTTTTTAATAGCATAATTTTTCATATTTGGGCTTGGGGAGGGTATCAAGTCAGGTCGAGTCAAAAGGCCCAAATCCAAGTTAAGTCACGAGTCATTGGTGTTAAAGTCAAAGTTGAGTTGCAAGTCTTTTTGATTTTGTCAAGTCGAGTCTAAAATCATCATATTTGCAACTCGAGTCTGACTCGAGTCCAAGGCATGCGACTCCAGTCCACACATCTGTTATTTTGTCAATATTACAGATCATCTTTGACGTCGTCTTTTCATCTAGTAGAATTCACCGCACACTGGTGAGGAAGAAAATAGCTTTTCACACCCATGTGTGTGTTCGACAACAGCTGATAATCCGAATAATGTACGAATAACGGGGAACAAGCACGATTTGGGCATTCGATGGGCCCGTTCTTCTGCCCTAGCGTTGAAGACGCAAACCAAGTATTACTACGCCTGGATAAGTATTTTACGTTTCAGTTTACCACATACGTTGTATCAATCTGTCAATCGATGATATATTGCGCATTCAATTGGCACGTTCCTCTGCCCAGGCGTTGGTGACTCATGCCAGATCCAGTTTTTTTCTTTCTGGGTCAGGGCCCGTTTTCATAAGGTGTCTCAGAGCAGGAGTGCTGATCTAGGCTCAGGTTCTCCCCGTCCTCTGAAGCTAAGCAGGGTTGGTCCTGGTCGGTCCCTGGATGGGAGACCAGATGCTGCTGGAAGGGGTGTTGGAGGGCCAGTAGGAGGCACTCTTTCCTCTGGTAATATTTTTTATAATGCCCCAGTTCAGCGATTGGGGACATTTCCATGTGTAGGGTTCCACCTTTCGGATGGGACGTTAAACAGGTGTCCTGTCTCTCTGTGGTCACTAAAAATAAAGATCCCATGGCATTTATCGTAAGAGTAAGGGTGTTAACCCCGGTGTCCTGGCTAAATTCCCAATCTGGCCCTCATACCATCATGGCCACATAATCATCCCCAGCTTCTCCTAATTAATCTCCACTCCCCTGTAACTATTCCCCAGGTCATTGGTAAATGAGAAAGTGTTCTCAGTTAACTTACCGGGTAAAATAAAATCCATATAACCCATTATGATATAAAATACAAAACTGATCCAAGATCAGCTATCCTAAGACGCTTTGTGAATACAGGGTCTGGTCTCAATCAGGACACATTCCTGCTCCTCCTCCTTGTCATCATCAATACTCATTGCTTAAACCTCAGGTCACCTACTCCATAAACGTTGAGCCATTTGTCCGAGAACGACTAAGAAAGTGTGATAAAATACCTAAACTCTTTATCAGGGTGTCAGGAAAAACTCAACGCACTTCAGAAATGTCTCTTCTATTACACACTGACTTTGCCCCTGTCAAGTGGATAACACAGTGTGTGTGTGAGTGAGTGACAGAAAGTACGGTACCCCAGAAGGGTCACACACAGCAGGACCGGTAAGCACCATTGTTTCATAAAGGATTAGCCCTGGACCTCAGTCACTGTCTGGACTTTGGACCCCACAGCAGACAGTCCATCAGCCAGCCAGACACACACTCCCAGTTGTGCCTGGCACAGCACAGGACAGTATCAAGGAGTGTAAAGAGACAATACATTCCTTGGACAGTGTAATGATATACAGGGAGTCATTGAAGACATAGCTACACTACCTTTTTAAGGAAAATAAATCCATTCAAAGTACATCTCTTTTCTTTCCTCCGTTACCTCGTTCACAGTTATCCTCATTTCACAGTTTTATCTCCCTCAAGGGTATTTCTTTTCTTTATTTTGTAATGTGTCTGAGGTCGGAATTCAGACTGCTTTAAAAATAATTCAACATGTCCTCTTTAATTTTACAGTTACAATCATCGTTTTTTCCCCCAGTGTCTTGAAACCATAAAAATAAATATACATATGTTACAAAACAATTCCAGTGTCTTTGATCGTACAAAAAAAAAAAGACATTTTGTACAGTGCCGATCACATGATAGGAAGTGCTGTAAAGGTATTACTTATGTAGTGGTTAGCTTGACATTAGAGACTCCATACCATATATGTACTGCAGTGGTTCTTTACCTACTTTGGTAAGCAGAATAATGGGTGTGTGCTGCTGACCTGTGTTCAAATGTTTTCTTTAAATACTAAAAAATATTTTTTTTGGGGGGGGGGGGGGGGGGGGGGCATTGGGATGGGTATGGTTTGCACAGTGATAAGGCACAGGTTTGCTAGTCTGAGCCACAGAAGAACATGTCCTATTACAGGGTGGGATTTCTCCACAATCAGAAAGGGATTCTAGAATTGTTGTTTTTACAAAAGCATTTTCTTTTCAATTTACAAACATGTATTTTTGTCTCTCATCCATGATGACACAGTTCAAATACAAAATATAGATTTTTTGTTGTTGAAATATCTACATATTAATTACACTCTAAACACACTGGGTGAAAGGCTATATTCCTCTTTCTATGGGTAGCTTGGAGGAACAGGGCACATGGTAAGTCTCTGAGTTTCTCCTGAACTTCCTGTAGGCCTCTATAGGATTTGTAGTCTTAGAAGTCTTTCTCTGGACTACAACTGACTGTACCAGCACACAGTGGTCATATATCCATATCTGTATCAGCCCTGAGGCTCTCGAGTCTCTGTCCAACCAATGCGAGCCACTCATTCTGGGGGATGGACTTTTTCTTCACCTCCTCTTTAGTGGTTTGGCACAGGAGGTTACATTAGTCCTGTAGGTAGGACCTCCTCCTTTACTTGGTTTAGTCTGACACATACATTCCCTTGTCTTTAGTTCAGTTCGGCAGGTGTGGCTCTAAAGGAATACTGCTCTCCTTAGGAGATGAAGGTGAGAGGTCAAGGGTGAGAGGTCACTTCTCCATTGCACATAGGCATGAAACCTTCTCTCTTTTTCTTTATGCCTATCCTTTTCCCACCTCTATTTTCTCCTTTACTTTCTTGTTTTCTCCTCTTTTCCTTTTCATTGTCCTTTCTTCTGTTGTTCCTTTACTTTCCTCTACTCCAGAAAGAGGTCATCTTTTCTCCTCTCATAAGGGCAGAGAGACTCTGGTTTTCCTGCTGGGTCAGATTGAAGTTTCATTACTGCCGCTGTTCCGGGGAGAGAGAGAAAGGGATGGAGGGAAGGATAGAGGGAGGGGAGGGAGGGAAGGATAGAGGGAGAGAGAGAAAGGGATGGAGGGAAGGATAGAGGGGAGGGAGGGAAGGATAGAGGGAGGGGAGGGAAGGATAGAGGGAGGGGAAGGAAGGATAGAGGGAGGGGAGGGAAGGATAGAGGGAGGGAAGGATAGAGGGAGGGGAGGGAAGGATAGAGGGAGGGGAGGGAAGGATAGAGGGAGGGGAGGGAAGGATAGAGGGAGGGAGGGAAGGATAGAGGAAGGGAGGGAAGGATAGAGGAAGGGGAGGGAAGGATAGAGGGAGGGGAGGGAAGGATAGAGGGAGGGAGGGAAGGATTGAGGGAGGGGAGGGAGGGAAGGATAGAGGGAGGGGAGGATAGATGGGGGGGAGGATAGAGGGAGGGGAGGGGAGGATGGAGGGGAGGATAGAGGAAGGGAAGGATAGAGGGAGGGGAGGGAAGGATAGAGGGAGGGAAGGATAGAGGGAGGGGAGGGAAGGATAGAGGGAGGGAGGGAGGGAAGGATAGAGGGAGGGAGGGAAGGATAGAGGGAGGGGAGGGAAGGATGGAGGGAGGGGAGGGAAGGATAGAGGGAGGGAGGGAAGGATTGAGGGAGGGGAGGGAGGGAAGGATAGAGGGAGGGGAGGATAGAGGGGGGGAGGATAGAGGGAGGGGAGGGGAGGATGGAGGGGAGGATAGAGGAAGGGAAGGATAGAGGGAGGGGAGGGAAGGATAGAGGAAGGGGAGGATAGAAGGAGGGAAGGGAAGAATAGAGGGAGGGGAAGGAATGATAGAGGGAGGGGAAGGAAGGATAGAGGGAGGGGAGGGAAGGATAGAGGGAAGGATAGAGGGAGGGGAGGGAAGGATAGAGGGAGGGGAGGGAAGGATAGAGGGAGGGGAGGGAAGGATAGAGGGAGGGGAGGGAAGGATAGAGGGAGGGGAGAGAAGGATAGAGGGAAGGATAGAGGGAGGGGAGAGAAGGATAGAGGGAAGGATAGAGGGAGGGGAGAGAAGGATAGAGGGAGGGAGGGGAGGATAGAGGGAGGGGAGGGGAGGGGAGACATGCTGGGTTAGATGTGTGCAGGTAGGGATGCAGGCTAACACCACTAGACAGTGTACAACCACGTGCAGCATTCATATGTGGGATGGGAACTTTCATTCATACGGTACATATAGACAACAGCGAAATATGTCCTCATGTAAAAACTTCACCTAATACATGCAGGTCAGCATCAATAGCCTCCATGATCAGCAGATACATGTCTTAATGAAATAACATTCAGATGCAGTCTGACATAAAGAAACTAATCTTCATCCTTCACTATTTAGGCTAAAAGGAATCATTCATCACTTTACGCCGAGTGACACTACATTCTCTGTTCCATTGAAAAACACCACACACAAGAATTACACTATGACATCATCATCACGCGACTACCCACTCACTCCGAGTCTGATTCGTGGCCTCCGTTGGTCGTCATCGCCTTCATGCTCATAGCCACGCCCCCATTCTGTGGTAATTGTGGCCGTGGGGCAAGCGGCGGCTTGATGATTGCGCTGTTGCCCACAGAGACAGGGTGCACCCCGTCGTTGGAGGCCACGGAGGGGGTCTTGGATGGAGGGTTGTAGTCACTCAGCTTCTCACGCAGCCGGTTCTTCATGTTCTTGTCGGTCAAGGGAGGAGGGTACGTGATCTTGTTCTTCAGGATGCCTGAGATGGGGGAAAATACAGAATCTTTTTACATTTCTTTTAGGTGTAATAACAAAGCTTTCACAAATCCATAAAGACTCAGTTACAGGGCCAATGTAGTGTATGCCTGGATGAATGAGTGAATGAACAAACAAACGAGTGAGTGAATGAACAAACACACAAACCCAAAAAATAAACAAATAAAAGATGGAATGTCTCCATCTCTCACCCTTCTTGGGCTCAGGCTGGTGGGTGCCCAGGCTGGGAGGCCCATTGGAGGGTAGACTGAGAGGTCCATTCTCCCTAGTGGGGGTCTCCCTGCCCTGGGGTGTCTCTCCTCTCTCTCCTACGTGGTTGTGTTTGTTCTCCTGGTGCAGCTCCACGTTCACCTTGGTCTCCACCCTCAGACGTTCTGCACCCCCAGGATCCTCGCTGTCACTGGCTGTCATCGCCTCCTTGGGCCAGTGAGGCCTCACATGATTGGACACTGCTTCCACTAGGGTCAGAGGAAGAAGAAACATGAGCCAATCAGTATTTTGGTTGTAGGTAGTACTACCATACCACAGTACAATAATAAATAATGTTGATAACACTGTTGATAACATGGTATAATGCACTATAATCCAGCTCTAATTCTAATACTTATGTCATCTTACCAGTGAGTCATTAAGAATGAATAAAAAGCTAAATGAGAGAAACTGCAGTGCTTTCTGAGCAGTGAGACCATGGACGTTCCGGGTAACTGATAGGTTCCCGGTTAGGGTGAGCTGTGTTTTGGATGAGAAATGGATGGCTACCTTTGATGCTGGACCCTTTAGGTGTGCTGTGTAGAGGCGGTCTCTCGTTGTTCCACTTGGGCTTGATGTCCATGTCATCATCTTCGCTGTCCGAAGAGTGAGACGAGGCATAGGAAGAGCTGTGTTCGTCGACAGACAACTCACTGTCCGAGTCCGAGTCTGAGAGCGAGAGAGACCAAAAGACAAAAGGGAGAGAAAGAGCAACACATGAAGGCATTATGCAGACACGCAGCTCACTGCTGTGAAGACGACACAACATCTCCATCAACTCTTCTAACAAGGACAGTATGACGGAGTTTTGAACCGGATCACGGCTTACCGTCTCCTCCTTTAGTGCCGTTCCTATGGAACAGAGGTCCGTCCAGGTCAGTGTGACCTGCGTTAGCTGTCCCTGACGATACACTGTGCTTCTGGCCAGAGTCACCCCTACATCAGAGAGCAGGCCAAACACAGGTTAGTTACACAGCTAGGTGGAATCACGTTGGAGCCTTTCAACTTACAGTAGAGCTGCAGAAGAACTGATGACGAAATTCATTTTTTATTTTACTTTATACCCCTTTTTCCTCCCCAATTTCGTGATATTCAATTGGTAGTTACAGTCTTGTCCCATCGCTGCAACAAGAGTCATACCTTTTCCAAACTCTTATAGATTGAGACATTAGCCAGAGGGCCTACAACAATATCGTACTGTACCTAACCTGTCTGATGCCTTCTGATCTAAGAGTTAGGCTTGCTGGAGCCTAGCTGACTGCCAGAGGCCAGCTGTGTTTGTCTGAAATATTCTACCAGGTACTGTATATACCTCCCTCCTCCAGCCAGACACTCCCCACCTGCTGGGCTTAGCACTAGTTGACCTGTGTGTGTGTGTGCGCTTGTGTGTGCGCGTAGGTGTGTCGTCTCTTTTTGTATGCTTGCGTGGTTGACAAACTGCTGTGTTAAGCTGAGCCATGCTTTGCCTGCATGCGCATGAAATAGTATTCAGCAAGGTAGAAAAACAGTCACAAAACCACAGGGGGGGAGAGAGAGACACAGAGAGAGAGAGACAGAGAGAGAGACAGAGGGAGAGAGAGAGTGAGAGACAGGGCTCAGAGGTGCTGCGGAGGCTGCTACTAAGGTTAGTGTGGAGAGAGAGAGAGATTGAGAGAGACAGGGCTCAGAGGTCCTGCGGAGGCTGCTACTAGGGTTAGTGTGTAGAGAGAGAGAGATTGAGAGAGATTGAGAGAGACAGGGCTCAGAGGTGCTGTGGAGGCTGCTACTAGGGTTAGTGTGGAGAGAGAGAGAGATTGAGAGAGACAGGGCTCAGAGGTGCTGCGGAGGCTGCTACTAGGGTTAGTGTGGAGAGAGAGAAAGAGAGAGAGAAAGAGAGAGAGATGGCTCAGAGGTGCTGTGGAGGCTGCTACTAGGGTTAGTGTGGAGAGAGAGAAAGAGAGAGAGATGGCTCAGAGGTGCTGTGGAGGCTGCTACTAGGGTTAGTGTGGAGAGAGAGAGAGATTGAGAGAGACAGGGCTCAGAGGTGCTGCGGAGGCTGCTACTAGGGTTAGTGTGGAGAGAGAAAGAGAGAGATGGCTCAGAGACCAAAAGAGTAACAGAGAAAAAAAGAGAGATCCAGACTGAGACAGGACAGACAGTTGCCATAGTCATGTGGCAGCCACCGTTCTAGCTGAGTGTGTAAAGGGAGGTAGCTGCTGTGGCTTTTGGCTGACCTGACGGTACTCTCCAGAGAAACAGCGGACTCCGCAATGGCTGACCTGTACAGAGGACCGTCCTCAGTGTACGTGTTGTTACAGTTCAGAGACCGCTGGAGGGAGGAATGGAGGAAGGGGGGGGTTGGTTAGGAGGGAGGGAGGGAGGGAGGGAGGGAGGGAGGGAGGGAGGGAGGGAGGGAGGGAGGGAGGGAGGGAGGGAGGGAGGGAGGGAGGGAGGGGAGGAGAAAGAAACCAGTCATTACTAGACAGTCAAGACATCTGTTCATCTCTTATGTGTGTGTTTATCCGTGTGTACACTCACGGTGAGTAGAGATGCTCTGGTAGTGCTGGACTCATCCGGTGAAGCCTTCTTCCCGGTAAAGACATTCTTCAGATTCTTCCTCACTTCTTTATTAAAGATCACATGGAAGAAGAAGATGAAGATGCCCTATAAGGAGACAGAGAGAGAGGGGGTCAGTGAAAGCCTTTACCAAAAATCCATTCTCTTATATTAGGCCAGGGCCTGCATTCACATATTGTCTCAGAGTAGGAGTGCTGATCTAGGATCAGCCTCCCCCCGGCAATGTAATCTTATTCATTATGATCTAAAAGGCTAAACTGATCGTAGATCAGTATGCCTACTCTGAGATGCTTTATGAATGCAGGCCCTGGCCTAATATTAGAGAAAATAATGGATTGTGTAAAAACTGGTGATCACTGGTGTACAGTAAGGCTGAGAGTTTTAGCTGAGAGTGCAGTGAATGACAGTGGACTCTACAGCCTGGCCCGTGACCTTTAACCCCGAGGCCCTGTCCCTGACCCCTCACCTGCAGACAACTGAAGATGGCGAACAGGTAGTGGAAGGTCATGACGTCACTGTTGACGGCCATGAGGCCCAACAGCCAGGTGGCGCTGATGAGCAATAGGAGCAGGAAGGCCATCCTCAGAGCAGGACTATGTAGGGGGAGGGAGGTAGGGGGAGAGACTCAGATTATAACACACACACACACACACACACACAACATAAAACACACATGCACACACTCATACACACCCACACAGTCGCGCGTCCACAGACACACACGTAAATCCTACTAATAGACTGTTCGTGTAACATAGGTGTAGCTCAACAATGGAATGTAGAGAATGGGCTTTGATATCCTTCACCTCAAGTGTGTGTGTGTGTGGGCGCGTGCGTACGTGTGTGTTGGTGCCCTGCGCGTGTAAGTTATGAGTGTTAACTCACATGGCTCCAGACTTCTGGAAGGACCTCTGCCTGCGTCCACAGGATGCCTTGGCTGCCAGTACAAAGATGACGATGTTGACCTGAGAGAGAGGAGCGAGACAAGCCTTGGAACCATGGCAGACAACAGGGTAATTCACTTCCAGCCAACAACAGATACACTCAAGACCTCAAACTGCAAATCACGCGTTAACACAGGCATTTCATTCACTAAGGAATTAGAGAGGGAGAGCGAGCAAAGGAAGGACAACAACAAAAGGGAAGGGCGAGGAGAGAAGAACGAGCAGAGAAAGAAAGAACGAACGAACGTAACATTGAAAAGAAACATGCACAGTAAGTTAAAAAAAATCTATCGCCATTAGAGGTTTAAAAAAAAAAAAAAGGCACCATTTATCTCAGGCACTCACCAGGACGACTACAGAGATGGGCCCTGCGAAGCTCCAGATGAGGGTGTCGTGGACAGAGAGCCAGCAGAAGTCTGGGTTCCCATAGCCCTGAGGGTCAAGACCCACTGCCAGACCTGAGGGGAGAACCAGAGAAACACATCAACACTGTGTTAGCTACCGGCCTACTGTGAAGTATGAGCTTCACCTGCACTGGGACAATAATAAAGTTGCACTGTGCAGGAATTATTTCTTCACTCAAATGCAGAGAAAAATAAGCCAGTGGCACCTGTTAGAAGTAGACGCATTGGGCGATTACTGATGGGAGAAGAGAATAGCAGAGGAAGACTAGAAAGCCTGAGCATGGTTCATCCACAAACGATATTGCAGGTCAAGCAAAGCATGCTGGGGAACGGCGCTTTCTTTCTTCGTTCAAATCCATAGATGTACACAGAGGCTTCATAAAACACCTCACTGCAGTGCACAACGGTGTAAACAGGTCTACGCTGGTATTATCCACGAGAGAAGAGCGGAGGCTGGGCTGGGTTAGGGACTTATTCTCTCCCCGGGCTTTGTGAGTGTGCCAGGGTGGAAGGTGATAGCATTATGGGCCGACTGGCATCAGCAGACACAGGTCTAATCACCTAGAGGAAGTCTTCAGGACAATAGGGGACATATAGCGCTGGAGTCTACTACTGGACAGAGACTTCAGGAAGTCCCCCTCTCGCTTCCTCGCTCTCTCCCTCATATTATCGGGCTTTTCCTACTGCTCTCTCTCTCTCCCCTCCCAAGTTTCCCACGGGGATCAAAGGTTCCTCAAGGGGAGGCAGGCGAGGCGCAGACAAGGCGGCCTCTCACTCAGAGGTGTGACTAGGTTCGTTTACCTGGAATTGGGGTGACGGAGTTTAAGTGTGTGAGTGTGTGTGAGTGCATGTGCGTCTGTGTGTGTGCATACATTGTGTGTGTGTCCTCACCTGTGATGATTGCAGGTATGCCCCAGCCCATGGCGTAGTAGAACCTCATGTGACCGTGGTTGATGTTCCGGACCTCCGTCAGCATGCGGTAGATGTGGAGGCCCTCCACAAACATCCAGGCAAACGTACACATGTAGAAGTAGTGGAGCAGGATGGCGATCACCGTACACACAAACTGCAGACAGGGAGTCATAGAGGGACGAGGTCAGAGGTCACCCGGGACATCCATTTCAATCACACCGAGAACCACTAATCCAAGATCCCAGTCCCATGCTACAGCACTGGCCACACTACACTGAGGGTACAAAAACGTGAAGAACACCTTCCTAACGGAGCTTTGCCTTGCCCATTCACTCTCTGAATGGCACACATGCACAGTCCATCTGGTCATAATCCTTCTTTAACCTGTCCCCCCCCCCCCTTAATTCTACGCTGATTGAAGTGGATTTAACAAGGGGACATCAATAAGGGATCATCGCTTTCACCTGGTCAGTCTGTGTCAAGGAGCGAGCAGGGGTTCATAATATTTTGTACACTCAGTGTACAGCCCTGAGTGGGTCTCTCTCTCTATCTCCCTCCCTCCATCTCTCTCTACTTTTCTTTATCTCCCTCCATCCCTTGTTCCAGGAAGAATGCAGTGTTCTTGGGAATCTCCCAGTAGGTAGGGGAGGGACAGAGCTAGATCACAGTCTACAGAGCAGAGGGTCATCAATCTAACAGGAGATGCTCAGGGCTGTGACTGACGACAGCATTCCACAGCACTGACGCACGCATACACGCACGCACGCAGCTAGGCTTCTAACTTCAGAAACACAGAGGGTGAGTCAGTGAGTAAGTGTTGTTCGTTACTAATGTTGTAACAGTACAGCCAGAAGAGGACTGGCCACCCCTCAGATCCTGGTTCCTCTCTAGGTTTCTTCCTAGGTTCCTGCCTTCTAGGGAGTTTTTCCTAGCCACTATGCTTTTGCCTCTGCATTGCTTGCTCTTTGAGGTTTTAGGCTGGGTATTTGTAAAGCTTCTGATATGAAAGAAGTCGATTTGAATTTGATTTGAACAGTAACAGAGTCTATGGAGACAGACTCAGACCTGTATGTCTGTCTGTGACAGGGTCTACTGCCCTGAGGCTCAAACAGTCAGGCACCAGTAACAGCATGTCTCTATTATCACAGGCCTGGAGGGACAGCAGGCCTGTGTGTGTGTGTGTGTGTGTGTGTGTGTGTGTGTGTGTGTGTGTGTGTGTGTGTGTGTGTGTGTGTGTGTGTGTGTGTGTGTGTGTGTGTGTGTGTGTGTGTGTGTGTGTGTGTGTGTGTTAGTGTCTGTGTGTGTGTGTGTGTGCGCACAGGCGTGTGTGTTGTGCAATACAGTTCAGAGTAAATTGCATCAATGTACTTAAATGTATGTCAAAATACACTATTAGATTACTTGCCTATAGGCAAACCTTTATAATGCCCTTACCAGGTAAAGGAATCACATGCTATGTGAATACACAGTATCAGACATCTCAGAATGCCTTAAATAGAGTATCTACTGTTCGACAACAGAGAGATGGTTAGTCCCATCCAGAACAGTAAATCCCTTAGCTCTAACGCTATTAGTGAAGCAACAGATGTACAATCTAGAAAAATCTAGCAGACAAAGACAAACTCTCAGGTGGAAGCGATCCCTGTAAGCTCCTGTCAGCAGCAGTACCTGAATGGCTGCAGGAAAACAAATAGCAGCTATTTACCAGAAACCTCTAACCGGAGTGAACCTGAAACGGAAATCCCTGCTTTATCCCTTAACCTACCTGAAAACACACCCCCTTACAGGAATAGGACAAATACTGTAGATGTTGGGGAGGAGTGTGTGTGTGTGTGTGTGTGGGGGGGGGGGGGGGACGTGGGAGGGGTGTGCCTGTGTAGATAATGAACGTGGGTTGTTTGTGTGTTTTAAACATTGCAATGTGATTTTGATCAAAAAAGAGAAACCTGTGCAGGCAGACACAGACTTCCCCGTAATGATGAAGTAGCGCATGAGTCTTTTCTCAGCTCAACAACGACGACGAATTCCCATAACGCCAAGGAGAAAATGGCTGCAGGGCTGTATCCCCGGGGTTATCCCAGGTGATCCCTGCCATTTGTAGGCAAAATGTGGGGACTAAAGAACTACATTGTAACTGTGAATACAATGGAAAGCACACCTGTGCTCCAAGCAGAGATAACAGAGGTGCTAGTGTACTTCTAACACTTAAGCGTCAGAATCAGGAGTGCTACCAAGCAACCAACATCTTTTTCATTCATATCCAGATAGTCACAAATGCTAAACATTCCAAACTGCAGGAGTTTCAAGGTCAGGGTCCCTTAAGTTTTCAGTCACTGAGTTTTCAGTCTTGTTGATGGGTCAGAGGTTAGAGTTCAGGGGTTAGAGGTCAGGGTCCTGGTTAGAGGTCACAATTTGGCTTCCTTAGTTCCGTTCATCTCACCAGGTTGTCAGTCTGGTCAGTTCGTCAGGGTTAGAGTAAGAGGTCAGGGGTCATAGGTTAAATGTTCCTCACTGGGTTGTCAGTCTGGTTGATGCCGATGAGGAAGACGAGCTCGGAAAAGAAGAGTGCCGCCACCAGGTTCTTGTGGATGCTGTGGAGGTTAGAGCGTAGCTTCCTGAGTAGAGCCAGCAGGATGAAGGTGAGGAGCAGGGCTACCAGGGAGGCTGACACCGTGGTGTAGGTCACAATCTTTAGGGGTAACACGTCACCATGCTAGGGGAGGAAGAGGAGAGAAAGGGGCAGAGGGGTGAGAAAGAGAGAGGGGGGGGGTAAAGATCATTATCATACTTGATAGCAGCAAACAGTGAGAGGACATGAACTACCCCCCCCCCCCCCCCCTCCCCCCCCCCCCCCTACTGCTGTAGTGTATCCTGCCCATAGCAATAGTTCTGTACAGTATATCTCTATGAGCCTACCTCTCTCTTGGAGATGTCCATGAGCACAGCGAAGCTGGCCATGTGGTCACACTGACAGCTGATGTGTGTGTTGTTCCTGTTCAGCAGCTCACATCCCTTGGACGACCAGCCCCCCGTACCACCAATCCTACACACACACACACAGAGGACAGACAATGAATACCATGTAAAGAGTGTGGTGTGTGTGCGCATGTGTGTGTAGTACTCACGCAATGGAGTGATTCCAGAACACACACACAGGTTTGGTCCTCTCCTCTGTCTCCAGTAGTGTGTACGCCAGTGTGATGGGGGGGTCAAGGGGGGAGGAGAGGGGAGAACCCTCGCTGTATACCAACGTGCTTACTATAGGGGTGTTGATCACTGGACGGTTGGGCAGCCTGCACACACACACACACACACACACACACACACACACACACGACAAGGATGAACGGACACACTTATTTTGATAGCTTTTGAAGTAATGTTTACGCACGTATGACCGCACGCACGCAAGCAAACACTCCTTTTCGGGAGTTCCCAAAATATACATTCTCGGCTGTTTGTGGCCGCTTGGCAACCAGCCAAATAGTGATTTCTGAGTCCTTCTAGTACCAGTGCAGCAGCTATCACATACACACACGGCGCTAAATCTTATAATCTGCCAACCAAACTGTTCCAAACTCTGCCTTATATGTGTGTTACATTTCTAACGACGTGTTTGTATCATATATAGAGTTTTGAGTGGTCCAAAGGTATACAGTGACAGGCTCAGACAGCATGGCAATGATGTGAGACAAACACCCACAGTACGCCGGGGCAATAATCAGACCTAAAGTAAACAGTGGTTTGTGCCAACGCAAATACAGTTGCCATATCTGTTGCCACGTTTGAGTCATTTATGAGATATGTTAGGTCTTTATTATGATGGCTAGATTAGCTACGTAGAAATTGATAAAAAGGCAGTGTCTGGTTATGTCAGATTTGATGAAAGACTGAAGTAAAGCGTAGTAAAATGTAGTAAAGTGTTGCCCTTGGTTACCTGAGGCTCCTACGGTCCGGGTCGTATCTCTCAGGGAGGAGCTGACCCAACGACCTAAACACTATCACCACGGCAACAGGCAGGGGGGCGGCGGACTCGACATGGCGGCGTCTCTTATTGGAATGGGTGTGATCCTCTTCAGGGGCGCCGGTGTGAGAGGGCTCGACGCTGGGGCTGGGATCGACTACTAGAGAGTGAGAGTAAGAGTGTGAAAGAGACAACCTAAAACACCTATTTAAGTCCTTACTACAAAGTAGATTGGGACCCACTGATGCATGAAACGAAGATAAGTGATATAAAGAATCATTGTAAAAAGCTTTGGAGCACATTAAACGGAATTTGGGGGAAAAAGGCACTCAGCTCCATCATTTATTGAATCAGCTGGCTCATTCATCACAAAATCCACTGATATAACTACTTTGATGTTTTTTTCATTGGTAAAATGATCAAACTTAGACATGCCAACAACTATTTTTGAACCTACGCATATTTGACCAAATTATGAAAGACAAGCATGGCGATTTTGAATTCCGTAAAGTGAGTGTGGAAGAGGTGAAACAATTATTGTTGTCTATCTCTCCTGGCTCAAAGTAGAGAAGAGATTGACTTCATCCCTACTTGTATTTGTGAGAAGTATTGACATGTTGAACTACTGAACTACTGACACACAGCTCGAACACCCACACATACCCCACAAGACATGTCACAAGAAGTCTCTTCACAGTCCCCAAGTCCAGAACAGACTATGGTCATGTTTTTTTTTATTGTATAGAACTGCCTTAATATTGCTGAGAAGAGTAGTTCCTGCCTTGGCAGCAGCCAATGGGGATCCATAATAAATATGAATACAAATCACGACCGATTCATTTTGTGTCTTGGTAAGAGACTGGGTCTACGCGACTGCTTAAGCTGGACTTCAAGCACTCTGTTAAACTGGTAGGTCACTGACAAATCCCAAAGGTTTTGATGGATTACAGCCCAAAAGAGTTTGTACAGTTTGCAGCAGTCCAGGTCCAGCGGTAGTGTGAGCAGACGACTGTACCTTTGTCGGGGACCTCCTGGGGCCTCGTGTTGAACTGTGGGAAACGGACAGAGGACGTGAGGTCTTTGGTGTAGTACTCCTGGATCTCATGGAAGCGAGGGAATGAGGCCCGCCCAGGGACAGACGTGTCCAGGTAATCAACGACAATGACTAAGGAGAGAGAAAGAACCACACGTCGAGACCAGCTCATTATCAGATAAGGGTGAGATATTAGAATTGCACTGCATGAAAGTGGAACTTGACTGCAGTTTACCCAGAGACAAATTACCAATGGAATATTTGTTCTAATTCTGTGTTAGGGAGTTAGGAATCTGCTCCTCGACTCTCTGAAATCCTCTCTTCATTGGTCTGTAAATGTGTCTTCACTCACTCATGTTGTCAGTGACGATGGTGAATGGTTTGAGGTAGGTCTTCCTCATGTTCTGTGCCAGGGTGTTGGTGTAATCCTCAAAGTGGCGCAGCAGATGGGCGGTGCCCCCCTCAGAGCGCTGGATCTGCTCCCAGTGGTCTCTGGTGCCAGGGTCTAGGATGGCACTGCCCGCTCTCACCAGATTCTGAAGGGTTTAACAATACGGAGCAGGACGGTCAGACAGTAAGCCGCTTTGAATGTGGGCACAGCTCAAACTCTGTCACTCCTGTCTAAGTCCTAGAGTAGCAGACGTTACCTGCTCAAGTAGGCCTATATAAGATAGGTGACCTAAAATATGTACAGCCTACAGAGAAATGCCATAACATAATGTGGAGATGTTAAATAGCTCATCTTTTTGGAGATTAGAATTCATATTGCAGGTTGACGTTTATTGTCACGAGTCTTTCCCTGCAGCCAGAACGGTTTTCCGCAAAGTCAAAATTGTTTATATTGTCAAAAAATTTATGAAAACCAAAAAAAGGCTTACTTTAAGTTTAGGGTTAGGCATTAGGGTCAGCAGTGTGGTCAAGGTTATGTTTAAAATCAGATTATAGGAATGTGTGACTGTGCCAGCTAGTGACCACTCTGCAGAGCTGCCTCCAGGTCTAAATACATTCCAGCCTGTGTTCCCATTGGCCAGGTCAGCTTCCCCTGTTAGTGACCACTCTGCAGAGCTGCCTCCAGGTCTAAATACATTCCAGCCTGCGTTCCCATTGGCCAGGTCAGCTTCTCCTGTTAGTGACTACTCTGCAGAGCTGCCTCCAGGTCTAAATACATTCCAGCCTGCGTTCCCATTGGCCAGGTCAGCTTCCCCTGTTAGTGACCACTCTGCAGAGCTGCCTCCAGGTCTAAATACATTCCAGCCTGCGTTCCCATTGGCCAGGTCAGCTTCCCCAGTTAGTGACCACTCTGCAGAGCTGCCTCCAGGTCTAAATACATTCCAGCCTGCGTTCCCATTGGCCAGGTCAGCTTCCCCTGTTAGTGACTACTCTGCAGAGCTGCCTCCAGGTCTAAATACATTCCAGCCTGCGTTCCCATTGGCCAGGTCAGCTTCCCCTGTTAGTGACTACTCTGCAGAGCTGCCTCCAGGTCTAAATACATTCCAGCCTGCGTTCCCATTGGCCAGGTCAGCTTCCCCTGTTAGTGGAACTGGAAGAGAGCCAGAGGAGGGCAGTATTCCTCCAGTCTTCCCAGTGTAACCGAACCCACCCAGTTTATAATCCTGAATAATGCACTGGTAATGCACCTAATGCCCTGCTGTCTGACACAACAGACAACTAGCGCACGGTCCCTGAGAGAAATACCGCGCATACAAAAACACATCTTTAGAAAAAAATACAAATATTGCAATTAGCCAGTTTGCAGTCAGCAAACTTGCAACGTTATATACTCTTGACCTCGTTGAACTCTGCGTCTCTCGTGGCCGTGAGATCGAAGCCTGTCTGCTGACTCTCGTACTGGAGGACCCTGGTCAGCAGCTGAAACGCTGTCTTCACATCGTTGCCGTAGTAGCTGTCCATGTGGTTGGTGGCGTTGTGGAGCAGGCGGACGATAGCGTTGGCGCGCTCGCGGTCCATCCTGGACACGTTACGATGCATCTCCTCATTCTGGAGGGACGGAGGGGAAGAGAAGGAGGTCAAGAATACAGAGAGATACTGGAGACAGTTACAACTATATGGACTGTCTGTGGTAGGTTGGTAATAATAGATGAATCCTAACCAGCGGTGAAAGTAGATTTAATTTCTTACCAGTACGGGACACCCAAGCACGCGCACCTATTAATTTCATATATGATCTCTGTGGTCCTAGTAGCCTGGGGCAAAAAAGTATTTAGTCAGCCACCAATTGTGCAAGTTCTCCCACTTAAAAAGATGAGAGGCCTGTAATTTTCATCATAGGTACACTTCAACTATTACAGACAAAATGAGAAAAAAAATCCAGAAAATCACATTGTAGAAAAATAACTATTTGGTCACCTACAAACAAGCAAGATTTCTGGCTCTCACAGACCTGTAACTTCTTCTTTAAGAGGCTCCTCTGTCCTCCACTCGTTACCTGTATTAATGGCACCTGTTTGAACTTGTTATCAGTATAAAAGACACCTGTCCACAACCTCAAACAGTCACACTCAAAACTCCACTATGGCCAAGACCAAAGAGCTGTCAAAGGACACCAGAAACAAAATTGTAGACCTGCACCAGGCTGGGAAGACTGAATCTGCAATAGGTAAGCAGCTTGGTTTGAAGATATCAACTGTGGGAGCAATTATTAGGAAATGGAAGACATACTAGACCACTGATAATGTCCCTCGATCTGGGGCTCCACGCAAGATCTCACCCGTGGGGTCAAAATGATCACAAGAACGGTGAGCAAAAATCCCAGAACCACACGGGGGGACCTAGTGAATGACCTGCCGAGAGCTGGGACCAAAGTAACAAAGCCTACCATCAGTAACACACTACGCCGCCAGGGACTCAAATCCTGCAGTGCCAGACGTGTCCCCCTGCTTAAGCCAGTACATGTCCAGGACCGTCTGAAGTTTGCTAGAGAGTATATGGATGATCCAGAAGAAGATTGGGAGAATGTCATATGGTCAGATGAAACCAAAATATAACTTTTTGGTAAAAACTCAACTTGTCGTGTTTGGAGGACAAAGAATGCTGAATTGCATCCAAAGAACATCATACCTACTGTGAAGCATGGGGGTGGAAACATCATGCTTTGGGGCTGTTTTTATGCAAAGGGACCAGGACGACTGATCCGTGTAAAGGAAAGAATGAATGGGACCATGTATCGTGAGATTGAGTGAAAACCTCCTTCCATCAATCAGCAAGGGCATTGAAGATGAAACGTGGCTGGGTCTTTCAGCATGACAATGATCCCAAACACACCGCCCGGGCAACGAAGGAGTGGCTTCGTAAGAAGCATTTCAAGGTCCTGGAGTGGCCTAGCCAGTCTCCAGATCTCAACCCCATAGAAAATATTTGGAGGGAGTTGAAAATCCGTGTTGCCCAACAACAGCCCCCAAACATCACTGCTCTAGAGGAGATCTGCATGGAGGAATGGGCCAAAATACCAGCAACAGTGTGTGAAAACCTTGTGAAGACTTACAGAAAACGTTTGACCTCTGTCATTGCCAACAAAGGGTATATAACAAAGTATTGAGATAAACTTTTGTTATTGACCAAATACTTATTTTCCACCATAATTTGCAAATAAATTCATAGAAAATCCTACAATGTGATTTTCTGGATTTTTTTTTCTCATTTTGTCTGTCATAGTTGAAGTGTACCTATGATGAAAATTACAGGCCTCTCTCATGCACAATTGGTGGCTGACTAAATACTTTTTTGCCCCACTGTATATATCACTTTTAACATGCAACACCTTTTAACACAGGCAGGGCATGGGTTTCAAGTTTGAGGAAGCACATTTTCACCATAAACATGCACCTTTGTAATTTTATTGAACCTTTATTTAACTAGGCACGTCAGTTAAGAACAAATTCTTATTTACAGTGACGTCCTACCCCAGCCAAAACCAGATGACGCTGGGCCAATTGTGCGCTGACCAATCAGGGCCGGATGTGACTTAGCCTGGATTCGAACCAGGTACTGCAGTGATGCCTCTTGTACTGAGATGCAGTGCCTCTCGCCACTCGAGAGCCCCAATAAAGCATTCCATGCATCCTCGCATTCGAAGACTTATGTGATGATTTTATTGGATAGTCATTATTTAGGCTAATAATATAACTCAATCACTGTTCGGAAAAAAAAAGACTGTTCAATGCAGCGGGTAGTGACGTAGAGCAGGCCTAGGATAGAAGCTATAGGGCTATCAGATACATTTTCACGTTGGCCTTTATATAAACACATTTCAAGCAATTCTATTACACTTTATATGATGGAGACTTTTTTAACAGGGTAGCCTACTGTGCTGACATTGACAAACGGATGAATAAACACGATGTTGTGGGATCCATATAAACGGCCTACGAAAAGAGGGAGACACAAATACAATATGACGTGCATCTAACCCGGCGGAATTTATTTTGTCCAAAAACAAAACAAAAAGTGGCATTGGCGCAATGATAAAGACCGAGACTCACCGGAGATATGGCCGATGTTCTCCGCTAGTGCCAATAAGACAGGCTTACTGTTCTCTCAATTAAGTTTAGAATTTTGATAACTAAAAGACAGATTGGAGCCTTCTCATTGTCCTCTCTTTACAGCAATAGCCATTTGCTTCCCAAACAGCTTTTCCACGATTGTGTTTTTAAGTATTACGATATGCCTGGCTGAGTCTGTCTGCTTTTCACTGACATTCACAACTCAACAATCATATATTTGGTATTTGCCGTGTGCACTCCCCAATTGCGGGCCCCTCTGACTGTAGGACCAAAAAAGAAGCTAACGATCCTCTGTAGCCAAAACATTGCTTTCTAGTGTAGTAGCCTATTGTTTATTTATTTATTTGTAGACATAAATAAGCTAATTAGGCTTTTTAATTGGCAATTTAATTGACTTTAGGGAAAGCTGCCCCTAGCCTTGTGGACATGCCACCTATGCCTTTTAATGTGGCATAAACACAACCAGTCATGATGTTTTCACCTGATTGTCAATCAACCACTTAACAAAGGCGCTCTCCTGTAGGCTCCCCACACATGTTCCTCCTCTCACAAAATAGTTCCAGCATCCAAACCCGAACAGTGCACTGTGCACCTGCAATTTGATGAATTGAAAGAGACATCTGTTACAGAACACCTACATGTATTGTAATGACATTCTGGGATTGTCATTAGGCCTACACGTGTAGCCTGAATGGATGTCCACTGTTATTAACGGGCACTTTGGTCTCAGCCACTAGTCTGCACTGCTCGGTCTCAGCCACTCGTCTTTACTGCTCGGTCTCAGCCACTCATCTTTACTGCTCGGTCTCAGCCACTCGTCTGCACTGCTCGGTCTCAGCCACTCGTCTTTACTGCTCGGTCTCAGCCACTCATCTTTACTGCTCGGTCTCAGCCACTCGTCTTTACTGCTCGGTCTCAGCCACTAGTCTTTACTGCTCGGTCTCAGCCACTCATCTTTACTGCTCGGTCTCAGCCACTAGTCTGCACTGCTCGGTCTCAGCCACTCGTCTTTACTGCTCGGTCTCAGCCACTCATCTTTACTGCTCGGTCTCAGCCACTAGTCTGCACTGCTCGGTCTCAGCCACTCGTCTTTACTGCTCGGTCTCAGCCACTAGTCTGCACTGCTCGGTGTCAGCCACTAGTCTGCACTGCTCGGTGTCAGCCACTAGTCTGCACTGCTCGGTCTCAGCCACTCATCTTTACTGCTCGGTCTCAGCCACTCGTCTTTACTGCTCGGTCTCAGCCACTCGTCTTTACTGCTCGGTCTCAGCCACTCATCTTTACTGCTCGGTCTCAGCCACTCGTCTGCACTGCTCGCTCTCAGCCACTCATCTGCACTGCTCGGTGTCAGCCACTCGTCTTTACTGCTCGGTCTCAGCCACTCGTCTGCACTGCTCGGTCTCAGCCACTCATCTTTACTGCTCGGTGTCAGCCACTAGTCTGCACTGCTCGGTCTCAGCCACTCATCTTTACTGCTCGGTGTCAGCCACTAGTCTGCACTGCTCGGTCTCAGCCACTCGTCTGCACTGCTCGGTCTCAGCCACTAGTCTGCACTGCTCGGTCTCAGTCACTCGTCTGCACTGCTCGGTCTCAGCCACTCATCTTTACTGCTCGGTCTCAGCCACTTGTCTGCACTGCTCGGTCTCAGCCACTAGTCTGCACTGCTCGGTCTCAGCCACTAGTCTGCACTGCTCGGTCTCAGCCACTTGTCTGCACTGCTCGGCCTCAGCCACTAGTCTGCACTGCTCGGTCTCAGTCACTCGTCTGCACTGCTCGGTGTCAGTCACTCGTCTTTACTGCTCGGTCTCAGTCACTCGTCTGCACTGCTCGGTCTCAGCCACTCGTCTTTACTGCTCGATGTCAGTCACTCGTCTTTACTGCTCGGTCTCAGTCACTCGTCTTTACTGCTCGGTGTCAGCCACTCGTCTTTACTGCTCGGTCTCAGCCACTCGTCTTTACTGCTCGGTCTCAGCCACTCGTCTGCACTGCTCGGCCTCAGCCACTCATCTGCACTGCTAGGCGTCAGCCACTCGTCTGCACTGCTAGGTGTCAGCCACTCGTCTGCACTGCTCGGTCTCAGCCACTCGTCTGCACTGCTCGGTGTCAGCCACTCGTCTGCACTGCTCGGTGTCAGCCACTCGTCTGCACTGCTCGGTGTCAGCTACTCATCTTTACTGCTCGGTCTCAGCCACTCGTCTGCACTGCTCGGTCTCAGCCACTCGTCTGCACTGCTCGGTCTCAGCCACTCGTCTGCACTGCTCGGTCTCAGCCACTCGTCTGCACTGCTCGGTCTCAGCCACTCGTCTGCACTGCTCGGTGTCAGCCACTCGTCTGCACTGCTCGGTGTCAGCTACTCATCTTTACTGCTCGGTCTCAGCCACTCGTCTGCACTGCTCGGTGTCAGCCACTCGTCTGCACTGCTCGGTGTCAGCTACTCATCTTTACTGCTCGGTCTCAGCCACTCGTCTGCACTGCTCGGTGTCAGCCACTCGTCTGCACTGCTCGGTGTCAGCCACTCGTCTGCACTGCTCGGTGTCAGCCACTCGTCTGCACTGCTCGGTGTCAGCTACTCATCTTTACTGCTCGGTCTCAGCCACTAATTTGTGCCTTGTCCTCGCGCGTCTTGACCTTTCATCTCCACTTTTGCAAAATGTAAGTGTTCTCATTGAACCACAATGCAATTTGCAAATGTTCCATGTGGCTGACATTCAGTAATGTTAAATAGTGGTATTTAGCCTATAGTTTTACCGGGTAGGGCGTACCGCCACAATGTAGTTAGCCTATACTTTTACCGAGTACGCCGTAACCTCCACGATGTATTTTGCCGGGACGCTGTATAGGCTTACTTCCACCACTGAACTCTCAGATTTGCGTAAGTGACTCTGAATTGTGTATCATCTTTCAGTGGGAGATTTGCAAGTTACGAAAGAGCTGTGTACATGCACATCTGTAGCTAGAACAGGTCTCTGTGTGAGTGAACTATGGATAAGATCGAGCATACGCACCATCTTCATGAGCTGGGTGAAGGAGACTGTGGTACAGTTGAAGAGTTCAGGAGGCAGCCAGCCCTTCTCATCGTTGCAGTGGCGGATAGCAGTTCCTACAGTGAGAAAGTAAACGAGTTGGGTGATCGCGGTACTTACAGTAAGAAAAGCAAAAACAAAAAAGGAGGAGAAGAGGAATATTGGGGGGAGAAATAATTCAACCGTCTCTTCCTAGCGCCAGGCGGCTGCTACACATGGGTAGAAATGGGGAGTTACTCGATATAATAAATGAGATGAAAGCACAATCTAAATGCCAACTCATTACCATTCATTCCAAACAAGCGTTCAACAGAGAAAAGAGTTTACGGTTAGAACTGACAGGACCGTTGGTTGATGTGAGCCAAGCCGTGTCACCCAATAAAAACGGCCCAAGAGTGTCCAGCGGGGCAACAAAGGGTTTCCGTGGTGACAAGGGTAACTAAAGGGGGTAACTAGGGAGGTTATTGTGGTTTAATGGGAGCAGGTCAGCGATGTTACGTCTTGGCCCTGCCCATATTGTCTCTACTGCTAAGGCTCTATGTGAAGCAGGAAACACACACACACACACACACACACACACACACACAAACACAAACACAAACACACACACACACACACACACACACACACGGCTCTGTGGTATTATGAATGTGTCTCCAAGCAGACGTTGTCAAGTCTTCTTCACAAGGCCCGGTGTTTGTCTCTGTCTCCGGCTGCTGCCCTCCAGAGACAGAGTTTCACGAACACCATTGGCCAATGACAAGTCTCAAAAGGCCCCGATAGACCAATGAGAGGGCCTCGTCCGTGTGCTGTGTGAATGAGTTCCTTCCACAGAAAGGTGTTAGGAACAGCAGAAGGCCTTGAACTAAGGGACACCACAGTACATAACCTTCATTCTCCACCCATAAAATCTTTACTATGAATAAAATACCTTGAAGCATTTGATATCTGTACGAATTGGTCTGAGTTATTGTGACTGTTCCTGCTATGATAAGAGCTGTGTAGCGTGCAGAGGAACTCACCGATAGATCCTTTGGGACAGTTCATGGCTGCAGGACGGCCAAATTTGGTCTTGGGCCACCAGATCCCTTGGTCGAAGGCCTTGGGACAGCCCTCGTACACCACTGAGAGACGAGAGGGGACAGATGGCACACAGTTAGAAGTGGCCCCTATAAACCCTAACCACTGACACTGGGTCAGATGTTTTGTGATTCCCTTATAGTTTTCTGGTTGGCAGTGAGGTTTGTGTAATCTGATCCTAGACCAACTTCTGCCGTGGGCTGCATTACACATATCTAACACGCCCAAGAAACACTACTGCTAACGACTCTTCCGAGGTTTTCAAAACAGCCAAACAGGCCAGCAATTATATCAATAATCCTACACGAGTGGTTACGCAACGATACAAAATGATTCACATGATTTAATTAATTAAGTAGCCTAATCCTAAACAAAACCAGGTTAAGACTGTATGCGTGTTGTTATGGCTCCCTAAGTAATGCAGTCTGTTTATGTGCTGTACTGTATACACACCCAAGTGCTTATATCCTAAGTGACCATAATTGTAACTCTTTGAAGACCTTTTATACAGTAGCCACAAGGTTGGGTTGAAGCACTTAGGTGACAGATATGGTATGGGGACCGTGGTTCTTTACTGATGCTAGAGCGAGATCTAAAAGAGGGAAGGCCTTGAACCAGGAATCCTTCCTTCCTCCAGTCCTTGGCGTTATATAACTGATCTGACAATGATCACATCAAGGAAGGAAGGACAGAAGAAAGGAGAGACAGAATGCCCTCACAGGCTCTCAAGATCGCATTTAGGAGTATCAAACACTTGCATGTGCACCATTTCCTTCCACATACCCTCACAACCGGTGGCGGTGACCTCAGCGAAGGGGTTGTCACAGCGGTTACATTGTTGTCCGATGACCCCGGCTTTACAGGGGCACTGTCCGGTGTGGGGGTCACAAGTACGGGAGTGGGCCCCTAGAGGGAAGCACTCACAGGGGTAACAGGTGTCCTCATCTTTGGGCTGGTAGTAGTTATCCTGGGGAGGGGAGAAGATGGGGGAAAGTTAGCAATTAGCACCTTCCGCTACGGTCAGCTTACTTAAGCCTACAACATACAGCCTTGGTTGATTCGGGATCTATTTTGGGAGTTGTGGTCAATTCCTACTAGGTTTGCATTGGTTTACAACCGGGGGTCTTCAAGAGAAAAGCTAGTTAGATTCATCTTAGGGCCACAGAAAACTCAAAAGGCATAGGGAGGGTCCACAACACATTTGAGAAACGCTGCATTAGCCTGTGAGAAGAGTGACCGTGATTATCTTCTTACCTTGCAGCGACACTCTCCACTGGTCTTGTTACAGTCAGGGTCGAACCCTTTGCTGACGTCACAGTGGCAGGGGCCACACATGGGGTTCCCCCACCAGCCCCGAGGACACGGCTTCTCAACCCTGACACGTCACACAATAACAACACATTTAGTCGAGTTTAGCACATAACGAATGGAAATCAAATGGGGGGGGGGGGGGGGGGTTGAGAACGATAGAAAGGAGACTGCATTTATCCTTCACATCACATATACCTGCTCTATAACAATATCGCTTAACAACAAAAATGCATTCAACTGCATCACAAATCTAGAATAAACCTTCTATCCCTTGGAAGAGAGACACTTTCATGTCTCTGAGCTGATGGAGGGGTAAGATAGGAGGTTCTGATAGGGGCAGGGTAGTCAGTAGCAGAATAGCAGTGCAGGTGGAGACCAAACACCTATGGAGGAGCACTGAAGCATGAGGGGTTCCCACATCCTGCCTTAGACAGGAGGTCAAAGGTCAGTGGGTAAAGAATTGACATCCAATCTACCACCCAGGGGAATAGTCAGGAGTACAGTATGTTGCTGGCTACTGCTACATAACTACAGTCCTACAGGTACCAGTTATGGCCAGAACCTATTATAGCCAAGCCTGAGGCTCGGCTTACCGATATATATGGCACACACACACTCACACCCGCTACCGACCCCGTTTGCATTTAAACCACACACACACACACACACACACACACACACACACACACACACACACACACACACACACACACACGTTACAAGACCCAGTTAATGTCTAGAACAACACACAGTGGTTTCATCTAACCCTCAGGCTCCTGACTCTCACGCCAGATTCCTGCTCTAATCAAAGGCAGATCTGGGATCAGTTTTGGAAGAAGAAAAAAAAATCCCCCAGAGAGCTCAGATCACAGGTCTGGGAACAGCCACATCTGGGGTTCATTACCAGCAGTCTTACACCGGGTGCTGGAGAAGGACTGTTTTGAGGTAAGGCCAGTAAAAGTAGAGGCTGTTGCCAGGCAGATGAAGAGCGAGGCGCATTTTTGTGAAAGACAGAGAGGAAGGTAAGGGAGCAGAGGCTGATTAGGCTAACATAAAAACAAATCGGATGTTGTGTTGATATCGGAGGCATGTGAATGTGTGTTTCCCCCTGCACTGTGGAGCCATGCCATGCCAGGACACACACACACACCCACACGTACACACACTTACACAGGCAGTTGCACAAAGCGGCCAGGTCTTACTTGTTTTGGCAGTACTGTCCGTAGTAGTTCTGTCCACACTCGCAGGTGTAGCCATGGGAGGAGCTAGGCTTGCGGACGCAGGTGGACACGTGCTCGCAGGGGTTGAGGTGACACGCGTCAACACACTCCCTCCCAAAGTACCCTGGGAAAGGACACGGGTCACGGAGAGAAGAGAGAGAGACATCTGGTCAGCAGGTCTTCAACAACATGGCAGACTAATACACAGTCACACAAAACTCAGAGTTAAAGCTGAAGACTACGAAACAACCTTCCCATGGTGAATATCCTTCAGAGCAAGTGAATGGTATGAGACGAGATGCAGACGCAGGTGTGTGTGTGTGTGTGTATGTGGGTATGAGTGTGTTACCTGGATCGCAGACGCAGGTGTGTGTGTGTCTACTACAGTGTGTGTGTGTGTGTGTGTGTGTGTGTGTGTGTGTGTGTGCGCCCGTACGTGGGTATGAGTGTGTTACCTGGATCGCAGACGCAGGTGTGTGTATGTCTACTACAGTGTGTGTGTGTGTGTGTGTGTGTGTGTGTGTGTGTGTGTGTGTGTGTGTGTGTGTGTGTATGTGCGTCCGTACGTGGGTATGTGTGTTACCTGGGTCGCAGACGCAGGTGTGCGCGCTCCAGTCGTCGCTGCAGTGGCTGTTCTCAGGGCAGATGTTGGAGTCACAGGGGTCGGCCAGGTCACAGCCGTCCTCTACATGAATCTTAAAGCCCAGGAGCATGTTCACATTGACCACGTTGGTGGACGTCTCACCCATGCGCACACCCTGTGGGGAAAGAACACACCCTCTCCATTAAGTCCCAGAGTCGCAGGTACACACACTCCGGAGACAGGTAGGTGTACACATACAGTGGGCTACAGTACTTGATGTTGTGGAGAATAATGTCATCCAGGCGTGGTTTACTGTTAAAACGTACCTGTATGCATCCGGTGAAGCCCTCGTGGACGTGGTTCCCCTCTCCTGGTAATCCTCCCAGATACAGAGCCCTCAGCCTCAGACCTGGCAGCTCGTTACCAATCTCCACAGACCTCTGGAGACACGCAGACACACACAGAGTGTAAGATTTTCTGCGTGTACGTATGTGTGGGTTCGTGTCTGTGTCTCGGGTGTGCATGCGTTCGGCTCAGTACCTCGTATAGCCCGTAGTCCAGTGACACCAGGGCCATGTACTTGATGTCCTTGCCGTCTTTGACGCTCTGCAGCTCCACAAGGACATGGTGCCACTCCCCATCGTTCACCCGGACTTGAGGGAAGCCCAGCAACGCTACCCGCTCGGATCCCAGAAACACCTCAAACCTCACGTACTGATCACTTATCTGAGGGGAGGGTGGGCGGAGAGAGAGAGAGAGAGAGAGAGAGAGAGACAATTACAACACACAGGCAGTCCACTCAACTTCGATCAACCATGTAAGCCAACTTACCTGCTCGCTCTGTTGTCGTCGTCATTGTGTGCGTACAATAACTCACCAGTAGATTGACAGTAGAGAAGTCTCCAGCGGTAGCCCGCATCAGCGTGCCTGTGCCTTGCCTCGTCCGGAACATCAGGCCCATGTACCAGGGCACAGCGATGGTGACGTCGAGGTCACTCCACGACACCAGGGCCTGGCCGTCAAAGTGCTGCGGAGACGGCATCACTAGAGGAGGAGAATAATACCGATGAGAATACGCATAATATGTGTAATAACCACTGCTGTTAAGGCCAAGTCGCGTGTCAAACACATCACCTGCTTTGTAGGGCTGGGAATTGCCAGGGTCCTCATGATAAGATATTATCATTATGATACTTAGGTGTCCGATGCGATATGTATTGTGATTCTCACGATTGTGCTGTGATTCTATACTGCGGTTTGTGCCGCGATTTGATGTCCCAAGTCTATTGCTCTCTATACGTCTGCTGCAGAGAGATGAGAGGACATGAGAAAATGTGTTCTGATCAGTCAAAGGAAATACAAGTGCTTGAAAAGACGTCGGCTCGCTATTCGAAAAGAAGAGAACAAGCTATAGGGTGAAAAATACCGGAGTTTTTGGCGCAGGTACAGTCGGATAGCGCTAGCTCGCGCTATCTAGCAAACAAACAAAAACATGAGTATTTTTACATGTCGATAACCCGGAGTCAAATTATTCGATATAACATCGTCCAAAAACAATATCTCGATATGCAACTGTATCCATTTTCCCACCCCATCGTTAATGCGTAGTATGTCGGACATACAGATTGGTTCTTACATTTGTGTATTCTTCCAGGGAGAATAATTAGAGTAGCTAATCCACCCGTCCGTGTCTAATTCAGCTACAAGACATCAATTACTGTCAATTACCTTGTTTCATACAGGACACTAATCCTTCTTTGACAAACATGCCCACAGTGCAACACACCACACTCCAGAGCACCCACTAGCCCTGCGGCCAAACAGATGTTGTACTCAGTCAGTCAGTATAACAGTACGTCTGTCAGCATAGCCTAGGTTTTTCCCTACGAGACAACTGAAGCGCTAAGCTCTCTCGATCTCCCTCTTCTCTGCAGGGCACATATTTCTACTGAGTACACACACACACACACACACCTGACAAAAACACACAGTCAGAAGATGCTGGGGGACTAGCTCCTGAACCGCTGCCCTCTCTCAGTCTCTTTTTTCCACATGATATATCGCTCATTCGCAGTGCCTGGAAAGAGTCAAAAGATTTCAATGATGCATAAGACAACAACACCAAAGATAGTTTGGAGTTGAATTCCTTCAATATACAGTTCATAAGACAGTGGAGAGTGGAGGGCAAACCACCAGCCACCAGCTCACACGAAACCGTCACACTAACCTAAACACACAGGTCAACTAAACCGCAACATATGTCCAACCCCACAGAATGTGTCTGGGAAATCGTGAACTACAAAATCGACTGTCTCGTCCTGCTTCCCTTGCTGCGCCTCTACAGTACCACTGATATGTCTATGGTGTCCCTTGCCGCTCTAAAAGTGATATGATATCTATCATGGGTGCTGTCTGTAACCTTGATATAACGTCTATGGTTTCTACTTTCGACACAAGCTTGTCAACAAGTAGTGGAGCAGCCAAACCCTCCGTGTCCCAACTATAGATACTCAATCTGCTGCCTGGCACCACTACACAGCTACCTCATCCAGCCATCCAGCCCAGACTAGGTGGAGATAGTTAAACAAATATCCACGTCTGTGTGTTTTCTAATTGTTCGGGAAGCAGGCCCTAGAGGTTAAATCAAAGCCATCTGCTTACTGTTTCATAACTCAGTACGACTATTGCCCACAGTCATATTGTAGAATTCATTTCGCTCAGGTAAAAATAACAATATATTTGGCAAGTGTTCTGGTTCTATTGCCTTGGCCTTGGTTAGTTTCCCAAATAAAGACATTGACATAATGCTGACACACAGGCGCACAACATAGTCGCACACTACAGCTTCCCGTGATGACTTAGCGTGAGATCTCGCTGTGTGCGAGACAGGACTGGCACAGAGTGAGTCACTTACTTTAACCCTTTCAGCGGAACACACACACACACACACTATTTCAGCAACCCCTCTCCTGGCCTTACACAAGACCTGACCACAAAACCAGTAAACCACTGTCATACAAGCATACAGCGCTATCATTAGGCCTGTTAGACACCCCCCCCACCCCATCCATCCATCCCTAGTGAGGGATATGAGCAACAGAACAGTCAGGATCAAAACAGGGCAAGCTGTAACAGTGTAACCACACACTGACACATCCATCAGCACCAGAGTATATAGGACTGTTATGACTGCTAGTGTATACACACATTACAGGAGCTCTGTGGTCTGCTCCATGTAAACAATCTGGCTCAACAACAACGGAGCAACCACAGTGTTCGCGTGTGTGTTCCCGTCTCTTGATCCCCAGCAATGATATGAGTCAGAGTTGGTCTTTGTCTCATTAGTGAAATAGACAACAGCTCTTCAGGCTAAGTTCTTAGTTTGACTATTATATGAACATCTAGCTGCTGCAGATCCTCAGGTCCTCTAATAGCTCTACAGCTGAACCATCGAGAGCATCCTGACTGGTTGCGCCACCGCCTGGTTTGGCAACTGCTCGGCATCTGACCGTAAGGTGCTACAGAAGGTAGTGCATACGGCCCAGTACATCACTGGGACCAAGCTTCCTGACACATTGACTCTGTACCAGTACCCCCTGTATATAACCTCCACATTGACTCTGTACTGTAACCCCCTGTATATAGCCTCCACATTGACTCTGTACCGTAACCCCCTGTATATAGCCTCCACATTGACTCTGTACCGTAACCCCCTGTATATAACCTCCACATTGACTCTGTACCGTAACCCCCTGTATATAACCTCCACATTGACTCTGTACCAGTACCCCCTGTATATAACCTCCACATTGACTCTGTACCGTAACCCCCTGTATATTGCCTCCACATTGACTCTGTACCAGTACCCCCTGTATATTGCCTCCACATTGACTCTGTACCAGTACCCCCTGTATATAACCTCCACATTGACTCTGTACCGTAACCCCCTGTATATAACCTCCACATTGACTCTGTACCAGTACCCCCTGTATATAGCCTCCACATTGACTCTGTACCAGTACCCCCTGTATATAACCTCCACATTGACTCTGTACCGTAACCCCCTGTATATAGCCTCCACATTAACTCTTTACCGGTACCCCCTGTATATAGCCTCCACATTAACTCTTTACCGGTACCCCCTGTATATAGCCTCCACATTAACTCTTTACCGGTACCCCCTGTATATAGCCTCCACATTAACTCTTTACCGGTACCCCCTGTATATAGCCTCCACATTAACTCTTTACCAGTACCCCCTGTATATTGTCTCCACATTAACTCTTTACCGGTACCCCCTGTATATTGCCTCCACATTGACTCTGTACCAGTACCCCCTGTATATTGCCTCCACATTAACTCTTTACCGGTACCCCCTGTATATTGCCTCCACATTGACTCTGTACCAGTACCCCCTGTATATAGCCTCCACATTGACTCTGTACCAGTACCCCCTGTATATAACCTCCACATTGACTCTGTACCGTAACCCCCTGTATATAGCCTCCACATTGACTCTGTACCGTAACCCCCTGTATATAGCCTCCACATTGACTCTGTACCGTAACCCCCTGTATATAACCTCCACATTGACTCTGTACCGTAACCCCCTGTATACAACCTCCACATTGACTCTGTACCAGTACCCCCTGTATATAACCTCCACATTGACTCTGTACCGTAACCCCCTGTATATTGCCTCCACATTGACTCTGTACCAGTACCCCCTGTATATTGCCTCCACATTGACTCTGTACCAGTACCCCCTGTATATAACCTCCACATTGACTCTGTACCGTAACCCCCTGTATATAACCTCCACATTGACTCTGTACCAGTACCCCCTGTATATAGCCTCCACATTGACTCTGTACCAGTACCCCCTGTATATAACCTCCACATTGACTCTGTACCGTAACCCCCTGTATATAGCCTCCACATTAACTCTTTACCGGTACCCCCTGTATATAGCCTCCACATTAACTCTTTACCGGTACCCCCTGTATATAGCCTCCACATTAACTCTTTACCGGTACCCCCTGTATATAGCCTCCACATTAACTCTTTACCAGTACCCCCTGTATATTGCCTCCACATTAACTCTTTACCGGTACCCCCTGTATATTGCCTCCACATTGACTCTGTACCAGTACCCCCTGTATATAGCCTCCACATTGACTCTGTACCAGTACCCCCTGTATATAACCTCCACATTGACTCTGTACCGTAACCCCCTGTATATAACCTCCACATTGACTCTGTACCAGTACCCCCTGTATATAACCTCCACATTGACTCTGTACCGTAACCCCCTGTATATAACCTCCACATTGACTCTGTACCAGTACCCCCTGTATATAACCTCCACATTGACTCTGTACCGTAACCCCCTGTATATAACCTCCACATTGACTCTGTACCAGTACCCCCTGTATATAACCTCCACATTGACTCTGTACCGTAACCCCCTGTATATAGCCTCCACATTGACTCTGTACCGTAACCCCCTGTATATAGCCTCCACATTGACTCTGTACCAGTACCCCCTGTATATAACCTCCACATTGACTCTGTACCAGTACCCCCTGTATATAGCCTCCACATTGACTCTGTACCAGTACCCCCTGTATATAACCTCCACATTGACTCTGTACCGTAACCCCCTGTATATAACCTCCACATTGACTCTGTACCAGTACCCCTTGTATATAGCCTCCACATTGACTCTGTACCAGTACCCCCTGTATATAACCTCCACATTGACTCTCTTGTAAGTAAGCATTTCACTGTAATACACCTGTTGTATTTGGCGCATGTGACAAATAACATTTGATTTGATTTGCAGAGCACGTGTACGAGTCAGTAATGACCAGTCAACTCAGATTCCTGTTGGATATCTATCCATAGATACACTTCCTTCACACACACACACGCACTCACGCCTTGCTTGATCGCTATCTGAAAATACACTTCCTTCACACACACACACTCTCACACCTTGCTTGATCGCTATCTAAAAAATACACTTCCTTCACACACACACACACACCTTGCTTGATCGTTATCTGAAAATACACTTCCTTCTCACACACACACGCTCTCACAACTTGCTTGATCGCTATCTAAAAAAGACACTTCCTTCACACACACACGCACTCACACCTTGCTCGATCGCTATCTGAAAATACACTTCCTTCACACACACACACGCTCTCACACCCTGCTTGATCGCTATTTGAAAATACACTTCCTTCACAGGAAGCTAAGCCACATTAACTCCAGTGTCCTTCCTCACTTCCTTATGCAATAAACTGTAACACAAACAAGTCCTGTTCACACTGGCGCATACAGATGTCGACCCAGATATTCAATACGAGGGACCCTCACTGTAACATGCACGGCTGCAGGTCCTTATGCCATCTTGAAACACACACATGTAACAGTATAGCTTCCGTCCCTCTCCTTGCCCCAACCTGGGCTCGAACCAGGGACCCTCTGAACACATTGACAACAGTCACCCACAAAGCACTATTACCTATCGCTCAACCAAAAGCCGTGGCCCTTGCACAGCAAGGGAAACAACTGCTTCTAGGTCTCGGAGCAATTGACGTCACTGATTGAACACTACTAGCGTGCACCGCTAACTAGTTAGCCATTTCACATCAGCTACACACACACCCTCACCTTGTTCGCAGTTCTTGCCCCCATAGCCCAGAGGACAGTCACAGCTGTAGGTGTTCCACTTGTTGACACACACTCCTCTGTTCTGACACAAATCCTTAGTACAGAAGTTCCTCTTGGCAGGACAACCTACACGGGTATAATAGATGTCAATCAGTAGCAGTATACAAACAACACAGTTAACCTGAGTAAAGATGAACACAACTATATGTATCTATGAATGAATGAATGAATAGTTTGGCTGTTCACTTGCCGAACAACGAGTGAACAAACAAAGGTTGTTACCTGCAGTGGTTCCGTTGTTAGCGATGAAGCTGGCCATGTCGGTGGGTTGGCTGTCGATGCTCAGGTTCCTCATGCAGCCCACAAAGTCTCTGTTCCTCACAGGGAAGTCCTCGGGCAGGTTGGGAACACCCCCCAGCAGCAGCGGCCCTGTCAGGTCCAATGATCTGCAGGGGAGAGTACAGGAAACTGGGTCAGAACGGAGACAAAATGGCACTTGTAGCTCAGAGTTCATCTAATGCTTTTCGATCCAAAATGGCGCCCCAGTCCCCATAGGATTAGGAGCTAAAGATGCACCAACACAGTGCCAACTGATGGGTAATGGACTTAAGTGAAAACGAAAATCACACTCTATATTGAACTCCCTTTCTTTCAAATGAATGCAATGACAGGACCAACATTTCAATACACAGTGCCTGTGACAGACACCAAAGGGTTCCTCAAAGGTTCTTACGTTTCCCAAAGGGGTCTACTCCAGGCTCCTGGTGGTGTGAGTAGTATGGTTACCCTGCAAAAGGTTATTTGTCACAGGCCTTGTTGACTGTAAGGACAAAGCCACTGTAACCCAGCGAGCTAGCTTGATTCATTCCTCATCCTCTAACACGACAGCAGCCCAGAAGACTTAGCAGGCAGCAAAGACGCAGGCTTACACACAAGCCTCTAAACATCAAACGACCCAGGGGTTTAACGTGAATTATTGTGACGCAATACCAACGCATAACATAAAAAACAAAAAAAGATCAATTTGAATACGGCAAAAGTGCAACGTCATATGGCCCCAAAAAACGCCACATGAACTTGTGTGATGTTCCACAAAGTATGTGTTGAACGACTGTTGCCTCTCACTTCAGGAGAAGCAACTAGGGTGAGGTCTGACCGACAGACAGGTAAAAAAAGATAGGTGTGTGTGCGTGCACGCGTGGTAACTTTCACCTAAAAGCCCGGGTGTCGACCTCAAGAGTCAAACCACATAATTTACTGTGGAAGAGCTCTGAGCCAATCATATTGGAGCGACCGGTTCTAAAAGAATGCAGCCTCATTACCTCGTTCCTTTGATGTGTTTTTCTCCTTTTCCTAAATGTGTTCTAGCTCGCTGCCTTGCCTAACGTCCCTAATTTGAAAAGGATCTTGGTTTCAGATACAGAAACAATTAGTTGCTGTAGGGAGCGTCTGAAAGATAGAATGGTAAACGTTGAGCCGTGTTAGGCTGTGTAAGAGGCTATGTCTGAGAGATTTGTCTGAAAACTGAGAGCATGTCAAACCTGAGAGATTAAGAGAGTGAAAAGGCAAGGTAATCTGGTGTAATGAAGGTGACTGGAAATCAGTCCTGCAGTTACAACACTGACTCCTTAGCCTAACACATATTAGTCTACCTAATGGTAGTGGAAAGAACCTGAAGACAGAGGGGGAGGGAGAGAGGGAGACAGAGAGAGAGAGAGAGACACTCACTTTTTCTGTCCGGTCTGGGTGCCCTGGGCAGCACAGGAGTAATTGCTGATCTGGTTGCCAAAGCGAACTGCCATGGCGATGTCACAGTCGTCCACAGCAACCACAGCCACCTTCTCACCCGAGGGCCCATGGGGGATCCCCAGACGACCAATGTTGGGCTGGAACACAGAGGTCATAGGTCACATGATTATTACAGGAAGTAAAAACAACATACATCATTAATGGAAGAATGAAGTTGCCCTTCTTTTAAAAATAATGTTTTACTCATTCTTTACTGTTTGGAAACAGTTTTCATTCTAAAGATTGCATGAAACTTAAACAGTAAAAAGCTATTAGGTTAACTAGGTCATAACAGACACTGATTAGAGCAATTCCCCTGATTAAGGGCTCTGGCCTATGAATGTTGATCTGAGAGAAATGAAGATCAGTTTAGAAAATCGGATTAAACTCCTTGGGTTTAATCGCTGTGTAAAAGCTCATTTGCTGAACTATTTCCTCTAACAAAAGCCAAGCAGTGGTCTTGTGTGAAAAGACCAGTATTTTCTCACAGTGTATTTACTCCACAGCTTGGCCTGAGACCACAGATTAGTTGATTACCTATCTCTCTCCCTGGAAAACAGTAAAGAGGTAAAGGAAAAGGGGGATACCTAGTCAGTCGTACAACTGAATGCTTTCAACTGAAAAGTGTCTTACGCATTTAACCCAACCCCTCTGAATCAGAGAGGTGTGTCTTCCACATTTAACCCAACCCCTCTGAATCAGAGAGGTGTGTCTTCCACATTTAACCCAACCCCTCTGAATCAGAGAGGTGTGTCTTCCACATTTAACCCAACCCCACTGAATCAGAGAGGTGCGGGGGGCTGCCATAGTCGACATCTACCCGTACAATAACTAACTACAGATCACAACTCAGATGAAGAGTAAAGAACTTGCCCCTACAATAACTAACTACAGATCACAACTCAGATGAAGAGTAAAGAACTTGCCCCTACAATAACTAACTACAGATCACAACTCAGATGAAGAGTAAAGAACTTGCCCCTACAATAACTAACTACAGATCACAACTCAGATGAAGAGTAAAGAACTTGCCCCTACAATAACTAACTACAGATCACAACTCAGATGAAGAGTAAAGAACTTGCCCCTACAATAACTAACTACAGATCACAACTCAGACGAAGAGTAAAGAACTTGCCCCTACAATAACTAACTACAGATCACAACTCAGATGAAGAGTAAAGAACTTGCCCCTACAATAACTAACTACAGATCACAACTCAGATGAAGAGTAAAGAACTTGCCCCTACAATAACTAACTACAGATCACAACTCAGATGAAGAGTAAAGAACTTGCCCCTACAATAACTAACTACAGATCACAACTCAGATGAAGAGTAAAGAACTTGCCCCTACAATAACTAACTACAGATCACAACTCAGATGAAGAGTAAAGAACTTGCCCCTACAATAACTAACTACAGATCACAACTCAGATGAAGAGTAAAGAACTTGCCCCTACAATAACTATATACAGATCACAACTCAGATGAAGAGTAAAGAACTTGCCCCTACAATAACTAACTACAGATCACAACTCAGATGAAGAGTAAAGAACTTGCCCCTACAATAACTAACTACAGATCACAACTCAGATGAAGAGTAAAGAACTTGCCCCTACAATAACTAACTACAGATCACAACTCAGATGAAGAGTAAAGAACTTGCCCCTACAATAACTAACTACAGATCACAACTCAGATGAAGAGTAAAGAACTTGCCCCTACAATAACTAACTACAGATCACAACTCAGATGAAGAGTAAAGAACTTGCCCCTACAATAACTATATACAGATCACAATGCAGATGACCACAGAGTTCACAGAAGATAGGAAAGGTTTTAATCCTGGGTGCCTAAAGACCGGGCTAGAAGAGAGGGAGAGAATGAGAGGGGGAGAATGAGAGGGAGGGAATGAGGGGGAGGGAGGGAATGAGAGGGGAAGAATGAGAGGGAATGAGAGGGAATGAGAGGGGGAGAATGAGAGGGAGGGAGGGAGGGAATGCGAGTGGGAGAATAAGAGGGAGGGAATGAGAGGGGGAGAATAAGAGGGAGGGAATGAGAGGGGGAGAATAAGAGGGGGAGGGAATGAGAAGGGCATAATAAGAGGGAGGGAATGAGAGGGGGAGAATGAGAAGGAGGGAATGAGAGGGGGGAATGAGAGGGGGAGAATGAGAGGGGGAGAATGAGAGGGGGAGAATGAGAGAGAAAGAAAGAAAAAGAGATTGAGGGGCTGGCAGTGTTTATCACACACAGTTTATCAGTGACGAATAACTTTAAAGCAACAGGACACTATGGTGGGCAGACAGACGGTGGGAGGGAAGAAATACAGAAACAGAGACGATAGTTAAAAATAGAAAGAAGTGGAAAGAGAAAAAAAATGAGAGAAAAACAAGAGAAAGTGTGAGCGAAACAGAGGATGAGCTCCATTTTAGGTCAGAGCGGTACTAGGGTGGCACATTTACCAGGACACAAAAACCTCTATCAGCACTATCACTACCCCACCTTCAAAACATTTGAACATTTTCCACATAAAGACTACAGTGTGCTTCTGACCTTGTTACACTCTCTCCCTAGTATTTCTCTAACAGAGTGGTGTTTCCCTCTCTTTCTCACACACACACACAGACACACACATACGCAGGGTTTAACAGGGACAGTGTGTGTCTAGCAGTGAGGGTATTTGATCCCTTTCCTGTGGAGGATGGGCTGTTGAATGGCAGGCAGACGTGGTCCAGGAGCTGGAGCAGATCCAGGAGAAAGTCCAGGAGCAGATCCAGGAGAAAGTCCAGGAGCAGATCCAGGAGCAGGTCCAGGAGCAGATCCAGGAGCAAGTCCAGGAGCAGATCCAGGAGCAGATCCAGGAGCAAGTCCAGGAGCAGATCCGGGAGCAGGAGCAAGTCCAGGAGCAGGAGCAAGTCCAGGAGCAGATCCAGGAGTAGGTCCAGGAGCAGGTCCAGGAGCAGGTCCAGGAGCAGATCCGGGAGCAGGAGCAAGTCCAGGAGCAGGAGCAAGTCCAGGAGCAGATCCGGGAGCAGGAGCAAGTCCAGGAGCAGGAGCAAGTCCAGAAGCAAGTCCAGGAGCAGGAGCAGATCCAGGTGCAGGTCCAGGAGCAGGTCCAGGAGCAGAAGCAGATCCAGGAGCAAGTCCAGGAGCTGAAGCAGATCCAGGAGCAGGATCAAGTCCCGGAGCAGGAGCAGATCCAGGAGCAGGAACAGACCCAGGAGCAGATCCAGGAGCAGGTGCATGTCTAGGAGCAGGTGCAGGTCCAGGAGCAAATCCAGGAGCAGATCCAGGAGCAGATCCTCCAGTATTTATGCTGCAGTAGTTTGTGTCGGGGGCTAGGGTCAGTTTGTTATATCTGGAGTACTTCTCCTGTCTTATCCGGTGTCCTGTGTGAATTTAAGTATGCTCTCTCTAATTCTCTCTTTCTTTCTCTCTCTCGGAGGACCTGAGCCCTAGGACCATGCCCCAGGACTACCTGGCATGATGACTGCCTGCTGTCCCCAGTCCACCTGGCCGTGCTGCTGCTCCAGTTTCAATTGTTCTGCCTGTGATTATTATTATTTGACCATGCTGGTCATTTATGAACATTTGAACATCTTGGCCATGTTCTGTTATAATCTCCACCCGGCACAGCTAGAAGAAGACTGGCCACCACTCAGAGCCTGGTTCCTCTCTAGGTTTCTTCCTAGGTTTGGCCTTTTTAGGGAGTTTTTCCTAGCCACCGTGCTTCTACACCTGCATTGCTTGCTGTTTGTCGTTTTAGGCTGGGTTTCTGTACAGCACTTTGAGATATCAGCTGATGCACGAAGGGCTATATAAATACATTTGATTTGAAGGAGATGCAGGTCCAGGAGCAGGTCCAGGAGCAGATCCAGGTGCAGGTCCAGGAGCAGGTCCAGGAGCAGAAGCAGGTCCAGGAGAAGCAGATCCAGGAGCAAGTCCAGGAGCAGCTGCAGGAGCAGGTCCAGGAGCAGAAGCAGATCCAGGAGCAGGTGCAGGTCCAGGAGCAGATCCAGGAGCAAGTCCGGGAGCAGGTCCAGGAGCAGATCCAGGAGCAGGAGCAAGTCCAGGAGCAGGAGCGGATCCAGGAGCAGGAGCAAATCCAGGAGCAAGTCCAGGAGCAGATCCAGGAGCAGGAGCAGATCCAGGAGCAGGTCCAGGAGCAGATCCAGGAGCAGGAGCAAGTCCAGGAGCAGGAGCGGATCCAGGAGCTGGTCCAGGAGCAGGAGCAGATCCAGGAGCAGATCCAGGAGCAGGAGCAAATCCAGGAGCAGAACCAGGAGCAGATCCAGGAGCAAGTCCAGGAGCAGAAGCAGATCCAGAAGCAGGTGCAGGTCCAGGAGCAGATCCAGGAGCAAGTCCAGGAGCAGATCCAGGTGCAGGTCCAGGAGCAGAAGCAGATCCAGAAGCAAGTCCAGGAGCAGGAGCAGATCCAGGAGCAGATCCAGGAGCAGGAGCAAGTCAAGGAGCAGATCCAGGAGCAGATCCTCCAGTATTTATGCTGCAGTAGTTTATGTGTCAGGGGTTAGGGTCAGTTTGTTATATCTGGAGTACTTCTCCTGTCTTATCCGGTGTCCTGTGTGAATTTAAGTATGCTCTCTCTAATTCTCTCTTTCTCTCTCTCGGAGGACCTGAACCCTAGGACCATGCCTCAGGACTACCTGGCATGATGACTCCTTGCTGTCCGCAGTCCACCTGGCCGTGCTGCTGCTCCAGTTTCAACTGTTCTGCCAGGAGCAGAGTCCAGGAGCAGAAGCAGATCCAGGAGCAGGAGCAGGTCCAGGAGCAGGCCATCGAGGGATAGCTCTCAGACAACACACCCCTAACTGTGTCTGTCTACAAATTCATGAAGAGCAGCTTTTCAAAGTACAAAAGCTTAATAAAGTGTAATTCACACAGGCCTGGTCTGAGGACGTCAGTCACTTTAGGTTACTTTTCTTTGCAGTGTGACCTCAACTGAAACTCCTAGATATTCCCTGGCTCATAGAGGGAGACAGAAAGGGAACAGAGACAGAGAATGTAGGTAAATTCTAACTATTTTGTCTGTAATGTCTTTTTCATTGTGTGTGGGAACCTAGTAAGTCTAGCTGTCGCCATTAGCGCCGAGCTAACAGGGATCCTAATAAAAGTGTATAAAAGAGAGAGCGAGAGTAAAGACAGTGATAGACGGAGAGAGAGAGCGAGGTAGGAAGTAAAGAGGGTGAAAGCATTGAGCTTTTAAGTAGAGGTAGCAGGCGGCGGGCGTTTCTTGCGGTTGAGCCAACTTCTCTTGGTACCGCGTACAGCTCAGTACCACGCAATACCCTGGTCTGCACACACACTGGGTCAACCTGTGGAGAGTCATAACTCTGGCTGGCCAGGCCTGATTTAAGAGCTGGCTGGCTATGCCCTGAACGCACCAGTAGAACTCTACTCGTTTGATTTACTAGAAGAGCTGGAATAGAGAGCTAAGCACCACGGCTCTCTGTTCTAATCTCTTTATCAGAGAGCAGAGAGAGGGAAAGTAGTAGCAAGTACACCGTTACTGCCAAATGTGCACATATACACATGAACACACGAACGCAAGCAAGCACGCATTCTCACACACACAACCACACAACCACACACACACACACACACACACACACACACACAGAGAAATAATGACTTCCTTGCATTGCCACATAACCATGAGAAAAGATCGATATTCGATAAGAAACAGTTGCCAGAGTTAGATGCCTGTCATTCCTCCATGTCTCAACATCAAGGAAGGTCTGTGCTAAGTGAATGAGTGTAAGTGAACGAGAGAAAGTTTGAATGGATAATGAACATAACCTTGTTGGCTGTGTAGGTGAAGTGTCTGCTGAATGACCATAGACGTCTAGTGGATGTTGTAGTGGATGTAGCCAGCTCCCCATTGGCAGGCCAGATCAATGGTTCTCAGGGTAAAGTGTCAATGGTCTACAGTATTGGCCTCCTAAGCAGACACTCACACGCTCTGGTGTCCCAAATGGCACCCTATTTCAAGAACTACTTTCAGCCAATGTAGAGCTCTGGTTAAAAGTAGTGCAGGGCACTACATAGGGAATAGTGTGCCATTTGGGATGCAAGTGTCTCACTGTCTCAACGCAATCACTCTCATGCTTAGCAGAAGACCTTCTCCCACTCTCCGTGTCAGCCTAGTGACATTGTATGATTAACAAGACGAGGGGCGAAGCCACTCCCTTGGCACGCAGAGCGGCACATCAATAGTGACGCACACACACACACAGTCACTCACTGAAACCCCACTCTAGACTTGGCTTGGCACACCAGGCCTCTCTGTATGCATTGGCAGCAACACACACTCAGCGGCAGTGGATTTAAAAAGAGTTGAATGTGTGTGTTTATGACCAGAGGGCCCGGGAGGGCTGTGTTTGGGCAGGTACAATATGATATCCTCTTTACAGTTACCTTCAGAACAGAAACATAAATACATAATTGAGGTGCATCCGGTTTTCATTCTTGAGATGTTTCTACGACTTGACTGGAGTCCACCTGGGGTAAATTCAATTGATTGGACATGATTTGGAAAGGCACACACCTCTCTATAAGGTCCCACAGTTGACAGTGCATGTCAGGGCAAAAACCAAGCCATGAGGTCGAAGGAATTGTCCACAGAGCTCCGAGACAGGATTGTGTCGAGGCACAGATCTGGGGAAGGGTACCAAAAAATGTCTGCAGCATTGAAGGTCCCCAAGAACACAGTGGCCTCCATCATTCTTAAATTGAAGAAGTTTGGAACCACCAAGACTCTTCCTAGAGATGGCCGCCTGGCCAAACTGAGCAATCGGGGGAGAAAGGCCTTGGCCAGGGAGGTGACCAGGAACCCATTGGTCTCTCTGACAGAGCTCCAGTGTTCCTCTGTGGAGATGGGAGAGCCTTCCAGACGGACAATTATCTCTGCAGCACTCCACCAAGCAGGCCTTTATGGTAGAGTGGCCAGACGGAAGCTACTCCTCATTAAAAGTGACATGACAGCCCGCTTGGAGTTTGCCAAATTGCAGCTAAAGGACCCTCGGACCATGAGAAACAAGATTCTCTGTTCTGATGAAACCAGGACTGAACTCTTTGGCCTGAATGCCAAGCGGCACGTCTGGAGGAAACTTGGCACAACTCATCCCCTTGCCAATACCATCCCTACGGTGAAGCACGGTGGTGGCAGCATTATGCTGTGGGGATGTTTTTCAGCGGCAGGGACTGGGAGACAAGTCAGGATCGAGGGAAAGATGAACAGAGAAAAGTACAGAGAGATCCTTGATGAAAACCTGCTCCAGAGTGCTCAGGACCTCAGACAGGGGCAAAGGTTCACCTTCCAACAGGACAACGACCCTAAGCACATAGCCAAGACAACGCAGGAGTGGCTTTGGGAGAAGTCTCAATGTCCTTGAGTGGCCCGGCCAGAGCCTGGAACCCGATCGAACATCTCTGGAGAGACCTGAGAACAGCTGTGCAGCGACGCTCCCCATTCAACCTGACAGAGCTTGAGAGGATCTGCAGAGAAGAATGGGAGAAACTTCCCAAATACAGGTGTTACAAGCTTGTAACATCATACCCAAGAAGACTCGAGACTGTAATCGCTGTCAAAGGGTCTTCAACAAAGTACTGAGTAAAGGGTCTGAATACCTACGTAAATGTGATATTTCAGTTTTTTATAAATGAGCGAACATAGATATTGTTTAGGGGGCATTACGGCCACACAAGGGGGATGCCACCGGGAAATTCGAGGCCTGGTCAGAATATTATAATGTGCTTGACAAATTGTGAATGATAGACGGATGAAGTGCGTGCAGCCTGCACAAGAAACAAAGCAGAACTCATGCCTTTCATGAAACATCATTAGAGTAGCATCATGCAGCCTTAGAATGTATTAAAAATCAAGACATTATAGCCCAACGTTTGTATCACAACTAAAGATGAATAAATCACTCTAAATGAAGTATAAAGAAGGACCAGTTTCTTTGTTAACTGCTCAACACAGAATAGCTGCATGTGCGCACTCCCTCTAAAATAATTTGGAGAAAATGTCCTTTCAATTATATTCAGCTATGTTCCATAGCATCATAATACTATAAGATAATGCCACGGAATTCTAATCAAATCTTGTCTTCTAAATTAATTAGTGTAGCCCACAGCCATATGGCATAGCCAGATCAGGACCTAACATAAGGACAACTCAGAATATCCTATTCTGTTCTTCTGAAATAAGCTTTTCAATAGACCTGTCTAAAATAAATCATAGATTTATTACGATTGTGTTGGCTATATTACATGGATTTATTAGAATAAAAAAAAAATTGATGTTGCAAAGTTCTGCATCAGTGGCTTGTAGGCGATGCGTGGAAACCAGGAGATGTTAAATGCATTTATGTTCATTAACGGTGGCAATTACTGTGAGACCAGCAGTTCTTTGCTTGAGAATCACCGACTGACAAAATGTCATGACCACCCCAGCCCTACCCAGGACGTTATATAATTAAGCAATAAAGCCCGAGGAGGTGTGGTATATGGCCAATATACCACGGATAAGGGTTGTTCTTACACAACACGGAGTGCCTGGATACAGCCATCAACCGTGGTATATTGGCCATATACCACAAACCCCCGAGATGCCTTATTGCTATTATAAACTGGTTACCAACATAACTAGGGCAGTAAATATGTAATTTTGCATCATACCAGGGATTTGTCTGCCATTGACATTAGGGATGTACTGATATGACATTTTTGGCAGATACCGATATTAAAACTGTTAGCGGCATTTTAAGCATTCTAGTAGAGTTAAATAGTTCACACACACACACACACAAAATGTATATAGTTGGCATTTACGAATGTCCCCATTACCAGTAAAACATAATCAAAACCTATTTATTTCACTTATTTGCTGTGCTGTTTCATTGTTCATTTGTTGACTTGTTGACTGCTCGATCCACACAGCAGACATTGTGGGCTAGGTTAGGAATGCTGTGTTTCACGTGTAGTGATATATTGTTAGTGGCGTTATTATGTAATTTACCTACGTTATACAGGTATGCACGTCAGCTTTGACATCAGTCTTGCACATCAGCGTTAAACTAGGCATTGGGCCGATGTTGGCATTTTTAGCTATTTTCGTCCGATTCCGATATGCTTACCGATATATCTTGCATCCCCCCCCCCAAAAAAAATATATCTATTAATAATAATAAAAGCATTTTAAAAATTCAACCACGCCGACAGGGGGGCCGACCACGTATGGTGAAATCAGAGGTGATATATGTATTGCAGCAGGTTATAGACATTATGCAGGTATTCAATTTATAATGAGAACCCGCCTCTGTCTCAGTGCCAATCTCCCCCGGGACCTGGCAGGTGCCTACCTGTACCTGGGTGCCCCCTAGGGTCCCATGGTAACCTCAGACATCCCTCTTTCCTGTCTAGTAACCTTAAAGGGGCAATCTTCTGTTCAAACAATAACAACGCTGTCACCCCGTCACTGATATGGTAAATAGCTGAGGGTTGGGGCTGGAGAAATGTTACCAATCTCGAATGCAGATTGACACTTTAAATGCCTTTGATGGTTTTTCACCTCTGAACCACTTTGTTGAGTTAGCCAATGTGAGTGGTGGTGACAGCATACCACAGCAGACGTTCTTCAACAGAAGCTAGTAGTTAGTAAAACCACACAGAGTGGAGGATATGTGTGACTCAGTCGTTCGTTGTGTTCCCCTATGTCCTCAGCCATGCAGGGCTGGTAATGCAGCTGTTGTATCACCAGATTGTGTATATTGCTTGGTATGTTCTAGAGAGAGCGAGAGAGAGAAACTGATGCAGGTCCAGATGTGGTATATGGGGGTCTGCAGCAGCTGTGCTCTAAACTCACACACAATGAAATCCCACTAAATACTCGGAGGTCCAGGATAGGGGTCCGATATGAGTCTGACGTATGAGCTGGGGATAAAATGACCATTTACCACACACACACACACTTCCCCAATACAGCTCCAAGAAATACAGTAGACATTTGACTAACTCCTGTGTGAAATAATGTCGCCCTTTGTATGGAATGGGGCTTTCAATGTAGGCCTAGGCCCTATACAGCTTCAACAGAGTTTCTGATCCCCTGACTAAAAGTGGACTTTGGCTCACAGACAGGGCCCCCTTTCCCTCTCTCTCTTTCTCTCTCTCTCTCTCTCTCTGGGGTGTTGACAATTCTGCCGTTCATCTCCTAGCTCGTCTCTGGGGACGATAGCCTAGCTGGTGCCATAGCAACGCACCTGATCCATACGGCAACCAACAAAGAGGAAAAGGTCAGAGAACACAAGCAACACAGACAGGCAGACAGGCAGACAGGCAGACAGACAGGCAGACAAGCAGACAGAGAGACAGGTAGACATACAGGCAGACAGACAGACAGGCAGACAGGCAGGCAGACAGACAAGCAGACAGAGAGACAGGTAGACATACAGGCAAACAGACAGGCAGACAGACATACAGGCAGACAGACAGGCAGGCAGGAAGACAGACAGACAGACAGACAGAGAGACAGGTAGACATACAGGCAGACAGACAGGCAGACAGGCAGGCAGACAGACAAGCAGACAGACAGGCAGACAGACAGGCAGACAGACAGACAGACAAGCAGACAGACAGACAGAGAGACAGACAGACAGGCAGACAGGCAGACAGACAGACAGACACACACACACCAACGTACAAATGGATGTGTACACACATCTCTTCTCGCCGCCTCTGAGTGTGTGAACCAAATAACTCTCTCGCGCTGTGTACTTGTTTTCAGCTCTAAAGTCAGCACAGGCAAACACTCCATGTTATGGCCTTCATAATTTTTATATATTCTAGTCATTTAGCAGTTAGTGCATTGATCTTGAAATAGCTAGGTGGGACAATCACATAGGTCAGTATATTTCCCTCAAAGTAGCTTTCAGCAAAGTCAGTGGTAGTAGGGGGGAAAAAGTCAAGTGTGAGTGTTAGTTAACGAAATGCAAAGTTTCTATGTGTTTTACCACTCAGTCTGCCTTGCAGCACAGTAGGTAGGGTATAAGGTTACTGACTGAGGCCTGATCTGACGCCTACAGAGCCTTACAGAGCTGACAACACAGGAAACACTGCAGTAACTACCCCAAAACAGCCCTAGGACTGAACACTGATTAACTAACATTATCTTTTCATCCTATTACACCACTCTACCTGTCTGTCTGTCTGTCTGTCTGACAAGCACATGACAACTTTACTACCCGGGAGGGAGGCTAAGGCCAGTGGTGGATGCATCAGATTACAAACAAAAGAGAAAAGACAACTCTGAAAAGAAAATCCATCCACTTTATGAGGACTTGTCATACAGCTAATGTCATAACTGGGATCCTTCCAGGAGTACACTTTGAGTCACAAGGCAGTGCTAGAGCCGTGGAGTGGGAGGGTGCGTGTGATGTCGAGTGTGTGTGTGTGTGGATCAGTCTACCTTCGCTGTGTCACAAAAACGCCCAAAGACAACAGGGAATGAGGAAACCCTGGACTTTAGATTGGACGGGAATCTTCAACAATCAGGAGGCTCCAAGCCCCCACAGAGCTCCAATCTGAACGGGGTACGCCGATGGTGGCGCTCCTGTGGCCCCGGAGGTTTTACAAGCCATACAGCGGCATACAGAGCATACAGCGGCATGGGGCTGTCGGTTGAACGTCGCAAAAACGATGGTCATCTGATCCTCTGACTGAAACACCCGCATTCTTTATCTCAGACTCACCGCTTGTCATCGTAGCACACTTGAAATATCCTGGAAGCGTCCTCTCAGAAGACTGCAACATCCACCAGGACACCCAGAATCGGGTCAAACGGGAACCTACACACCAAAGTGGCAGTCTACCAGGCAGTGTGTGTATCTACACTCTTTTATGGATGTGAAACATGGACCGTCTACAGCCGACACTTAAAATGCCTCCAATGCATTTTGGAAAAGGTTTCCTGGCAGGACCGTGTTCCTCGCTCAGAGATCCTACAGAGAACCAACTGCAGGAGCATCGAGGCGTAACATCACACACCGCCAGCTTAGACGGCTCGGGCCATGCCATCGACAGAAAAGACATGTGACCAGGCCTGCCCCAGAATCAACGGGACAGGCCTGTGTGTGCTCTGTCTGTGGCAGAGAGTGTGCGTCCCGCATCGGACGAGACAGTCCTCAGCAAACCCACAAGCAGCAGTGGAAGTCATCATGGGATACGATGGACTACCTCAAGTGTGTGTGTGTGTGTGTGTGTGTGTGTGTGTGTGAGTCAGGCCCGCGCTGCAGGAAGTTGCTAGCGGAGGAGAGGAAAGGGTGAGCGGGGGTATTTTCATAATGAAGGAAGTCGGGAGTCAAAGGCTCTGACAAGACTTGGGTTTCACTGAGGAAACGCAATCGCCTCTCTCTCGCCCTCTCTTTCTCTCTCTCATTCCAAATTCCAGAATATTTGGAAAAGCTGCATCTCCTGCCATCCTTTGGTTTGTGTGCTCCTACGGAAGGAGGGGAAAGGCAAATGCTTAATGTGTGTGTATGCGTTTGGTCTGGTGTGTATGTGTGTCTATGGTGTGTGGGTTAGGGCGTCCGTGTAGCTGTAACGTCCCAATGTGTTCTTAGACCATTACCTCACCTACCCTCTGGCACTGTAAACCTACAGCTGTCAATTATTCATACACGCATGCATGTGCGCGCACACACACACACTCAAAACCACACACTAGAGCTGGGACGATAAAATGATTGACAGCGACCATACCAATCACTTATCGCAGGCATTTTGCTGATATTGTTCATTGTGATAAGGATTTTAAAAAAGGATTTAAAAAAATAAACTGTGGACAACATTATAAACATATCTTTCTATTTATCGTTATCACATCAATTCAGGCAATTTTTACACACACACACACACACACACACACACACACACACACACACACACACACACACACACACACACACACACACACACACACACACACACAGGATATACAATGGGTAACAATGTTGCACTCTCTCCTACAGGACATGGGGCGGACGTTCAACCCTATATGTTACCCTGATGCCATCTCTATAACACACACACATATATCAATGCTCTGCTCTTTCTCTGGGCGATGCCAGATGGACAGCAATATTGTCCTCTGAATACCTTGAGCCGAACAATAGGAATAGGAAACCTTCAGATACAGAGTTTCTCTCTATCCCGCGACCCGTTATCGGAATCTGGAGCTAGTTGGAATATCTGTGAGATTACTGTCTTACTACAAACTCCCCACTGTGGGTGTGAAAGGCTACTGCAATACATGTTTTATTCAAGCCTAGGAGTACTGAAAGCATCAACACCCATAAGAATGTCTGGCAGTGAATGCTGTAACACATTAACACAGCCTATGAGTAAGAGAAATGGACAGAGTGAGTAAAGGAGGAAAGGGAGAGAGAGAGAGAGAGGGGAGTAAAAGACAGAGGCAGGTGCCAGGTGTTTACAGCACTAATAATAAATCTCTTCTTGTCGCCCTCCCTCTCATTCGCTCTCCCTCCCTAGTTCTCTTTCTCCTGACCACGTTCTCCCTCCTCACTCTCTAACACGGAGTCGTGCTACATGAGCTGCATGGAATCTCTGGCTCCCTCATTGACAAAAAATTGGTCTGGAATAGGACAGTAGGAATAGGACAGGGACACCTACTCAGGCAAACCGGCAACCAAGGGACCCCCCACCATCATATGTTAGAACACAAACAACAAATGTATGTCTTGTCTTATCATCAGGTGAATGGTAAGGAGAAGTAATCAACATTTTCAAATGAATAGCTTTGGTAGATCGCTTGCGATTATTTTGACCTGCTGATATTAAAGACATGCTCTGGAACTTTGGCTTTGAACTTCAATGTGTCAATGTGTAGTTCATACATGGATAATCAAAATTACTGTCTTACCTCAATTAGCCACGAAATACTTAGTTTGAGAACGACTGTTTATCGCAAAGCTGTGCTGCGCCATTTCCCCTACATTTCCCCCACATGGGCCCAGACCCCAAGCAATTCGAGCAAGATGCACACATAGCAGAGTGAGAGAGCAATGACGAGGTGTACGTACGTGATGCAATACTCCATTTTCGGGTACCAAGCTTGACTTGTGAGAGCTACTTTCAGAACTACTGGCTAAAAAAGTATATAACAATACCGGAGAATCTCTTTAATCCCACTGCTCCCATTTGCTGCCGTGGTCACATGACCAGCCCTATTAGAGAAAATAGTGTCAGCGGGGAACGAGATCCCTTTCTGCGTGTCAGGGCAATTCTGACTGGTGATTGGCTGAAATCTGGTGCGTGAAATCCCATGGTGCTCGGCGCACCTGCAAGATTCCCTGTAGGTGGTTGAGAGGCAGAGATGTTGACAAACACAAACGCGCAGGTTTAATGGGTGAGCATTGTGTTTTCAGCGAAGGAAAATGTAGCTACAGTAAAATTAATGAGAATCAAACGGAAACCTGCGGCAAAGAAGTGAAGTAACTCTGTTAAAGAATTAAGTCTGTAAAAGACATGCAAACCTTTGAGACATCTCGACAACATGTTGGATAACACACTGTGGACTAGAACCAAGCTAACCATAGAAACACCGCAAGACTAGACCACGACTAGAGCCAGACCAGAGACCAGACTAGAGCCCGACTAACCCCAAGACTAGTACTACCACCAGTACTTGCAGTACTAGAACTCACACCAGTACTAGAGCTAAGACACGAGAGGCCATGCTACTGTACCTCCTTGTGTGTCAGCTCCAGCCAGGCAGTATAAAGAGGGACCCCCAGCACCCCACTGGACCCCAGCAGGTGCAGGCTGTCCTGGGTAGACCATGGGAGAGAGAGGGGTGTGTTAGATCCGTTAAGATCTGCAACTAGTGTATGTGTGTGTGTGGACTAACAGCACCAACAGTACATCTTCTAGTCTAGTGTAAGCGTGTGTGGTCTGTAGGTGTGTGTTTGTCTGTGTCTGCGTGACAATGTATGCAAGTTTGAGAGAAATTGTTTCTGCTCATTTAGATCTCAGTGACTGGAATATTCTGCATGTTCTCGGCTCGGCACAGATATAAATGGTCTTACTAGAAGTTCCTATACAACTCCAGGTATTACATCAGCCTCTACACTTCTAGAGAACCACAAATATTATCTCCCTACAAAACCAATGGCTATGGCAGGTATGACTCCCATTTTAAAATACACAGTTTAGCTCACTCAGAGTTTATGATCATGAGTCCAGCTGTGAACACTCCCCTAAGAGATATAGATACTGGCTTTAACCTAAAAGACATACATATAACCCCTCAGACATTTAGGGATCACCCCCCCCCCCATAACGCCCACCCCAGAGTCCAGTTATCCGTTGGGGGATAAATCTCACTGTGAGTACATGGATCATCCCCACTACCACACTTCCCCTCTGTCATCTCTCTGCACTGTTTGCATAGAAAAGATCCGTCGTAGAGCAGAGGCACACAGAGAAACAGAGACATGACACTAGCTCCTCTGTTTGGTAGAGCTAGCATGGCTGAATTAATAAGAGAAAGCTGTTGGGAGGGTGAGTTGTCTGTACACTGTATTGTGCTGTGAGAATGACCCAGCAGGAGGTCCAGTGAGGCTAGACCTGTTTGTTTAGCCTGGTCCCAGATCTGCTAATACAGTGTACAGCCAACTCGTATGGTCACTGCCGTGCTACTACTTGTGGTTCTAGGCCAGTGGTTCCCAACCAGGGGTACTAGGACCCCTGGGGTACTTGGCCTATCCACAGGGGGTACTTGACAAGACTCATGAGCCCATAGGCCTACTGATAAAATGAGAGGGTACTTCAGGGGTACTCCTGGCAGAGCAAAATTTCGTTGGTGGTAAAATTCCATGTGACTGCTGAGTCACGGTAATCTCCTCTTATGCACTCTGGACATGGGTTGGTAGTACCCGACTGGCTAACAACCATCGGGTCTCTAATGGGCTGGTACTCAGGGCTCCATTGTCCCTCTAACCACTCTGACATCACATCAAGCACATCAAAATTGTGCCACGCTTTTAAAACTCACCTCGCTGTGATTGATCAAACAAAGAAATTCAACAACAGGTTTAAACTGAGTGGAAAACATGTTCGCTGTTTCAAAGCCTAACACAACTAAATGAACAGCGCTTTGGTTTTTTTTAATACTTTTTACCCAATTGGTAGTTACAGTCTTGTTCCATCACTGCAACTCCTGTTGCATTAATAGGCTGACCCATTGCCTTTTAGCGACAGAATATCTTACCACAGTGCGTTTCCATCTCGTCCGCTCTCTCCTTCACTTATATCCCGAGCGTGCAGAGAGAGAGGGGCTGTCAGTTAAATGAAATAGATGTTACTATCGATGTTCCCGAAAACAGATTTCACTAGGTTTCCCAAATGAAGCACTGGGTAGCTTCAGGAACAGGGTTGAAGAGCCCATGGCATACAGGGTTTGGGCGGGAATATCACCTCTCACGTAGCGGGAGGATGCATGCACCTCAAACAGTGGTTGATGGGTGGAGTGAAATAACAGGAGTAGCCTACCTGGCATGATGGGAAAAAAACAACTGGTGGGAAAGGAGCCTCCATTCACTATTAGAGTGCATACAGATTACATCTCCCCCCCGGTATGTGCGGCCTGCGGCAAGGAACAGAGCGCAAGCTTTTTCTGCGACTTTCTCAAATCCTCAACAGCCCGAAGGCTCATCATGCAGAGCCCATATATGTGTTGATTTCTAAGTCATTCTAAGGTTTGTATCATTCACAACTAAAGTTGCCAAGTAACTCTAAATCTAGTATATAGGACCTGTTTCAAATGATCACTTTTACGCTCAACATAGCCACTTCATATGCGGACTCTCTCTCTGGAAGGGGAAAAATATCCTTTCTATTTTATTCAGCTAAGTTCAGTTATATTCTTCTTACTATAAATCATATAATATAAAATAATGGCACGGGACTTGTCTACTAAATGAACACGGCTACAGCCTACCTGGCTTAATAAAGCCTCGTATCTATAAAGGCCATGTTATTACCATCTCCTTCAGTCAGAGTATGAGTTTTAGATGAGGGCTTCGATGCAGCAGTGTGATTAGCTATTAGAGCTAGCTAGGCCTGTCTGTGTCTGGGAATGTGGCTAATAGAGCATGTTATACTGCAAAATGTAAATAACATCATGTCCTCTAGACTACTCTGTCCAGACCACAACTATTAACAAGTCTGACACTAGGCCCAGACATAGACCCCTTTACAAATAAACACACAGACATACACACACTTGTCGACCTCTTGTCCTTAATGAACATTCATTATTCAACATAGTGCCTAAAGTCATCCATCATAAGACAAAGCCTGCCTGCCTGCAGCCTGTCGCCGCTTCATCCAGTGGTCTACAACAGAAAAGAGAAGAACAGAAATACACCACAGTGATCCAACATACTTCCTCCCCAGACAATCCTCCTTCTGAGAGATGACGTGACGTCACTTCCTGCTTCATTATCATCAAAACCTGAACAGTCCAAGAATATCCCTTTCTCTCTGTGTGTTTCCTTTTTAGCTCTGAGTGTGTGTGTGTGTGTGTGTGTGTGTGTGTGTGTGTGTGTGTGTGTGTGTGTGTGTGTGTGTGTCTCTTGTGCCAACTCCTCTTGCTGTCCTTGAGACATCGCTACTCCACATCCAAAATAAATTGGGAATTTCTGTCTTCTATTGTGTGAAATCTTCAATAGGGAGGCCGCCCCCGCCCTGCATGAGTCTAAGCACCACACACACCACCGTAAATCACCAAGCACAATGCAAGTGTGTCTGTTACCATGGTGGCCCAATGCCCCTCATAGCCCATCCCCTTGCGGCCTCTGACCTATGGTTTGAGGAGAAAGGGGAGCAGACTGTTAGTGGCTGTTTGGGGTGACTGGGCCCCTCCACTCTGATATGGACAACCCTTAATCTAACCGGTGCCTTGAGAAGCCTCGAGTAGGCCATAAAAATATCCTAGGCTGAGTCCCAAATGGCACCGCATTCCCAGCAAAGTGCACTACGTTTGACCAGAGCTCTGTGTATGGAATAGGATGTCACGGTGGAACGCAGACATTGGGAATCCCTTTATGAGTCCTCCAAGGCTCTGAAGTAGAAAGTGATAGGTCTTCTGAGCTTAGTCTGGCTTTAGATGAAGGCCTGGATCCTATCTGGACTGTCGGGACCAGGTTTGGCTGTTCTCAATGTGACTGGGGTGAGGTATAATATAAAGGTGACAGCGTGCCTGGCTGCAGTAGCCTCTTCCTGGACAGCAAGGTTATTATAGTGTTTTTATATTCGTTTTTTATTTCTATTCATTTTTTAAATTTTTACTTTCCATTCAGATTCTCTTTTTTATTGAGTTTTAGTTGCATTAAAATATTTAGATGTATTGTTTAAATGTAGTTTTAGGAGTAGAAAGCATGCTAGGCTAGTTTTTAGTGATTTATTTGTGCCACTTCTTGCAATTGGGGCAGTAATACATAGGGTGATTTGCTAGGTCATAGGTTAGGTGAGGTTGAATTATTAGGTCAATCTCAACGTGACTTGGATTTATTAAAAGGAATGGCCTGAGACTGGTGCAAAATAGATGTTGGAAGGAAAATGTATTTTGCGTAGGTTTACAACAATCCAGCGCTTTTTAACTTTAGTAGTACATGTAAGAAGAATCAAGTTAGCTACCTAGCTGATTTTTTTGCTAATGATAGTGATCAAAGATTGTGTATACACTGACAAGATACTGGACTGACCGCTCTAACAATGGGAATAATATCGGCAAAGGCATGAGGAGGTTGGATCAGGTGGAGACATTCTAGCCAATGAGAGAGCAGATAAGCATGTGAACAACAGGCACAACTCTGATATAAAATAGTTTTCTCAAAGCTGCCGGAATACCATGTGCGCCCACTTATATCAAAGCAACCTAAACATTAGTGCTATTTGATCGAATAAGCCTCGCGTAGCAAATGAGCAATTACATATTGTGTTGATTCGACCCTCTCTCATTGACCTCCAAACTAAAAAAGGAGGAGATCTGCATGGAGGAATGGGTCAAAATACCAGCAACAGTGTGTGAAAACCTTGTGAAGACTTACAGAAAATGTTTGACCTCTGTCATGGCCAACAAAGGGTATATAACAAAGTATTAAGATAAACTTTTGTTATGACCAAATACTTATTTTCCACCATAATTTGCAAATAAATTCATAAAAAATCCTACAATGTGATTTTCTGGATTTCTTTTTCTCATTTTGTCTGTCATAGTTGAAGTGTACATATGATGAAAATTACAGGCCTCTCATCTTTTTAAGTGGGAGAACTTGCACAATTAGTGGCTGACTAAATACTTTTTTGCCCCACTGTATGTGTGTGTGTGTGTGTGTGTGTGCTAGAGGCTTTTCCACCCAACATGCATACATAAAAGGAATGTAAACGTAGACCGGTTCTGAATGAACCCGAGAACAGTTAGACCTGTTTCAAATAGGCCTGTGGAAAAGCAGACCCAAACATACCTCTCATATCCGAGAGTAGAAAGAGAGAGAGAAGCAGCCAGCTCCATCAATAAATTAGAGATATTGGCCAAATGATAAACACAATTTTTTATTTTACTTTTCGCCCTTTTCCTGACCAATTTCGTGATACAGTCTTGTCCCATCGCTACAACTCCCGTACGGACTCGGGAGAGGCGAAGGCGTCCTCCAAAACACGACCCTGCTAAGCAGCACTGCATTTTGACACACTGCTCGCTTAACCCGGAAGCCAGCCGCACCAATGTGCCGGAGGAAACACGGTCCAGCTGGTGACCGGGTCAGCTTGCAGTCGCCCGGCCCGCCACAAGGAGGCTAGAGCGTGATGGGACAAGGAAGCCAAACTCTCCCCTAACCCGGACGACGCTGTGCCAATATGGCGTCGCCTCATGGGTCTCCCACTCACTTCCGGGTATGGCACAACCCGGGATCGAACCCAGGACTGTATTGATGCCTCGTGCACTGCGGTGCAGCACCTTAGACCTCTGCACCACTCGGGAGACCCACCAAATGATCAACTTACATGTCCTTAAAAACTGCCTATAACAAATAAAACAAAAAAACAACTAGTTGTGTTTCGATGTGTAGCATATTCAAAGCTTTATAGCCTATTGTTATATAGATTTTTACTCTCCTAAATCAATAATTGTCCACCTTACGCTGTTGGAGATTAAGCGGTTGGAGATTTGAGCGATAAATGCGTCAGGGCATTGCATGAATATAGGCCTAGGCGTCAACTGTATGATATTAATATAAATATATATATATATTTATATATAAAGTAAGAGAAGCTTAAGCCTAGCCCTAGAGAGATGGAGAAAAAGACAGAGATATTCCGGCACAATGTTCCCAACACAGACATGTATTTCTTTATACTTTTCAGATAGACTACTACTGCTATAAAGAAATAGGAAGCTAATTTGTACATTTTCAATGGGAGTATTTGTTTTATAAAGACAAGCATTATATTGTTAGATTAAAGGCGTAACTCTGGTAGGTCTAAAACATTCTTCGTCAACTTCAACGTGTTGGAGTGCTGGTGTGTGTTATAATAACCATAGCCTACCACAACCAAAAATGTACAAAAATGACTTCACTTTATTAGGGTAATATCAAAAGTAAGTCGACATTGTTTATAGGGGAAATACGAACAGGTTAATATGTTTCATAATTCAATTAGGATTTGCATCTCGCCCTCTTCAGTTTGAACTTCTCACGGTTTGACTGAGAGTAGCCCTACCGGTAATTCCATTATATTGCGGCAAACACAACATTACAGCTGGAACTTCATTTAGCCAACAAAAATGTCTCGACAAAAATGAAACAAAACGCTTTTTGCAAACACTATTTAAAGAACTGGTTTAGATTCTTAAATAGGCCTGCAATAATAATAATAATAATAATAATAATAATAATAATAATCATATATAATCATATTAATGATAAAAACTAATTATAATAAATACATAAATAAATAAAAGTTAGAAAATTGCATCAAACCTGAATAGCGAGTTGCACACAGTCCATTAAGGCCGTGCCAATGATCTTCTCATCTTTGTCCACTACAGTATTACAACTTGTCCCCGAGGACATTCTTCTTGATTTTACTTCAATGGAAAAGGCCTTTCACTGGCTCTCTCCTCAGCAGCAGGCGCACACGAGGCGAGCAGCCTGTATCTGTTTCAGCTGGACATACGCTGTGCGTTTTATTGAGTTGCAATTGGCTGACACATAACGAGCTTGCCCAGTTCTCATCACCTCACACACATTCAGTTAAAAGGAGGACGTGTCCAATCGGGTCCAGTCTGTAATACATTTTTTGTTGCACATACCCGAGACCCATAGCAATGATATCAGACCTGACCCAGATCCAAGACAAAAGTCACAATTTAGGAACCGCTTGGGTCCAGGGTCGGATCTCGAAATTTCGGGTCTATTGGATCCGTGAAGACTTCTAGTGTGTGCACGTGTGTGTGTGTACTTGTGGGCTCGCTCATGCGTGTGTGTGTGTTAGCGCTCACTCATGTGTCTGTGTGAGCGATTGTGTTTGTTTTACGCTGCCGACAGAACACTAGTAGCATAGGTTCAGTCCTGGGAGAAACTAAACAAGCAAGAAAGAGGAGGGATTTGGTTTAGAAACAGGAAATCTGTCCAGACTGGCAATAGCATGGAAATTCATCTCCCCTGTTTCCATGGTACTTTACCCCCAATACAACACACAGAACAATAAGAACCAACACAGGTCTGAAACCTGCTAGGAGGTCGGCCAATCACAATGCAGTATTTGACGTCTGCTACACCGGGTTAGGGAAGCCAGGAAAGTAGGAGTCAAAGACAGGCAGGAAATAAAGAAACCCGTGTCTTTCGTGACACAAATGGACGAGGCTATTCTGAAGCTTCAACATTAGGCACATGTCTTCCAGTTGACGTGCTTTTCTGGAAACCGGTTGGAAAAGAGTCTAAAAGTCAGCGCTAAGAAGCTCTCACATGTTCAGAGAAGCATAGTCTATAACATAGGGTTGAGGTAGGGAGTAGACCTGTATGCAGAAATGGATAGAGCTGAGATGTTGTCTGTCTGCTGTTGTCGTTCAATAGGCCCGAGGCCATGGGAAGTTTGTGGAAAAATAACACCCAGCAATTGACTGCCGTATAAGTCTAATATGCGATTACCTTTGGTGGTGAATTTGATCTGTGATATGAAATAATCCTCCTTAAGATTGGCTTATAGAAAGAGCGTGGGAAAACCACAGTTTCCCTCTGGTTTGAGCAGTTCACATGTAATACAATTAAGATGAACTCTGACACACACATGGCTCATAAGATCTTTCTGATACAATCATGTTCTTTATGGTCCCACTTTATTTCAATAATCCAGAATAAAAGGTGGTCAACATATCAACAGACTATCAAACCAGGTTATCAAACCAGGTTATCCGAGTAGGTGAGTGACTTGGACAGATATGCAGATTTCTCCATTGGGGTGTCTTCTTACATTTCTGTCTTCAACATATGTTTACTGTTTCTATGTACAGCAACAAACAAGCCAGACGAGACAGACGAGATACACACGGTGTAGCCGTGCCTTACCTTGTTGTAGTAGTGCAGCTGGACAGAGTGCCACTGGCCGTCACTGACCCCACCGGGAACAAAGGGATGGACCACGGTCTTAGTCTCGCCTGGAGGAGGGGGAGAGAGTGGCGGGGAGAGAGGGAAAGAGAGAAAGAGGGAGAGAGGAAAGATAGGAAAGACAAGAGCGGTGAAAAGAGGTTGTGGTTAAATACAATGCCATATTGTCTGTCGAATGTACGTAACCTTGTATGCCAGACATGTACAGTGCCTTGCGAAAGTATTCGGCCCCCTTGAACTTTGCGACCTTTTGCCACATTTCAGGCTTCAAACATAAAGATATAAAACTGTATTTTTTTGTGAAGAATCAACAACAAGTGGGACACAATCATGAAGTGGAACGACATTTATTGGATATTTCAAACTTTTTTAACAAATCAAAAACAGAAAAATTGGGTGTGCAAAATTATTCAGCCCCTTTACTTTCAGTGCAGCAAACTCTCTCCAGAAGTTCAGTGAGGATCTCTGAATGATCCAATGTTGACCTAAATGACTAATGATGATAAATACAATCCACCTGTGTGTAATCAAGTCTCCGTATAAATGCACCTGCACTGTGATAGTCTCAGAGGTCCGTTAAAAGCGCAGAGAGCATCATGAAGAACAAGAAACACACCAGGCAGGTCCGAGATACTGTTGTGAAGAAGTTTATAGCCGGATTTGGATACAAAAAGATTTCCCAAGCTTTAAATATCCCAAGGAGCATTGTGTAAGCGATAATATTGAAATGGAAGGAGTATCAGACCACTGCAAATCTACCAAGACCTGGCCGTCCCTCTAAACTTTCAGCTCATACAAGGAGAAGACTGATCAGAGATGCAGCCAAGAGGCCCATGATCACTCTGGATGAACTGCAGAGATCTACAGATGAGGTGGGAGACTCTGTCCATAGGACAACAATCAGTCGTATATTGCACAAATCTGGCCTTTATGGAAGAGTGGCAAGAAGAAAGACATTTCTTAAAGATATCCATAAAAAGTGTCGTTTAAAGTTTGCCACAAGCCACCTGGGAGACACACCAAACATGTGGAAGAAGGTGCTCTGGTCAGATGAAACCAAAATTGAACTTTTTGGCAACAATGCAAAACGTTATGTTTGGCGTAAAAGCAACACAGCTCATCACCCTGAACACACCATCCCCACTGTCAAACATGGTGGTGGCAGCATCATGGTTTGGGCCTGCTTTTCTTCAGCAGGGACAGGGAAGATGGTTAAAATTGATGGGAAGATGGATGGAGCCAAATACAGGACCATTCTGGAAGAAAACCTGATGGAGTCTGCAAAAGACCTGAGACTGGGACGGAGATTTGTCTTCCAACAAGACAATGATCCAAAACATAAAGCAAAGTCTACAATGGAATGGTTCAAAAATAAACATATCCAGGTGTTAGAATGGCCAAGTCAAAGTCCAGACCTGAATCCAATCGAGAATCTGTGGAAAGAACTGAAAACTGCTGTTCACAAAAGCTCTCCATCCAACCTCACTGAGCTCGAGCTGTTTTGCAAGGAGGAATGGGAAAAAATTTTATCGCAGCAAAAGGTGGCGCTACAAAGTATTAACTTAAGGGGGCTGAATAATTTTGCACGCCCAATTTTTCAGTTTTTGATTTGTTAAAAAAGTTTGAAATATCCAATAAATGTCGTTCCACTTCATGATTGTGTCCCACTTGTTGTTGATTCTTCACAAAAAAAATACAGTTTGATATCTTTATGATTGAAGCCTGAAATGTGGCAAAAGGTCGCAAAGTTCAAGGGGGCCGAATACTTTCGCAAGGCACTGTAGGCTCTACTTTAAAAGGAAGGATAAATGTCAGAGAGTATATGCTTTACAACATGCATGTCAGAGTTAAAAATCAATGGAAGGAAACCCATTTCTCTTACATGAAAGTCCAACATGGAGAAATAAAAACACAGCCAGGCTCACAAAGCCAGTCAGCTCACACAGTTGTCATAAATCACACTCACTGTAAGAACACCAGGGTTTTCCAACCATATCAATGGTTCTCGTTCACAATGTCGGCAGAGCAACAATCACACCAGATTTACCCAGGGCTTTACTGACTGTTTACCAAGGGCAGGAGTCTCTCAGGAAGAATTTACCCACAAACTCAGGCAACAGTAACGCCACACTGTAGCTGTGTTACAGAGTCATTAGTCATGGTGTTTAGTGTGTCTTTATAAAAAATAAAAAACTCAATTACTTCTGCAGTCCCACGTTGCCCTTTCTTGCTGACTGTGTGGTATGAAATCCAAGGCTCTCTAGACATAGGCAGTGAGCCACACTCAGCGCAGTGGATTCAACAACAAGAGCTGTGTTTGTTTGCGTGCATACAATTGAAGTCAGAGGTTTACATACACCTTAGCCAAATACATTTAATCTCAGTTTTTCACAATTCCTGACATTTAATTCTGGTGAAAATCCCCTGTCTTAGGTCAGTTACGACAACAATAGGAGAGAAAATTTATAATTTCAGCGTTTATTTCTTTCATCACATTCCCAGTGGGTCAGAAGTTTACATACACTCAAATGGTATTTGATAGCATTGCCTTTAAATTGTTTAACTTGGAAACAAACATTTCGGGTAGCCTTCCACAAGCTTTCCTCAATAAGTTGGGTTAATTTTGGCCCAATCCTCCTGACAGAGCTGGTCTAACTAAGTCAGGATTGGAGGCCTCCTTGCTCGCACATTTTCTATAGGATTGAGGTCAGGGCTTTGTGATGGCCACTCCAATACCTTGACTTTGTGGTCCTTAAGCCATTTTGCCACAACTTTGGAAGTATGCTTGGGGTCATTGTCCATTTGGAAGACCCATTTGTGACCAAGCTTTAACTGAGGTCTTGAGATGTTGCTTCAGTATATCCACATCATTTTCATTCCTCATGATTCTATCTATTTTGTGAAGTACACCAGTCCCTCCTGTAGCAAAGCACCCCCACAACATGATGCTGCCACCCCTGTGATTCACGGTTGGGATGGTGTTCTTCGGTTTGCAAGCCTCCCATTTTTCCTCCAAACAGGGATGGTCATTATGGCCAAACACTTCTATTTTCGTTAAATCAGCCCAGAGGAAATTTCTCCAAAAAGTACAATTTTTGTCCCCATGTGCAGTTGCAAACCGTAGTCTGGCTTTTTTAATGGCGATTTTGGAGCAGTGGCTTCTTCCTTGCTGAGCGGCCTTTCAGGTTATGTCGATATAAAACTTGCTTGGACTGTGGATACAGATACTTTTGTACCCGTTTCCTCCAGCATCGTCATAAGGTCCTTTGCTGTTGTTCTGGGATTGATATGCTCTTTTTGCACCTAAGTACGTTCATCTCTAGGAGACAGAATGCATCTCCTTCCTGAGTGGTATGACGGCTACGTGGGCCCATGGTGTTTATACTTGCGTACTATTGTTTGTACAGATTAATTTGGTACCTTCAGGCGTTTGGAAATTGCTCCCAATGATGAACCAGACTTGTGGAGTTCTACAATTTTCATCTGAGGTCTTGGCTGATTTCTTTTGATTTTCCCATGATGTCAAGCAAAGAGGCACTGAGTTTGAAGGTAGGCCTTGAAATACATCCACAGGTACACCTCCAATTTACTCAAATTATATCAATTAGCCTATCAGAAGCTTCTAACGCCTTGACAACACTTTCTCAAATTTTCCAAGCTGTTTAAAGGCACAGACAACTTGGTGTATGTAAACTTCTGACCCACTGGAATTGTGATACAGTGAATTATAAGTGAAATAATCTGTCTGTAAACAACTGTTGGAAAAATGACTTGTATCATGCACAAGGTTTTCCTATTTTGTTGCATTACAACGTGGAATTAAAATAGATTTTTTGGGGGTTTGTATCATTTGATTTACACAACATGCCTACCACTTTGAAAATGCAAAATATTTTTTTTTATTGTGAAATAAACAAGAAATAAGACAAATAAACAGGAAATAAACACCCCCAAAGTCAATACTTTATAGAGCCACCTTTTGTAGCAATTACAGCTGCAAGTCTCTTGGGGTATGTCTATATAAGCTTGGCAGATCTAGCCACTGGGATTTTTGCCCATTCAAGGCAAAACTGCTCCAGCTCCTTCAAGTTGGATGGGTTCCGCTGGTGAACAGCAATCTTTAAGTCATACCACAGATTCTCAATTGGATTGAGGTCTGGGCTTTGACTAGGCCATTCCAAGACATTTAAATGTTTCCCCCTTAAACCACTAGAGCGTCGCTTTAGCAGTATGCTTAGGGTCATTGTCCTGCTGGAAGGTGAACCTCCGTCCCAGTCTCAAATCTCTAGAAGACAAAAAGGTTTCCCTCAAAAATGTCCCAGTATTTAGCACCATCCATCATTCCTTCAATTCTGACCAGTTTCCCAGTCCCTGCCGACGAAAAACATCCCCACAGCATGATGCTACCACCACCATGCTTCACTGTGTTCTCAGGGTGATGAGATGTGTTGGGTTTGTGCCAGACATAGCATTTTCCTTGAAGGCCAAAAAACTAAATTATAGTCTAATCTGACTCTGACTAGACTTCTTCCATATGTTTGGGGAGTCTCTCACATGCCTTTTGGCAAACACCAAATGTGTTTGCAAAATGATTTCTTTAAGCAATTGCTTTTTTCTGGCCACTCTTCCCAGCTCTGTGGAGTGTACGGCTTAAAGTGGTCCTATGGACAGATACTCTAATCTCTGCTGTGGAGCTTTGCAGCTCCTACAGAGTTATCTTTTGTCTCTTTGTTGCCTCTCTGATTATTGCTGTGGTGCTATATTATTTCAATTTTAAAAAATTTTACCCCCTTTTCATGGTATCCAATTGTTAGTAGTTACAATCTTGTCTCATCGCTACAAGCATCCAACCCGGAAGCCAGCCACACCAATGTGTCGGAGGAAACAACATGCACCTGGCGACCTGGTTAGCGTGCACTGCGCCCGGCCCGCCACAGGAGTCGCTAGTGCGCGATGAGACAAGGATATCCCTACCGGCCAAACCCTCCCTAAACCGGACGATGCTAGGCAAATTGTGCGTCGCCCCACAGACCTCCCGGCCGCGGCCGGCTGCGACAGAGTCTCTGGTGGCACAGCTTGCACTGCGATGCAGTGCAGACCACTGCGCCACAGTGCAGACCACTGCGCCACCCGGGAGGCCCCATTCTTTCCATTTTTTTATTATGGATTTAATGGTGCTCCGTGGGATGTACAAAGTTTGGATTTTTTTTAATAATCCAACCCTGATCTGTACTTCTCCACAACTTTGTCTGTGACCTGTTTGGAGAGCTCCTTGATCTTCATGGTGTCGCTTGCTTGTTGGTTCCCCTTGCTTAGTGGTGTTGTAGACTCTGGGGCCTTTTGGAACAGGTGTGTATATACTGACATCATGTGACACTTAAATAAAGTCCACTTGTGTGCAATCTAACTAATTATGTGACTTCTGAAGGTAATTGGTTGCACCAGATCTTATTTAGGGGCTTCATCGCAAAGGGGGTGAATACATTTGCACGCATCACTTTTCCATGTTTTACTTTTTAGATTTTTTTAAATAAGTTATTTTTTCATTTCACTTCACCAATTTGTCCATTACATGAAATCCATTACATGAAATCCAAATAAAAATCTATTTAAATTACAGGTTGTAATGCAATAAAATAGGAAAAACGCCAAGGGGGATGAATACTTTTGTAAGGCACTGTAGGTCTTCATGGCTCGTTAAGTGCCTATACTGTCATGAATCAGTCTGCTCAGGCTCTGTCAGGGGGAAGCAGCTGCTCGCTGACCACAGTAAAACACTCAGCCCTTTCACACAGCCAAATCCAATGCATCTCTAGGTGTAACTGCACAGCAGCATAGCCAGACAATGGAGAGGACACATTCTAATGAAATCCTGTAACTGTTTGTTTCACACTGGTCAAGGAGTTCAGCTGATAAGAGTGTTTACCAAGCGGTTTGTGAAAGCCACATTCATGATATCCTTACAGCGGAGTTGATTAAGCAAGCTATCGGCTAGTGTTGATACAAGCAACTCGTAAGTTATTTTCCAGCTCTTTGTGCGATGTGATTATTTGCACTGTGGACACACGCTGCCGCCCTCTCACCTGCAGAGAAGGTGAGTTGGATCTGTTCCTCGATAATCTCCAAGGCGATAAAGTCGTGTTTCTCGTTAAATCTCCCATTGTACAGCAGCAGGGCATTCCTCTCTCTGGTGGCAAACCTGGGGACAAGATGGACACAGGGTCAACCTTCTATTGTCAAACCCACATTTGGTGCCAAAATGGCACCCATTCAAATCCTATCTCTCAAACATAGTTAGCCAAACTTTTTTTGTGTGAACAATAATTCATTAGGTTTTTACAGTATGTGGCATAGTTAGACAAACTCTGTCACAGACTCTGTGTATCTAACCCAAACTGCCATATAAGATACACTATATAAACAAAAGTATGTGGACACCCCTTCAAATTAGTGGATTGCCGACAGGTGTAGAAAATCAAGCACACAGTCATGTAATCTCCATAAACAAACATTGGCAGTAGAATGGCCTTACTGAAGAGCTCAGTGACTTTCAACATAGGATGCCACCTTTCCAACAATTCAGTTTGTCAAACGTATGTCCTGCTAGAGCTGCCCGGGTCAACTTTGAGTGCTGTTATTGTGAAGTGGAAACGTCTAGGAGCAACAAAGGCTCAGCCGTGAAGTGGTAGCTCACCGAACTGCCGAGTCAGCACAAGAACTGTTCGTCGGGAGCTTCATGAAATGCTGTTCATGGCCGAGCAGCTGCACACAAGCCTAAGATCACCATGCGCAATGCCAAGCGTCTGCTGGAGTGGTCTAAAGCTCACAGAAGGGGACCGGTGAGTGCTGAAGCACGTACCCCGTAAAAATCGACTGTCCTCGGTTGCACTGTCTCTGGAAGCAACATCAGTACAAGAACCATTCGTCATTCGTCGGGAGCTTCATGAAATGGGTTCCCATGGCCTCAACCCCAATGAACACCTTTGGGATGAATTGCAAAGCCTACTGCGAGCAAGGCCTAATCGCCCAACATTTGTGCCCGACCTCACGAATGACCTTGTGGCTGAATGGAAGTAAGTCCATGCAGCAATGTTCCAACATCTAGTGAAAAGCCTTCACAGAAACGTGAAGGCTGTTATAGCAGCAAAGGGGGGACAAAATCCATATTCATTCCCGTGATTTTGAAATGAGATGTTCGACCAGCAGGTGTCCACACACTTTTGGTCATGTAGTGTATATGAGAGGTGGGATTTGGGGTTGGAGAGGTGTGTAAGGAGTGAGAAACTCCTGAGGAAGAAAAGAGGAAGAGAGACTTGAAGGACAATAAGAAAGACCAGTGGTCTAGAGTCAGGAAGGAGGAAGTAGATCCCCTGCCCTGGTGGCCCATCTCCCTGTTAACCCCTGCCATAGTACAGTGCCTTGCAAAAGTATTCATCACCCTTGGCATTTTTCCTATTTTGTTGCATTACAACCTGTAATTTAAATGAATTTTTATTTGGATTTCATGTAACGGACATGAACAAAATAGTCCAAATCGGTGAAGTGAAATTTAAAAAATAACTTGTTTCAAAAAAGTCAAAAAAATTAAAAACGGAAAAGTGGTGTGTGCATATGTATTCACCCCCTTTGCTAAGCCCCTAAATAAGATCTGGTACAACCAATTACCTTCAGAAGTCACATAATAAAGTCCACCTGTGTGCAATCTAAGTGTCACATGATCTCAGTATATATACACCTGTTCTGAAAGGCCCCAGAGTCTACAAGGCGCACCACCAAGCAAGCAGCACCATGAAGACCAAAGAGCTCTCCAAACAGGTCAGGGACAAAGTTGTGGAGAAGTACAGATCAGGGTTGGATTATTAAAAAATATCAGAAACTTTAAACATCCCACGGAGCACCTATAAATCCATTATTGAGCAATTGAAAGAAAATGGCACTACAACAAACCTGCCAAGAGAGGGCCGCCCACCAAAACTCACGGACCAGGCAAGGAGGGCATTAATCAGAGAGGCAACAAAGAGACCAAAGATAACCCTGAAGGAGCTGCAAAGCTCCACAGCGGAGACTGGAGTATCTGTCCATAGGACCACTTTAAGCGGTACACTCCACAGAGCTGGGCTTTACGGAAGAATGGCCAGAAAAAAGCAATTGCTTTAAAAAAAAAAATAAGCAAACACGTTTGGTGTTCGCCAAAATGCATGTGGGAAACTCTAGTTAAAGGTACTCTAGTCAGATGAGACTAAAATTGAACTTTTTGGCCATCAAGGAAAATGCTAGCACAAACCCAATAACTCTCATCACCCTGAGAACATCATCCCTACAGTGAGGCATTGTGGTGGCAGAATCATGCTGTGGGGATGTTTTTCCATCGGCAGGGACTGGGAAACTGGTCAGAATTGAAGGAATGATAGATGGTGCTAAATACAGGGAAATTCTTGAGGAAACCTGTTTCAGTCTTCCAGAGATTTGAGACTGGGACGGAAGTTCACCTTCCAGCAGGACAATTACCCGAAGCATACTGCTAAAGCAACACTTGAGTGGTTTAAGGGGAAACATTTAAACATCTTGGAATGGCCTAGTCAAAGCCCAGACCGCAATCCCATTGAGAATCTGTGGTACGACTTCAAGATTTCTGTATACCACTAGAACCCATCCAACTTGAAGGAGCTGGAGCAGTTTTGCCTTGAAGAATGGGCAAAAATCCCAGTGGCTAGATCAGCCAAGCTTATAGAGACATACCCCAAGATACTTGCAGCTGTGATTGCTGCGAAAGGTGGCTCTACAAAGTATTGACTTTGGGGGGGTGAATAGTAATGCACGCTCAAGTTTTCAGTTTTTTTGTCTTATTTCTTGTCTGTTTCACAATAAAACATATTTTGCATCTTCAAAGTGGTAGTAGGCATGTTGTGTAAATCAAATGATACAAACTCCCCAAAAATCTATTTTAATTCCAGGTTGTAATGCAAGGGGGGTGAATACTTTTGCAAGCCACTGTATGTGTGTGTGTGTGTGTGTGTGTGTGTGTGTGTCATCCTGCATGCGTGCTATAAGGGGCACAGAGGGCACGAGAGTCAGACACCAGATGCCAGCATGGCAGTGGGAGGTGTGGAGGGGTAGCAGGGGGGGGGCAGGGGGGCAGGAAGACACAGCCGATAAAAGAAAACAGTGATAAGAGTACCTCATCACAGGACTCTTCCTGTTTTCACCCTGTTCTACCGCTTCTCACCGACACACTCTGCTTTTCACATCCACCCACTTTTATGATCCTCACCCCACCTAGAACTTCAAATGGGACTAGCAACAGATCTGACACAATATTTACACTACGGTGCAAGTGCACTAGTTTTGATCAGAGCCACATAAGGGCTGCCACATAGAATGTAGTTTACTACATTTATGGGCTGTTTGAGAGACAAAGAACTTGATCTGCATTCCCATTTCTGTGTTCCTGCCTTGACTATGAAAGGTGTTATAGATAATTTTCCTCTACGGCTGTTTCAACAGATAAGAGCGTGCACACGCCCCCCCCCCCCCCCCCCCCCCGTGAGCTCCGACACAATAAAGATGTCTCTACATGCCCCACTGAACTGGTATACTGAACTGAGCTAAGTGTGTGTTTGTTTGTGCAACCCTCCCTGTACCCAAATTACGGTTTACTACACACACGCAAACATGTACAGTAGACATGTCGCTCTGTTAACACATGACCAACGGAAACAGGATGCACCTCAGCTCAATTTCGAGTCTCCTCGCAAAGGGACTGAATACTTATGCAAATAAGGTTGCTGAGGTTTGTTATTTATGGAATCCATTTTAGAGTAAGGCTGTAACGGAGCAAAATGTGGAAAAAGTCGATACATTCCAAAAGGCACTGTAGATGGGGAGAGATACAGAGAGGGAGAGAGAGAGTAGATAGTTTCCAAGTACTCACATGAACGAGACAGTAAAGTGGAACCTCTGCCGCAGTCCTCTGAAGGTGATGAAGGACTGACCAGGGAAAGACCTGGTGGTCATCTCACAGTAAGGCTTCTCGTACTCTCCCGGGGGACACTGGCACATAAACCCCCCCACCAGCAGGTCCACACATTTCCCCCCGTTCTTACACACCCCCGGGACACACCGCCCCGACCGGGCGTTCACCTCACAGTGCTCACCTGGGGAGAGAGTAAGGTTTAAGAGTGATATACCCACCCGGTCAGACACGCAAGAAGTCATATCCAGAGACTGCATTCCCATTTCCCATTTCTGAGAGACAGGAGACACTGTTTCTATATTGCTCTGCTGAATGGTTCTCATGGAGAATCTAATAATAATAATAGGTCACATACACCAGATAGGTGCTGTGAAATGTGTTTTTTTTTTACAGGGTCAGCCATTGTAGTACGGCGCCCCAGGAGCAAATTAGGGTTACAGACACTAACTACTGGTCTGGACATCACATCACCACCACAGACACACAGCTTAGTTTCCCACTGACAGACTGTCTGTCTATGAGACCACAGGAAACTGGCTGACTTGCTCAAGTTTGCAGGCCATCTTCAAGTCCATCAGTTTCCTTATCTAAGATGGCCGCCAACCATCGCCGTCAACTCCAGCTCCAGTGTTGTGTCAACCATCATCCCGCCAAGATCTGTCTAGGAGGGGAGGGGAACAGCCAGGTATGTGTGGGATGGAGGGGGGCGCAGGACCCTGTCTGGACCCTGGTAATGACTCTTCTCTCTGTGGTATAATCCATTTTCCGAGGAGAATTAGGAGGATCTGTTTCCCTGTAATGCGGGAATAATGTGGAAACCCAAGGCGGACACAGTAGGCCCCGCTGTCATCGGCCACATAATGGCTCCTAACTAGCTGAGGTCGAACTGTGACCTTCAAAGACTAGACCCCCCATTGGAGGAGAGGAAGGGTGGAGTGTGGTATAATGAGGTAATTACAGCTGATAAGGAAGTGAAGGAGGGAAATAGGAAAGTAGTGGCGGGGTTGTCATTATATTCTACCGGGCCCCATTGCAGGGACAGAGAGACGGAGAGATGTGGTATCACTATCAGATGAAAGCTCCCGTTCAGTTGACCTGCTGGGGCTCCCGAGTGGCGCAGCGGTCTAAAGTGCTACAGACCCTGGTTCGATTCCAGGCTGTATCCCAACCGGCTGTGATTGGGAGTCCCACAATTGGCCCAGCGTCGTCCGGGTTAGGGTTTGGCCGGGGTAGGCCGTCATTGGAAATAAGGATTTGTTCTGAACTGACTTGCCTAGTTAAATAAAGGTTAAATAAAATAAATAAAAACCAGCAAACTCCATGAAAAAGTCCTAAGTGCACCTGATAGCTCCGCCCCTCGACCATCACTCAGACACAAAGACAGTGACAGGAGTTGGGCCTACTGTAGAGTGTACCTGGGGCTGCCAGCTAGACAGCATTCCAGCCTCGTCGCAAACATAAATCACATTGAGACAGACCATTTAGTAAAGGGGTCATTTGTAGTTGATAGATCATCAGTGGGTTGGTGCATCCTGCTGCTGGCCAACACCAGAGTTGATCTGGAGCCAAAGTGACTGCCATGAAATGTGTGCCTCACCCAAACTGGAAGCTACACTCTGATGGTGGCTGGGGTGACTTACCAGACAGTACCTACATACAATTTAAATCTCTTAAAGACCTAGGAAAGTATTAGCCTGGTCCCAGAACCTTTTGTGCTACGTTGCCAACTACTGTGGCCATGTTCGCACCATTTCCAAGACAGCACAACAGGTCAGGGAACAGGCTAGCAAGGATGATACTGTACACAATCAACTCCTTCACTGAGTGGAGCCACTGACCAGTGAAGTCTTCCTGACACTCGCATGTATAGCCTCCTTCTCGGCTGCGACACTTCCCGTTGTTCCTGCAGGGTCCTGAGTAGCAGAGGTCTATCTCCGTCTCACAGTAGTCCCCGGTGAAGCCTGCAGGACAGCGGCAGCGCAGACCGTTGATGGGGTGGATGGGCCGGAACAGCACCGTGTCGGAGGAGATGAAGGGCGGGGAGCTGTCAAACTTCAGCACAGACACACACTTCATATAGTTCTCACACGGCTCCCTCAGGCAGATGTTGTCGTCGAAGGGAAGCACCTGGAACGGATACAATTCATTAGAAAATTGCTCAAATCCAGAAACTGAAATGGGCAACAGAGATGGTTGGTTTTCGGTCTTTCCTTCGAATCAGTGGCTGACTTAGATCGGGAAAACCTGAGTCGTGTTCATTACGGCACACCGTAGCTAAACTTTTCAAAACCACAACAAAACATTTATTATTGGACAAGTTCGGATAGTACCTCCCTGATCATTTTCTTCAATTTGGGGCCAACTGTACATGACCCAGTTGTCCAGGAGTGGGTAGGCAGGGGTCAATTTGGGATTCATTCAAAGAACCTGTTGTGAGTAAGTTACCTGTTGTGATGATATTAGTCGGAGCAGGGTGCGGTTCAGATAGATCTGCTCCTGCAGCTCCTCGGAGGGGAAGTACCTCCCCGGGGGACCCCCTGGCTGCAGCGCCGAGAAGGTCACGTTGAGGATGGCGCCACGAACGTCTGTGTCGTTCTGAATGTTGAACACAAAGACGGCCTGGCGGCTGGTGGAGAGTAGAGAGTCTTATGATCATACAGAGCAGAAGTGCTGTGGCAGCAACAGAATGCTACACGTACCTCCATGGAGTAGAAGCTAAGGTTGCAACACTTCAATAACTTCCCCAAAAATTCCCAGGTTAGACAGAAATCCCGGTTCCGAGGGTTTTTATTCCCTCTTGATACCGAGACTCTTCCAACCAGGTTTTCTGGGAGCAGACACATTACCTGGTGGAGAGCACGGCTGCCACACCTTCCAGGAAGAGGGACAGCAGAGGGGACAGGAAGCGCTCCTGAGACATGTTCTCCAGGCGCACTGTGATGCTGTTGGTCAACATGTCGTCTGTGATTATGGTGACCCGCAGGGTGCACAATGCTGTGACCCGATGGATACCATCTGGGGAGGGGGAGGAGAGGGGGGGGGGTTAAATGGATGAACTACAGAGCAGAGCAACAGTTGAAAGACGGATCAGAACTAATGTACATAATTGAAGCCATGAAGCTTTGTTAAGATTTGTTGAGCGTTTTGTAGAATATAGAAGTGATCCTCATCTAAGTGGATGTATTGCAGAGTAGTCGAGTCAACCACAGTTCAACCACACCAAACACATGAAGATTGGTGTTAAACTTTGTTGAATAGTTCATAAATGAGCCCAATTTGTTAAAACTGGCCCGATCATAGACATTAAATCAACTAGACAGAGTCACTGGCAGGCATATAATCATTTGAATAAATAACCTGTCCTGTCAATCACAGCAAAATGTCGGCATTTCCCTCCCTCTTGTCCAGGAACACACTTTAATTACCTACTGTAAATATCTCAATCCTAATGGATCCTTCTCAGAGGAGATCTCGTGCACATCCCAAATGGCACCCTATTCCCTATATAGTGTACGACTTTAGACCAAGGCCCACGTTGCTCTGGACAGAAGCACAGCACTCGATAGGGAATATAGTGCAATTTGGGACGCAGACCCAAGAGTGTGAACACCAACACTTCCCGCAAACGAGAGACGTGTGCTGCTCACAGAGATTTCCTGACAAATATTATGTTACAGTGAGACTTGGGAAGGACTGGCTTCCAGTGTCCTGAGTCTCTGCCAGCGTTCTCTCTCTGTGCAGAGCTTAGCAGCTGCACTTGTTTGTCATGCCACGGTTCTCTATCGACAACGGTAGATTGAATTAATTAGGTGTCATTGTGATTCCACCTGATTCAAAGCCACTCCTAAGTAATTAAACAACTCTGATCTCGTTTCAACTTGTGGAACAACTGCAAACTGCTCAGTTCTTCTATCCCATATGTCATATGGACTGAGTGTACAAAATAATCTTTGAATCTTGAGACAATTGAGATATGGATTGTGTGTGTGTGTGTGTGTGTGTGTGTGTGTGTGTGTGTGTGTGTGTGTGTGTGTGTGTGTGTGTGTGTGTGCCGCTCGGAGGGTGAACGGGCAAGACAAAAGCTGAAGTGCCTTTGATCAGAGTGTGGTAGGAGATGCCAGACAAACCGATTGTGTCAAGAACTGCAATGGCTGCTGGGTTTTTCATGCTCAACAGTTTCCTGTGTGTATCAAGAATGGTCCACCACCCAAAGGACATCCAGCCAACTTAACACAACTGTGGGAAGCATTGGAGTCAACATGGGCCAGCATCCCTGTGGAACGCTTTCAACACCTTGTAGAGTCCATGACCAGACGAACTGAGGCTGTTCTGAAGGCAAAAGGGGGGTTTGGTGTACTCCGTGTAGAGCCCATAGGCCTAGACCCATTCGTTATAACGCTGGGTTATAGGAAGAGAGCGGACACTGCTAACTCTTAACTGATCCATACGAAGTCTACAGGGCTGATCCATACAAAGTCTACAGGGCTGATCCATACAAAGTCTACAGGGCTGATCCATACAAAGTCTACAGGGCTGATCCATACAAAGTATACAGGGCTGATCCATACAAAGTCTACAGGGCTGATCCATACAAAGTCTACAGGGCTGATCCATAGAAAGTCTACAGGGCTGATCCATACAAAGTCTACAGGGCTGATCCATACAAAGTCTACAGGGCTGATCCATACAAAGTCTACAGGGCTGATCCATACAAAGTCTACAGGGCTGATCCATACAAAGTCTACAGGGCTGATCCATACAAAGTCTACAGGGCTGATCCATACAAAGTCTACAGGGCTGATCCATACAAAGTCTACAGGGCTGATCCATACAAAGTCTACAGGGCTGATCCATACAAAGTCTACAGGGCTGATCCATACAAAGTCTACAGGGCTGATCCATACAAAGTCTACAGGGCTGATCCATACAAAGTCTACAGGGCTGATCCATACAAAGTCTACAGGGCTGATCCATACAAAGTTTACAGGGCTGATCCATACAAAGTCTACAGGGCTAGGCTATTTGTTCAACACCAAGCATACAGAGAGAGTCTACAGGGTTCTAATACTGTGGTTTCTGGGATGTAGGAGGAGAGTTGCCAACAGGTGGCTGCAGCAGTTGAAATACTGTTGAAACGTCTCCGAGTGGCCGATCGGGTTGCAGGAGTCTTGTTGAGTCAATGTGTATGCGTGCGTGAGAGAGACGGCTGAGCGGCAGGTGCCTTGTCAGTCACTCTCCCCAAAATTAGGTCATTTCTCAGGACCCCTACACTCCTCTCTAGCCCCGCCTCCCCCCCTTCCTATATTCCCTCTCCTCTCCCTCCCCCGTCAGTGCCTCTGTTCATCAGACTGCCTCACACTGTTTATCAGACTGGGTGCTGATACCGTTGTCTCCTCACAGCCTCCACCTCCTCCTCCTCTTCACTAAAAGTGTTGCCCAGTGTGTCATCATTATCAAACAGAGAAGAGCAAGACGACCTGCTTTCCACTCTGTTACACCCACAGTCACCACATACTTCTAGAGAACAACACACAAAAAGCACCCCCCCCCCCCCCCCCCCCCCCCATGTGGTCATACACACACACACACGTTCCCTTAGTTCCCCGTAGAGAGAGGGTGCTCTACTAGCACAGAGAGTATCTGTTACACTAGACATCCATCACAGAGTAGTCTACCCAAGTTGTCTACTCCCCCACCTGTCCCCTCTGCCTGTCTGTCCGCGCAACACAGTCAGTACACATGGTGGTCCAGAAGCTAATTGAAACACAAACACATATGCAAGCAGGGATGGTTGGACAAACGCGTACACACACACACACACACACACACACACTACAGGAAGCAGGTGTAAGAGGTTCCAGTCACCTGTTCAGTGTTAACATTAAGCAGCAGGTCCAGACAGTAGCTGTTGGCACTCAGCTTAAGACAACAGTAGCACTCTAAACCCTTCGCTGTTGAGAGTACAGCTCAAACCATCCCGACTGTGCTTGACAAAACGTTTCATCACCTGCTCTCCGGGTCCTCAAAAGGCAAATCTAAGCTATTCACTCACTGAGTAAACTGACCAGGAACGAGGCCTACTTTATTGGCCATGAAGTACAAGCGCACAGGTCCTGCCTCTCTAAGTGACTAACTACATAGAGCCACTGAACCCTAAACTGTTCCCCACACACAATGCTGAGGGAACGAGGGTTGACAACAGGCCATTAACAGGGGAGGACAAGGTTAAATACAGGGAGAGTTTTCCAGGAGGAAAACTGTCCTGTGGCATCCCAAGAGAAATGCTATTTATACCCCCCCAGCTGTTCTATTCGGGGTCAATGATAGGGCAACACACACACGTACACACAGGGTGTCCCTGGGCAGATCACTGCCAGTCATCCCAGGGCGTGTCATATTCAGACGCCATGGAAACAGGAGTTCTCCGAGGGTAAATAGCACTGCATGAGTGACATGGGAGACGACAGGACCCACTCCATAGTGATATAAAACACCACACACTACATTACAAAGATGCCGTTTACAAGTATATCGGAGTGGGTGAAATACCCCGATGAAGGTCTACGGAGTCTGAGACATTGGTGAAATAAGATCCATTACATTTGTGGGACGCATCAAGATCAACAGTGTGCTACAGTTTTCTTTAGTGTTCCGTGTGTGTTACAATTACGATATGCCAAGCATTTATGAACTTGTAATAACCATTAAGATGACATGAGACGAATATAGTCGTGCTAAAGTAAATAAACAGGTGTATTGTCCAAACAATAAAAAACTCACAGCGTGTCACTCGTTGTTTTATTAGTCATCTCAGTATACTGCCCGCGCTGCAACAGTGAATGAATCATATATATGATGATTGAATTGTGTGTAATCTGTTTTCCATAGACGCAGGTCTAGTCAACAACCACTCCCCGGATCCTTAAGCATAAGTGGGAGAAACTCAAAACTCACTTTACATCAGTGCATCTTGTTTATGAGGCAGGAGGTGCTAATAAGGCTGTTAAGAGACTGTGGGACAGTGATATGCATGACACCAGTCAGTCTCTGTAGTTTATAGGCCTAGCCATCTATGATTTCATTTTTTACATTTGATTTAACTCAGCAAGTCAGTTAAGAACAAATTCTTATTTACAATGACGGCCTACCCCGGCCAAACCCGGGACGACGCTGGGCCAATTGTGCGCCGCCCTATGGGACTCCCAATCACGGCCGGATGTGATGCAGCCTGGATTCCAACCAGGGACTATAGTGACGCCTCTTCCACTGAGATGCAATGCCTTAGACCGCTGCGCCACTCTGGATGGAGCCGGACACTGGGACATTCCACCAAGGTTCCCATCTGTCACAGTGAGTGACAACAACACCCTCGTCTATATCACTAACTGCCCCACCCACCCATTCTGGAGATCAATGACACTGCTGTTACTATCTGTCTGTGGTCTGTGACTGACAGAGTGTGGCCATCATGATGGGGGGGTAAATCATTTTTCAACTCACAATTTAGGAAGCACGTTTAAACGTTTGTAATGAATTGAAAAATCCGCATAGAATCAACAGGTGATTTTCAATTCATTAGACTGAATAAAAAAACGAACCAGAGCCCAACCCTGGTGACCACAACCCTGGTGACCACAACCCTGGAGACCACAACCCTGGAGACCACAACCCTGGAGACCACAACCCTGGAGACCACAACCCTGGAGACCACAACCCTGGTGACCACAACCCTGGAGACCACAACCCTGGAGACCACAACCCTGGAGACCACAACCCTGGTGACCACAACCCTGGTGACCACAACCCTGGTGACCACAACCCTGGAGACCACAACCCTGGTGACCACAACCCTGGTGACCACAACCCTGGAGACCACAACCCTGGAGACCACAACCCTGGAGACCACAACCCTGGAGACCACAACCCTGGTGACCACAACCCTGGTGACCACAACCCTGGTGACCACAACCCTGGTGACCACAACCCTGGTGACCACAACCCTGGAGACCACAACCCTGGAGACCACAACCCTGGAGACCACAACCCTGGAGACCACAACCCTGGTGACCACAACCCTGGTGACCACAACCCTGGTGACCACAACCCTGGTGACCACCCACACCGTCCAACAACAACAGCAGTGTTTTCACAGATAACGGAAGAAGCAAACGGCAGACGTCTCATCTGTACGACAGGCGACAGGTTCTCCTCGCAAACCTGTCAACCCCACCCGTGTGAGACAGAGGGGGGATTCAGACCCCCCCCCTACAGCGGGAAGAGAGTGGTATGTTCCGCTCCTAAATCACTATGACAGGGGAAAGAAGGAAAGGACAACCCCTGCATTCCACACAAAGACCAATCCTTCCCTGCATTGGTTTGTTTGCAGTGGAAATGTGATTATTTAAATAATTTTGACATTTACCACAGTCAAGTAGGATGGTAATACGAGGAATAGTGTTTAATCCTTGAAGAAAGCCAACCATTATAACAACAGACATTCTAGATGGCAGTGTTTTTTTATTTGACTGGCAACCATCTTTTATTGCGCAATAACATTTTAAAGGTACAGCGACCAATGAAAACTGAGCCCTATTTAGCAGGTGCTGAGAAAACACCACAAAGCGACCAACTGACCCCTTTCTCTCTCCGAACATTCAAATATTTGAACCACAACAATGACTCCAAACCGACTGTACCTCGACCAATAGGTGTCTAGAGAGATATCAGCTCCCCTCTTCCCTGTGACACACCTAACCGCCCCTGGCCTATCAGGCACAGAGCAAACCAACAGGTTGTTTGACTGTCGAGTCAATCCCACACATTCACTAACAGTTTGGCTTTCTCAACAATCTGCCGAAGAACGTGCAAATCCCTCTCTCTCTCTCACGCAGACACACACACACTAACCATTTGGGTCCAGTAGAAGAGTTTCTCTCACACAGTGTGAGCAAACAGACAGACTGGGATGTAGGATCACATATCAGCAGCCTACAAGACATGCTGCCAGACATCCTGCTGTCTGTGTGATAGTTAGACGAACAGGGTCAATTCACCCCCTCTCTCGTCGTCTCTACCGTAATGACCATTACAGTATATCCTACAGACTGACAGAACGGAACGACAATCACACTAGAATCTATCCATCTATTACTCAGGAATTCAATATGCATGGCACGAGATGATAGGTTAGGGAAATGAATAGATGAGAAAGTGAAGGAAAGGTTCTTAGTGGTTGCCAAGTGGATGTATATTATGCGCGGAGAGGAAACGAGAGCAGGGATACAATGAAACTGTAGCTGACAGAGATAATCACTGCAGATGACTGGGGACGACTGGGACCTCCCTGAGACAGACAGCTGTGCATCTGTCTCTCCCTACACACATCAATCACGTCTCCCACACAACTGCCACAGGCATCAAATCGGGAGGACAGGAGATACTGACACCACGGCATATCATTGTAATGCCATTACCAACTGTCACTACTAGAGCTCCAACCTCTCTGTCAACAGACATATCATTGTAGTGCCATTATCAACTGTCACTACTAGAGCTCGAACCTCTCTGTCGACAAGCATATCATTGTAGTGCCATTATCAACTGTCACTACTAGAGCTCCAACCTCTCTGTCGACAGACATATCATTGTAATGTCATTATCAACTGTCACTACTAGAGCTCCAACCTCTCTGTCGACAAACATATCATTGTAATGCCATTATCAACTGTCACTACTAGAGCTCCAACCTCTCTGTTGACAAACATATCATTGTAATGCCATTACCAACTGTCACTACTAGAGCTCCAACCTCTCTGTCGACAGACATATCATTGTAATGCCATTACCAACTGTCACTACTAGAGCTCCAACCTCTCTGTCGACAGACATATCATTGTAATGCCATTACCAACTGTCACTACTAGAGCTCCAACCTCTCTGTTGACAAACATATCATTGTAGTGCCATTATCAACTGTCACTACTAGAGCTCCAACCTCTCTGTCGACAGACATATCATTGTAATGCCATTATCAACTGTCACTACTAGAGCTCCAACCTCTCTGTCGACAGACATATCATTGTAATGCCATTACCAACTGTCACTACTAGAGCTCCAACCTCTCTGTCAACAGACATATCATTGTAATGCCATTATCAACTGTCACTACTAGAGCTCGAACCTCTCTGTCGACAGACATATCATTGTAATGCCATTATCAACTGTCACTACTAGAGCTCCAACCTCTCTGTCGACAGACATATCATTGTAATGCCATTATCAACTGTCACTACTAGAGCTCCAACCTCTCTGTCGACAGACATATCATTGTAATGCCATTATCAACTGTCACTACTAGAGCTCCAACCTCTCTGTCGACAGACATATCATTGTAATGCCATTATCAACTGTCACTACTAGAGCTCAAACCTCTCTGTCGACAGACATATCATTGTAATGCCATTATCAACTGTCACTACTAGAGCTCGAACCTCTCTGTCGACAGACATATCATTGTAATGCCATTACCAACTGTCACTACTAGAGCTCCAACCTCTCTGTCGACAGACATATCATTGTAATGCCATTATCAACTGTCACTACTAGAGCTCGAACCTCTCTGTCGACAGACATATCATTGTAATGCCATTATCAACTGTCACTACTAGAGCTCCAACCTCTCTGTCGACAGACATATCATTGTAATGCCATTATCAACTGTCACTACTAGAGCTCGAACCTCTCTGTCGACAGACATATCATTGTAATGCCATTACCAACTGTCACTACTAGAGCTCCAACCTCTCTGTCGACAGACATATCATTGTAATGCCATTATCAACTGTCACTACTAGAGCTCGAACCTCTCTGTCGACAGACATATCATTGTAATGCCATTACCAACTGTCACTACTAGAGCTCCAACCTCTCTGTCGACAGACATATCATTGTAATGCCATTATCAACTGTCACTACTAGAGCTCCAACCTCTCTGTCGACAGACATATCATTGTAATGCCATTATCAACTGTCACTACTAGAGCTCCAACCTCTCTGTCGACAGACATATCATTGTAATGCCATTATCAACTGTCACTACTAGAGCTCGAACCTCTCTGTCGACAGACATATCATTGTAATGCCATTATCAACTGTCACTACTAGAGCTCCAACCTCTCTGTCGACAGACATATCATTGTAGTGCCATTATCAACTGTCACTACTAGAGCTCGAACCTCTCTGTCGACAGACATATCATTGTAATGCCATTATCAACTGTCACTACTAGAGCTCCAACCTCTCTGTCGACAGACAACTAGGATGTGACTTTATCACGATGATAGCACGTTCGTGTTTCAATATAGGCCACATGTCAGGCATAGATAGTCGGAACCTTGGCTGTGAGTCTGAGCAGTGGCCCTTTAAATGAACCCGTGTTCCGGGATCAATGGTTAACTGTACAGGAATGTGTAGAGTGACTGGGTTCACTGAGAAACCCTGGCAGGTTTACAGACCCCAGACCTGAAGTTAGACAACTAGGAGAAATGTGCAGCTCATCTATCCGTTTTTGGACTATCCCAAATGGCACGCCTGTCCCTATATATTGCACAACATAGGGAATAGGGTGCCATTTGGGATGTAGCGCATAGTCCAAAAACGGACAGATGAGCTGCAAATTTTTCCTAGTTGTCTAACTTCAGGTCTGGGGTCTGTAAACCCGCTCATATTCCCCTTCACCAGGAATGAATTGTGCAAAGTCAGCAGAGAGTCGTCAGTGTCAACTGTAAATCCTCCACTGGCAGTCCATTCAGGTAAAGGAGGAGATAGTCTGCTACCTATCCTCGCTCATCCCGTCCTCCCTCCCTCTCTTCGCCCATCACCATCGCTCCCTACCTTTAACGGTCTCTGTCCGTCTGTACCTGTGTCTCATCCCTGTCTGTCCAGCAGGCCCGGTGGACTCTACACCCAGAAGCCTTTATCTCACAGGATTAGTGTTTATGTACGTCTGGCTGCAGCTTTGATCTGCTCTGGCCTGGAGACAGGCACACGGATTGCGCCTCAAATGGCACCCTTTGCCCTTTATAGTGCAATACTGTTGACCAGGGCCCATAGGGGATCTAGTCAAAGGTAGTGCACTATATAGGGAATAGGGTGCCACTTGGAACTCAAACATGGACATACCTGAGAATAAATATGTCTGGGGAGATGAGAGGGGCTTTCACTGAGTGCTTCCAGACACACTGGCAGTAATAGAGTAGAGGAGATGAATGGAGAGGAAGAGAGCTTCTGGCCACTACTCCTCTTCTGAGGCTGCCAAGGGTAGTGTCCAGAAGCATACTCTGCCATATTCTGTCTATCCGCAACTCTGCGGCTCTGGCTGTTTTGGAAGCGCTGGTGATGATGTCACAGAGGTGTCCTCCTATCCCACTAGACGAGCGAAATTCCCCTCATGTCATAACTCAGACACACGTACACAAAAAACACACACGGCTGTCCCAGCAAAATCCCACTCGACACCTGCATCTTTCCCTCTTCTTCCTCTCCTACGCTAAAACCCCAAAGTCAGGTGTGCGTTAACGAGGATTAATGCGCTCGCACTTGGCCAGTCAGTCACTCAACCGTAGTTGTGAGGAGAGGAGAGAGGCAAGCAGGTAGAGAAACAAAAGACTCCTTTCACCCCGGGATGAGAGGAGGGGGGCTTACAGGGAATAACATCCCTTCGACAGCACTGGAACAGGTGGGATTACAACACAGGAACAGGAATAGGGAATCATTCAATTCTTCCAGAGTGATCATGAAATACAACCATGACGCCCTGTTCCAAATCAAATCCAATCTAATGTTATTTGTCACATGCTTTGTCAACAACAGGTATAGACCAACAGTGTAATGCTTACTTATGGGCCCTTCGCAACAATGCAAAGAGAAAGAAAATAGAGAAATGGTAGAAAAGTAAAACACAATTAGTAACGATAACTGGGCTATATAGACAGGGTACCAGTACTGAGTCGATGTGCAGGGGCACGAGGTAATTGAGGTAGATATGTACATAACTTCAGTGCCTTCAGAAAGTATTCACACCCTTTTAACTTCTTCCAGATTTAGTTGTGTTACAAAGTGGGAATAAAATGGATTTAATTGTCGTTTTTTTTTGTTGTCAACGATCTACACACAATCATCTTTAATGTCAGAGTGGTAGAAAAGTGCAAATATTTTTTTTTTAATTATGGAAAATCAACACCCAGAGTCAATAGATGTTAGAATCACCTTTGGCAGTGATTACAGCTGTTTTTGGATAAGTCTCTAATAGCTTTTCACACCTGGATTGTACAATATTTGCCCATTATTATTTTTTAAATTCTTTAAACTCTTTCAAGTTGGTTGATCATTGCTAGACAGCCATTGTCAAGTCTTGTCATAGATATTCAAGCTGATTGAAGTCAAAACAGTAACTAGGCCACTAAGGAACATTTAATGTCGTCTTGGTAAGCAACTCCAGTGTAAATTCGGCCTCGTGTTTTAGGTTATTGTCTTGCTGAAAGGTGAATTTATCTCCTAGTGTATGTTGGAAAGCAGACAAAATCAGATTTTCCTCTAGGATTTTGCCTGTACCTAGCTCTATTACGTTTCTTTTTATCCTAAAAACCTCCCTACGCTTTGCTGATGAAAAACATACTCATAACATGACGCAGCCACCACCATGCTTGAAAATATGAAGAGTGGTACTTGGTGATGTGTTGTGTTAGCCACAAACACAACGCTTTGTATTCAGTACAAAAACATGATTTATTTGCTACACTTTTTACAGTATTACTTTAGTGCCTTATTTAAAAATAGGTTACATGTTTTGGAATACTTTTGTTTTGTACAGGCTTCCCTATTTATTTCACTCTGTCATGCAGGTTTAGTATTGTGGAGTAACTGCAATGTTGTTGATCCATCCTAATTGTTGTCCTATCACAGACATTAAACTCTGCAACTGTTTTAAAGTCCCCATTGGCCTCATGATGAAATCCCTGAGTGGTTTCCTTCCTCTCCAGCAACTGAGTTAGGAAGGACGCCTGTATCTTTGTAGTGACTGGGTGTATTGACACACCATCCAAAGTGTAATTGATAACACTATTGATAACCATCTTTGCGAGGCATTGGAAAACCGCCTTGGATTTTGTGGTAGAATCTGTGCTTGAAATTCACTACTCAACTGAGGGACCTTACAAATAATTTTATGTGTGGGATACAGAGACGGAGTAGTCAATCACAAATCATGTTAACCACTATTACTGCACACAGAGTGAATCCATGCAACTTACTATATGACTTTACTCTTGAAGTGATTTAGGCTCGCCATAACAAAGGGGTTGAATACTTATTGACTCAAGACATTTCAGCTTATAATTTATTATTCATTTGTAAAATATTCTGAAAATAAAATTCACCTGTGTCATTATGGGGTACTGTGTGTAGATCGGTGACACATAATCTCAGTTTAATCCATGCTAAATTCAGACTGTAACCCAACAAAATGTGGAAAAGGTCAAGGGGTGTGAATACTCTCTGAAGGCACCGTAGGAACAACGTTATAGACCCTTCTCCTGTTACCAAGCCATACCCCTATCTCAGGCTGCGTGCTGCTTGCATTTTAACCTGTGGTCGACCCCATTTAAGGCCAGACCCAGAGAGAAGAAAAGAGACACTGTTACAGCAAGATGACTACTAAAATGAGTACAAATGAAGGACTAACAGTTTGATTTGCTATTCAGCTGTTGTTACTCCATCGTATCCACAATAGGCTAGTCTAGGCCATTGTCCCTTATCTCGCAGCTAGGGGCTGCTCAACGAGCTGTTACACTGGACCTGAGATTCTAAACATAGATAGAACAGAGTGCTTTGCTGCTAGTTGCCCCTGTTGACACCATAGGCCTTGGTGGCTGAAAGCTGGAATTGCATTACAAGGTATATTAGATTAAGGACCCAAGGGAGAGAAGGAGAGAGAGGGGGAAAGAGTGGATAGTGTCATGTTCATTGTCTATTAAATTAGCTGGGAATAATTCGCCGGGTGTCATGAGACGTTCATCTGCTGTGAGGACAGAGACCGAGACTAGAGCCTGATGGCTAGGGGTGTATATCTACATTACAGGTATACAGTCACACGATGGATCACTGAAGGGTCTTGTCCAGCAGCCGGCTCTCTCTCTCTCTCTCTCTCTGTTATTTCCTTCTCTTATCTCTCTGTATTTCCTAGCAATTACCCTGGGGACGAGGTCACGGGTGGCTACAGGGTCCTATTTCTTTATCGGGGCTGATTAACGTCCCAAATCCGTAGCAATCAAAGTGACATATACTGTCTTGATTGATTTTCACCGCTGATTTCTACTTAGCGGTTAACTCTGAAACTCGGCATCTCTCCCCCTCTCTCCAACCCTCCGTTCTCTCTCCTCTAATTGAGTGCCGGCTCTCCCATTTCCTCTCATTATAAGGTCAGAGGTCATCATATCCAGGTGTCTACTACTCGTCACCAAATGGAAAGGTAGACGTGGCCCATAGGCACTGATCTAGGACTCGTTGTACCCTCCCCCAATATTAACCATAGCGATTCGTTATGAAAAGTGCAAGACTGACCTCGGATCAGTTTCTAGAGGCAACTTATTCCTACTCCTCTCCAGACTGGTGGAGGAAAGGGGGGAGGGGAAAGGGAGGGGTATTAGAGATAAGGGGAGGAGATGTTGATTAGAAAGAGGGAAAGGAGGGAAGAGATGGGGGAGGAACCAGAAGGGGTATGTCAAGAACAGATCAAGAGAGGGGTTAAGGCGTCCGCAGGCTTCCCAGAGGAAACTGTTCGCAATATTTTGTGACATTTTTGTTCACTTTGGACTTCAGTAAGGTTTTTTCGTCTGTTCGGGCAAGCCGAAGTCGGTAGCCGAAGTCTACGCCCCTTTGTGATTGGTCAACAGTAGGGATTCTTCAATAAAGTCTTTGTCATTCCAATGAGAGACGACTCGTGTTCATGCACATTTTTTCCCAGAGTGTCTGTCGCGTACAGAGACGCACACTTACGCTGTAAGAATAGTGACCACAGCAACTACACAGCCACCAAGGGCTGACCTAAATACTGCTCTGTAGCCAGGGCCTTGGAGCATGGCCAGACAGAGAGAGGAGAGGGGGAGAGAGGGGGAGAGAGGAGAGTATGAAGAGAGAGATACAATATGTAAAGAAAGAGAGATGGGCGAGAGAGATAGGAGACGCACCAGGGTTTGACCTCGGTTCTGTGATTACATGTTCCTGACAAGATAAAACCCCATCACACATGACTTTATCTGCCTTAACTGCTGTAGTCAATCAGTGACAATAGGGATTCGCTTTCATCATACTTCCCCACTCAGAATATATCACAGTAGAGCTAGAAAGAGAGAGAGAGAGTATGAAGAGAGAGAGAGAGAGATACAGTATGTAGAGAGACAGACAGAGATGGAGGATGCACCAGGGTTTGACCTAGGTTCTGTGATGATTACATGTTCCTGACAAGACCCCATTATCCATGACTTGATCTGCTGTAGTCAACTTATCTGCTGTAGTCAATCAGTGACAAAATATATTTCGCTGCTCAGCTAGCTTTGCTTTCTCCTTTTAGCTGGATATGAGTACAGACCACCACAAGCTAGAGGTCGACCGATTATGATTTTCCAACGCCGATACCGATACCGATTATTGGAGGACCCAAAAAAAAGCTGATACCGATTAATCAGATTATTTTTTCAATTGATTTGTAATAATGACAATTACAACAGTACTGAATGAACACTTATTTTAACTTAAATATAATACATCAATAAAATCAATTTAGCCTCAAATAAATAATGAAACATGTTCAATTTGGTTTAAATAATGCAAAAACAAAGTAAAAGTAAAAGTGCAATATGTGCCATGTAAGAAAGCTAACGTTTAAGTTCCTTGCTCAGAACATGAGAACATATGAAAGCTGGTGGTTCCTTTTAACATGAGTCTTCAATATTCCCAGGTAAGAAGTTTTAGGTTGTAGTTATTATAGGAATTATAGGACTATTTCTCTCTATACCATTTGCATTTCATATACCTTTGACTAATGGATGTTCTTACAGGCACTTTAGTATTGCCAGTGTAACAGTATAGCTTCCGTCCCTCTCCTCGCTCCTCCCTGGGCTCGAACCAGGAACAAAACGACAACAGCCACCCTCGAAGCAGCGTTACCCATGCAGAGCAAGGGGAACAACTACTCCAAGTCTCAGAGTGAGTGAAGTTTGAAACGCTATTTGAGCACACCCCGCTAACTAGCTAGTCATTTCACATCGATTACACCAGCCTAATCTCGAAAGTTGATAGACTTGAAGTCATAAACAGCGCAATGCTTGAAGCATTGCGAAGAGCTGCTGGCAAAACGCACGAAAGTGCTGTTTGAATGAATGCCTACGAGCCTGCTGGTGCCTACCATCGCTCAGTCAGACTACTCTATCAAATCATACTTAATTATAACATAACTTAAATACGAGCCTTAGGTTATTAATATGGTCGAATCCGGAAACTATCATCTCGAAAACAAGACGTTTATTCTTTCAGTGAAATACGGAACCGTTCCGTATTTCATCTAATGGGTGGCATCCATCAGTCTAAATATTCCTGTTACATTGCACAACCTTCAATGTTATGTCATAATTACGTAAACTTCTGGCAAATTAGTTTACAATGAGCCAGGCGGCCCAAACTGTTGCATATACCCTGACTCTGCGTGCAATGAACGCAAGAGAAATGACACAATTTCACCTGGTTAATAGTGCCTGCTAACCTGGATTTCTTTTAGCTAAATATGCAGGTTTAAAAATATATACTTCTGTGTATTGATTTTAAGAAAGGCATTGGTGTTTATGGTTAGGTACACGTCGGAGCAACGACAGTCCTTTTTCGCAAATGCGCACCGCATCGATTATATGCAACGCAGGACACGCTAGATAAACTAGTAATATCATCAACCATGTGTAGTTAACTGGTTATTATGATTTATTGATTGTTTTTTGTAAGGTAAGTTTAATGCTAGCTAGCAACTTACCTTGGCTTCTTACTGCATTCGCGTAACAGGCAGTCAGTCTTCTTGTGGAGTGCAATATAAGGCAAGTGGTTAGAGCGTTGGACTAGTTAACCGTTGACAAGGTAAAAATCTGTGGTTCTGCCCCTGAACAAGGCAGTTAACCCACCGTTCCTAGGCCGTCATTGAAAATAAGAATGTGTTCTTAACTGACTTGCCTAGTTAAATAAAGGTGTAAAAATAAAAAATGTAAAAAATACCGGTGTCCAAAAATACCGATTTCCGAATTATGAAAATTTGAAAATCGGCCCTAATTAATCGGCTATTCCGATTAATCGGTCAACCTCTAACACAAACCCTGCATCACACTAGAGATAGAGGGAGAGAGCGAGAGGAAGAGAGAACAAGTGATAAGAGAGGAGGAGTGTGGAGGGATAATGGGAAAGAGAGAGAGAAATGGAGAGAGAAGAGAGAAGGAGCTCTTCAATAACGGTGTTTAGAAAGTAAAATAAACCATATCTGTGATATCTAAGATGTGGAAAAGGTTTTCTGTGGCTTGCTACTGCACTGTGAGATTGAAGAGGGTGTATGAGATGAGGAGATAGCTCTGTCTGTCTGGGTGATAAACTCACTCAGCAACACAACACAATGACGAAACCACCCTACCAAATCAAAACAACACACAAAACACGTCAACAATGAAGCATAGTCAATCAGGCCTGTCCAAACTACGTATATATCATATCGTTTTGACAATATTGCAATATTATTTTTGCGCTAGTTGGCTGTAACTATACAAACACGTCAGTATTTTTCCTCCACAGCTTGTTCTCCACCTTCTTTTTAAATAGGGAGCCAATAGCTATAGACCTCCCAGCTGAAGCACATCTGTGTTCTACAGCAGCAGGCAGGCAGGCAATCTCTCTCTCTCTCTCTCTCTCTCTCTCTCTCTCTCTCTCTCTCTCTCTCTCTCTCTCTCTCTCTCTCTCTCTCTCTCTCTCTCTCTCTCTCTCTCTCTCTCTCTCTCTCTCTCTCTCTCTCTCTCTCTCTCTCTCTCTCTCTCTCTCTCTCTCTCTCTCTCTCTCTCTCTCTCTCTCTCTCTCTCTCTCTCTCTCTCTCTCTCTCTCTCTCTCTCTCTCTCTCTCTCTCTCTCTCTCTCTCTCTCTCTCTCTCTCTATCTCCCGGTCTCCTTGTCCCTCTCTCTCTCTCGTGCCCTCCCTCCCCCTCCCTTTAGACTGGTATGGCTGCAGCACCCATAGACTGACGTCCCAGTGTAACTCTCAGTGTAACTCTTTCTCAGACATACTCTCGTATTAATATCCTCCGCAGACACACACAGATATTCCACAGAAATTGTGTTCATCTGTAAGAGAGATTAAGGAATGCTCTTTTATATGTGCAGATCTGTCTTGGCGTGCGTGTGTGTGGAGGAGGAGGGGATTTTGTGTGTGTGTGTGCGCGTGCATAGTGCTCTCCGAGTACGTTTACATACACACTATTAATTCAATATTAAACTGATTATGGCATTAGTCATGTTACGCCGCTTATCTTAAATTCCTTCTTTTGCGGGAACGAAGTGATTTCGGGAAAGACAAAGTATTCATCTTGGAAATCGTTTTTTACAAACAAAATGTCAAATGTCAGAACTCTTGAATCACATTAGTCTTCACACAAATAACACGGTCGCCGTGGCAGAACGTTTATTTAGATTGGTGATTCTCTGTATTAATCAAAGTCCCATCGGGTAGGCTGATTTCAGATGTGTCCATGGAAACGGTTGGTTCTTCTTGCAAAGCAGATAAATGTGTAAATCAAACTATTATATTCATCTGACTATTCACAGTGGTGGTATTACTTTGGGCATGTAAACACACTCCCTGGAAAGAGTCTGAAGGCAATCCCTTGTTCCTCGACACTTAAGGTGTTACGGTAGAGTAGCAGGGTTAGCCCCCTTTGTCACCAGACAGGTAAACTGGGGTCTGCTCTGCACGGTGCTCAGTTAGAATCTGCACCGTTACTATGTACACCACGGAGATTACAACACAGAGATCCATCGAGGTCAACACGTCTAGGTAGCTTGCCGTCCTACGGCACTTATGACATATTTCGGCAGCACAATAACTGTAAACTATTTGGAAGTACTTCTAAATATGTCATATAAGAGCTATTTCCCCCCCTTCTCGGAAGTATCTCTCGCTATCATGAGGGGGTGTGGCAGGGTGAGTTCATTGGTTCCACAGCCACAGGCGGCCATAACTCTGTGCGTCTTCTCTCGCTCGTCACGACGCCCTCCTCCCTCCATTTTGTCAACAATTAATTTCCTTCTACGATAAAGCGGTCGTCGACAGTAACGCCACACAGGTAGACAGTCAACATGCTGCAACACGGCTCCTAGAACTGTAATAACAGTGTGTATGTCCGTGCGTGCAGCCTGCGTCTTTTAATGAGCACTGAAGGTATTTTACATCTCTCTGAGTGAAGCGTGGCGAGGACAGAACCATAACTCATTGCCAGCAGAATGAAATGCCTCTATCTCTGAGGAGAGAACAGTTGTGTGATGTGATGATGTGAAGTAGAATGGGGGGGGGGGGGGGGGTCGTCCCTCCAGGCGCGTTACTGAAGTCATACAGTCATTTACTATTTCCCCTTAACCCCGCACTGTGTAGGGAGGGAGGGATTGTGATGGGAGTCAATGCTGAGACCAAGGTCTATTTACCACCTGAGCCCTGTTGAGCGCAATACACACACACATCCATATAGACATTAAAACACATTAAGAGAAAAACACAAGACAGTGGAATTCCTCATGTCCCTAGACAGTCTCTTATCCCTCGCAGAGAAAAAGGAGGAGAGGAGACTGGGGAGGACTGGAGAAGGCTGAAGGCCTCTCCACTCATCCCTCCATTCCTGCTCTCCCTGTCATCCCTCATTACCACCCACAATGCACTGCTGCTTAACAGCTCCCCTGAGTAGAGGATGGGGGGGGTGGGGGGGTTCCCCTCTATTCCTTTACTTTCACAACCACATTCTCTCATTTCAAAAGAATCTCCTGGTGAGCCAGGGATTATTCACCTTCAGTCAAGCAGAAAGCTTCATTTCACTCTGAAAAAGACCACAATTACATGCCATTCCACTGCAATAAAACAGCAGCCCTCGTAATATTCAGTTAACCACTCTATTCTTCGGTGAAAACACTTGCAAGTACATGTTCCAGAAGCCTTTAGTGTTAGTTGACTGGTGTTTCAGTCTAGAGCCTACCTCTTCAACCACGAGGAGCCCTGCATTTCTCTATCGCCCTTTCTCCCGCACACACGCACGCACCCCATCTCTCTCCACACATGTATGCCGTTTGGCTTACACACACTCCTCCATCCGTCTCATTAATGGGACTACAAATGTGTTCGTCTGGGGCCTGGGCCCTTTACACATGTCCATTTCACACTTGTACGGGTAACCCACTTATACATGCAGTGAAACAGGACAAATATCAGCCTCCACTATTTGATCTTTGTGGATTTGCGCCTCAGACGTGTTGTGGAGTGGAGCTCAGAGACCAGAGTGGAAGGATTGGGTAATGGAGAGCACCTGGCCTAGTCTGCCTGCCTGCCTCTGTAGATTTCCCCTGATCTGCCTCTCTCCCTGCCTAATCTCTCTCTCCTCTGAAACCCCAGTGTGGTGGGCTGGGCCGGTACAGCTTTGTTTCTTTGGACCAGAGGGGGTAGTAAAACCGAGGGGAACCAGAACAGAACAAGGCACGGTGGAGGAGGAGATGTTAGCTACCTTCCTGCTACTGAGGAATTCAAGGTTTTACAGCCCTGGTCCTGGGCAGCAGACAGAGAGAGAGAGAGAGAGAGAGAGCGGGCAGAGCCTATTTTAATTAAGCCAAAACTCAATTAAAATATCAATAACTCAACCAAGAGGAGCAACAGGTGGGCCTGAGACTACTGCCCATTAACTCATCTTGCTCGGGATCAATGGCTCAATGACACAAGTCGCAGACTGGTAGCTTTGGAGTGGATGTCAAGGGTGCATGCTTCTGCATTTGCTTTCACTTGCCTTTTAATGTGTGTTCTAGTTTGTACAGGAACATGCTACATTTGTGCAGAGAAGTGAAATATTTGAGTTGCGGCATTGGTTTTATTTTGGACAGACGGCATGTATGGATAAGAATCCCCATGTGAAGTTATGTCCGTAAATCTACTGTAGTCTGATAATTATCAGGTTTTAAATCCCCCTTGACAGTTTTAAACATCCGGAAATTGATCGATGATTTACAGTTGAAACCCTTTCTACGAGATGACAGCGTCTCGGAGCTAGCCTCGCAGTGGCAGGCAGCTAAAGACGTCTCGCATAGGGTAGGGGGGAAGGTTTCCACCATAACTAACTAGGTATGAAAACTACAATAACACCATCCTTTTTGAACCGCAGTCATTTGTCCCAGTTTGCTTTGTTTTGCTTCCCTCAGAAATGCGACAGGAGACATGAAGAGAGGAATGGGAGGTATGTCTCGAGCCTCTACACATCCTCACGGCTTTCAGGTAGCTATGTGCTCTAGTGGGTCGCAATGTTGTTACTATCAAGGGCTTGATAAATCCCTTTTGGAGAGCGGCAAACCCGGAGGTGAGCATCTCGGTCTTTCCTCAGCTGGTTAGAGTAGCCTGACATTACAGAGTAACAGGATATACCACATTAGAGCATCAGGCACAGTAACTGGTGTGCATACTAGTTCATATAGTCATGGTTTGTTTATCAACGATTTGCTACTGATGACTCTTCCCATTAAATTAAACGCCTGAGTGATGTCCGGTCACTGATCCCGACCGCCATTATGGAGTGGCTTGACTAAGATCCACACCGATACTTCTATTACTAAGCCTTTGCTTTGCACGTTGTTAGGTTGTACCCAGGGAATGTCTGTGGGGTTACAGCATGCTTTAGCGACAGTGCGGGGGGGGGGGGGGGGGGGTACACGGACGACAGAGGCCACCTCTCTAGCTGTGTGTTGGTAACAGCTGTGAAAATGCCTCCACTCCTCCTCAGAATACGCCTGCACGCCCCGGCTCTACTTTTACACATTTACACAAGGCCCTGCGTCGCCCGGGCAACCCTTTCTTGGCTTTGTCGAAAAGAGCCAATCATCCGCGGGCGCGTAACTAAGCCTCCTGTTTGTCAGTAACTGGGACAGACAATGCCTGTAACTTGACTCTGGTCCAACGAAGAGGGAGGGGGGGGGAGAACGGGAGGAGGGGGGGGGGGGGGGAGCGAAAGAGAGAGAAAGAGAGTAGGAGAAAAGAGGAAGGCAAAGGGACAGTAAGCAAGCCAAGAAAGCAAGGGAGCGTGAGTGGGAACGGCAAGAGAAAGAGAAGGCAGGAGAAATTAAGGAAAAGGAGAAGGAGAGTGCTAGCTACCTCGAGGATTTACCTCAGATTTAATGACAGTGGAACTGATACTCCGGACCAGTCTTATTAGGACATGCGCTGGCGGGTGGTTCCTAAACAGCACAGCCAAGGAAGGGCTCCGCCTGTAAGGAGGCGTTTGATCCGTTCGGACAATAGTCAACGTTAGCTGGGCTATGTGTTAGGGTTAAGTGGTTTGGTCACTAAATGAGACGGGTGGGACAGGAGAGTATTTGGTAATGCTATCTCCTAAAGAGATAGACGGTAGTCATATCTGGCAGACCCATACAGACTAGCAAAGGACTTCAACAGACAGCGGGGTAAGGGTCGTTGGGGGTGGGAGTTGGCGTTTAAGGGGCAGGGGGGCCTGGTGGTGCATGGCTGGCCCGTGTGAGAGCGTGGTCACAGCTCACTGGTTCTCTCGCCCAGCTGTTGAATAGGGCCATTTGACTAATGCCCCCACCCAGCCCGTGATCTCCTCTGTAATGATCTAATAACCTGCCTCTGTTCTGTTCATCCTCAGCTGGCAATATACCCCATGCTCACCCTAGCTTACCTCTATTCCCTATGCATGTACCCCATGCTAGCCCTAGCCTACCTCTATTCCCTATGCATGTACCCCATGCTAGCCCTAGCCTACCTCTATTCCCTATGCATGTACCCCATGCTCACCCTAGCCTACCTCTATTCCCTATGCATGTACCCCATGCTCACCCTAGCCTACCTCTATTCCCTATGCATGTACCCCATGCTCACCCTAGCCTACCTCTATTCCCTATGCATGTACCCCATGCTCACCCTAGCCTACCTCTATTCCCTATGCATGTGCCCCATGCTCACCCTAGCCTACCTCTATTCCCTATGCATGTACCCCATGCTCACCCTAGCCTACCTCTATTCCCTATGCATGTACCCCATGCTCACCCTAGCCTACCTCTATTCCCTATGCATGTACCCCATGCTCACCCTAGCCTACCTCTATTCCCTATGCATGTACCGTGTGTCCAGTTGGCTCTCCTGTCTGGCCCTATGGCATGGGAGGGCGCTACCGTGTGTCTGTGTGAAAGGGACCCAAGTGCTGCTTCCGGGCTCTTGTGATGCCGGCTGATATGCCCATTGCTTTTCAATATATTTCTAATCATTTTCCAGTCAACATTGTCCTCCAAGAGTCCAGACTCAAGAGCAGCTGACTATCTCTGGCCCATCTAGTGACTTTGACACAGTGCTAGTGAGACAGAGCCAGCCCCCCCCCCCCCCCCCCCCTACTGTCCTCCAGTCACACAGACCAGCAGGGGGGCACTACACTGTGATACACCCAGCGCGAGGCTCTTTCACTGGCCACAGCCACAATAGACCCCGGGCAGGAGCCCCACTCCACCCCAAAATGACCCTAAGAGAGGCTTCTGGTTGCTATAGAGATAACCCAGTGGGCACCAAAAAATCCTGCAAAGGCTTTGGGAATAAGTGAGAGAAGAAGAGAGGAAGAAATTAAAGAGAGCGAGAGAGCGAGAGAGAGACCGAGAGAGAGAGAGAGAGAGAGAGAGAGAGAGAGAGAGAGAGAGAGAGAGAGACAGAGAAAGGGAGAGCGAGAGCGAGAGAGAGAGTGGAATCTAGTCAATAGCTCCACTTCCCAGCTGTATATATGTAGGCCTGTGTCAGTGTAATGCAGGCCCACGCTGTACTGTCATCACTACAATACTAGAGCATTTACACTACCAGTCCCAGCCGTGCTTTCCTGCTTCAGTACCATGAGATATGTTCATACCAACCTCTGTTCCCCCTGAAGACATAACCACAACACCCAATTAAACCTGCAACCCAATGGGAACTATGTCTGTCCACAGTATAGCACTCGCTAAACAAGCATATCCATGCTGTTTTTACTCACACCAGATCGCAGCAGGTACATAAGGTCCTAACCCTCTCACACACACCACACACACACACACGTTGTTGACTTACGAAAGAAAGGTGTATATGTAACAGTTTCTAGGCTGTGTGGCAACAGGCCAGTTAAAGGAAGTGACGAAGTTCACCCTGTGTGTGGTGTGTTTCTCAGTTAAAAGGCTAAAGACACAGCCAGGCACTCCCAACAGCTACAACACACCTTTACTGAGCAAACCTTCACTCAACAGGGCTGTGGAATGGCTACGGGAGGAACGCTTGGGGGACAGAGAGAGATACCGCAGTCATCTCGTCTGCCACACAACTGAACTGTATGTACATTGCGACAGGACAGACTCCCCAGTGACTGGTCAGAACTTCTGGCTCCACATGAGCGCTAGCGCCGTCCGACTGCAGCTCAGTCTCAGCTCAGGACAGTGCACTCTATTGCAGACTTGTTTACCTAATATCATTACACACTACTACAGTATTATAGGACAGCAAAAGCTTACTAGCTTATTAATACCATACTATTTCATTGAGTGAAAATGAATAGGCTGGAAATATTGTGGTGATACGTGTGTGAAAGCCACCCTGCCCAAGCCTGTGTGTGTGTGGTGATAGATGAGGATAAGGGGGTCAGTGAGTATGTGAGGCATCCCGGTATGGCAACTGTCATCACCCGAGTGGACGTATCTCATTCCTCACATCCCCCAACTTGGGAGCGGGACCCAGGACCGAGCTCAGGACCCCTGCAGGGCCCAGCTCCATACCCAGAGAGGGGCACAGCCAGGTGGAAACAGACCTGCTCTAGACGTTACAGTTTAGCCATTTAGCAGGCAATCTTATTCAGGGCGACTTCTCCGAGTCGGGGTTCGGGGATTCCAACAGTCAATCTTTCGGGTTACTGGCCTAGCGCTCTTAAACGCTAGGCTACTTGCCTGCCCGTAGACCAGCCCATGACTCATGCCCTGCCTCATACCCTGAGCCCAGAGTGGGGAACAGCCTGAGGGGAAAAAGGCTTAGACCCTAGACCCTTACGGAGATCCATTTAACTGGGGCCTAGCAAGACCACATCTATTCAGGACCCGGAAGCGAAAATGTGACATTTCATTACAGAGGGTAATTAGGCTCCATTCACTCGCATTGTCCTGCCGGCCGTTACAATGTGTGTGAATAATAACACGGTCTAACAGCGTAGGCTAATGGCTGGGACTACTGGGGCTTTGACAAAAAAACAACCCCTTCCCCTAGCTCCATTGTCAATGTGTTTACCTTGGGTCTACATTATCAGAGGATCCGTTTCAAAAGTCCCACTATTTTACTGCAAGAAGAGAGGATTGAGATTGCAGAGGAATCCCTGTTTGTGACTTTCCTGGGATATAGGCCTCGTTCGCTAAGATAATTAAGATGATACAGTTAAGAGATGAGGACCCTCCTTTTCCGTCTGTGGAATCTCAAGGCCACACAGTGAAACGTTCACACAGTTGTGTTGGCAAAGGGGGAAACATTAGGCCTGACGGAGACAGCTAGACAACAGAGAGATAACACTCCACAGACAACAGGACAGGATCAATGTTCCTATCGAGAACTGGGTGGTGGGAACTGCTCTGAAAAAAAAACAGACTTGGACATTCACTTTGGATTCTAATAGTTAAACAGAAGGACGATAGACAAGTAGCGTGAGTGCGTAACAGCAGCTGATGTCCATGCTGATAAGACTCTCCTGCCACTGTCCAGCAGGCCAGGCCCTGGTCTAGTTGACTTCTAGGGTCAAAGGTAAAAGCCCCATCAGTAGTAGGGTCATCCTGGAATCGGTGACCTCCCTACCTCAGTCCAGAGACAAACCCAGCTGACAGGGATCATAAATCCACACCAAATCAATAGATCAATGAATCAACAAGTGCATTAATACGGACACACACCGTCTCATCTCACCACGACAGAAAAGTTTGTCTTTGAAAATGAACAGGCTTTCAAGGGTAACCGTGACAGCAGTGGCACTAGACTGGGGTCCATTCAATGGATCTCAGTGGACGTTTGGCTGCTGGGAACACTACTGGATGGCAATCTATGAGTGGTGTGAATGTCTATGGTGAGACAGTGAGAGGCTGTATCAGTGGAGTAGGCTAGATGTCTGCCTGTTATCAGTGAATCACTCTGCGAGTGAGTACAGTTGGCCAGCGGCCTGCACGGTTGCACTGAGGGTTGAGGGCAGTCCTCTGGCTGGCATTCTGCCGTGAGCTAGCCTGGTCCTGCCAACTAACCCCGATAAACGCCCTCCCTTCCCCCGTGACTCTCCCTTCCTATCTCTTCAGTACCTATCCTCCCTCTAACAAGAGAGGCAGATACACCAGAGCTTTTTTCTGTATTTCTCATACTCCACTGACACACACCCCAAAATGCACACACACACACACACACACACGCACACACAACACTGCAAAGCTGCATGTCCAAACCCTTGAAACTAGTTGATCTTGAGGGGACTTTGGATAAAAGGTTTGAGACTGGGTCAGTAGTGTTCCAGGGAGAGGAGAGAATAACGGCAGGTATATAATTTACCACTAGTGATAATGGGGGAAAACATCTATACAGTTACATATCGCAATATTATATCTATACTTCACCTACAAGTATAAAAAAAGAAGATTGTTTTTTCTAGATAGTGTTATCTTGCACTATTTAACTGTACCTGCGCCAAAACGCCTGTATTTTTCATATGTTTTGCTTTGAGTAATTATTTCCATGACTGATCAGAACATTTTCTCATGTCCTCTCATCTCACTGCAACAGACATATAGTGAGCAATAGATTTGGAACATCAAAAAGCAATAAAATGGCAGAATATAGAATCGTGAGAATCACAATACATATCATATTGGGACCTTAAGTATCGGGATAATTTAGTATCGTGAGGTCGCTGGCAATTCCCAACCCGACTTAGCAGATGGATCTGAAACCAACAGGGGATCCCATTGTAGTCCCAAAATCCCAAAATGGGGCAGGTTCCTCCCACCCACGCGCACAACTTTACACTAAATTGAATTGAAGACGCTAGGGAGGCGAGTGGAATGTTTTAACTATGCAGTGTTAAGGTGGGAAGAATCTTTGGGGGAACTGAAACTTGACATTAACACACACACACCACACACACACATACACAGTAGGAAGGGGTCATGAACTGAATACCTCCATCATGTTGTGTAAGGTAACACGGAGGTAGCCTGACACCTTTACAATAGAGAGGACAAACTCAATCCAGCTGTGTTCTCCTGTCCGCTCCTCTCTCGCTTTCAGACATTAGCCCGGAGGGGTTTAATAAAACACAAGACTTCAACTCATTCAATGCACATCTTATTTGGGGCCTTTACTATGCTTAGGGAAGGGATAAAGCTGATGTAGGTAGGAGCTATAGGGGTGACGTGTGTTCTGCCAGGGAACATTGTTATTGCTCTGTTCTGACATTAGGAAGGGCTGTCAGACATCAGATGGATGGTAAAATAATACCCAGATGATTGTGTGTTAAGGGGAGGGGGGATATGTTGTCATGGGGAGGGTACAGACATGAGTGACAGGGATATGATTTATTCTAATGGGCCATGGACCAGTTCATTCCATAGAAAAAAAAGGTACGGAGCATTTGGGAGAGTTTTTATAAATGGTATAATCCCATTATTAGAGATGTGAGTGACTGGTTTTGGGGTTTCATTTCTCTCTCTGAGCGAAGGCCATGCACCAACAAGTTGATTTAAACACTCCTCTAACCATTACCTTTAAGGACCAGGATTAGCTAGACTGACAGGCGTTCTCCAAAGGGCCCCCTTAATACCTGTCGTGTTACCATTCAGACACATCACGCACGCAATTCCATGTGTGTCCATTGTACATCACAGAAAAATGTGTATATGGAGAGGATTGGGTGCTGATATATGCAGTGCTACAGGAGGTACAGCTAGGGCCATTCCATCCTCAGTGACGTTGAATAGGATCAACAGGCAGGCAAACAGGAAAGCATACGAGAGTCTAACCTTGGAGAGAGGGATTTTGCCCCGCAGAGGGTACACACAAGCGCGCAGGAACGAACACACGCACACGTGCAATAAACACCTCGGAATGAGTAGGTGTGTCCAAACTTTTGGTACTGTACAGTACCAGTCAAAGGTATGACATACCTACTACAGTACCAGTCATCAGTTTTAGAACACCTACTCATTCAAGGGGTTTTCTTTATTTTTTACTATTTTCTACATTGTAGAATAATAGTGAAGACATCAAACTATGAAATAACACATATGGAATCACGTAGAAACGAAAATAAAGTGTTAAACAAATCAAAATATATTTTATATTTGAGATTCTTCAAAATAGCCACCCTGCCTCGATGACAGCTTTGCACACTCTTGGCATTCTCTCAACCAGCTTCACCTGGATTGATTCCACAGTCTTTAAGGAGTTCCCACATATGCTGAGCACTTGTTGGCTGCTTTTCCTTCACTCTGCGGTCCGACTCATCCCAAACCATCTCAATTTGGTTGAGGTCGGGGGATTGTGGAGGCCAGGTCATCTGATGCAGCACTCCATCGCTCTCCTTCTTGGTAAAATACCCCTTACACAGCCTGGAGGTGTGTTGGATCATTGTCCTGTTAACAAACAAATGATAGTCCCACTAAGCCCAAACCAGATGGGATGGCGTATCGCTGCAGATTGCTGTGGTAGCCATGCTGGTTAAGTGTGCCTTGAATTCTAAATAAATCACAGACAGAGTCATCAGCAAAGCATCCCCACACCTCTTCCTCCATGCTTCACGGTGGGAACCACACATGCAGAGATCATCCGTTCACCTACTCTGCGTCTCACAAATGCATGGTGGTTGGAACCAAAAATCTTTCATTTGGACTCCAGACCAAAGGACAAATTTCCACCGGTCTAATGTCCATTGCTTGTGTTTCTTGGCCCAAGCAAGTCTCTTCATCTTATCGGTGTCATTTAGTCATAGTTTCGTTGCAGAAATTCGACCATGAAGGCCTGATTCACATTGTCTCCTCTGAGCAGTTGATGTTGAGATGTGTCTGTTACTTTAACTCTATGAAGCATTTATTTGGGCTGCAATATCTGAGGCTGGTAACTCTAATGAACTTACCTTCTGCAGCAGATGTAACTCTGGGTCTTCCTTTCCTATGGGGATCCTCATGAGAGCCAGTTTATCATAGCACTTGATGGTTTTTGCGACTGCACTTTAAAAGTTCTTGAAATGTTCAGTGTTGACTGATCTTCATGTCTTAAAGTAATGATGGACTGACGTTTCTCTTTGTGTATTTGGGATGTTCTTGACATAATATGGACTTGGTCTTTTACCAAATAGGTCTGTCTCCTGTAAACCACCCCTACCTTGTCACAACACAACTGATTGACTCAAATGCATTAACAAGGATTCTATTCTATTCTAAATTCTAATTCTACAAATGAACCTGGTTGAGAGAATGCCAAGAGTTTAACACTTGATTTGTTTAACACTTTTTTGGTTACTACATGAATCCATATGTGTTATTTCATAGTTTAAATGTCTTCACTGTTATTCTACAATGTTAGAAAGTAAAAATAAAGAGAAACCCTTGAAGAGTAGGTGTTCTAAAACTTTGGACCGGTTGTGTAGATGTTACTGCTTGACTTTTGACTGGTACTGTATATCTACAGAAATAAGACAGCACGTGCTTCTGTTGCCTGTTTGAGTGTTTGTTTACAGTTTTTTACAATCTCTTACACACTAAAAGTGGTAATTGAGGCACGCCCAGTGAAACCATTAACTCATGTACCTAATCTTCAGACCAAGCACATTATCTACTTTACACTCAGTTTGCAATTGTAAAACACTTTTTGCAAAACACAGTTCTCTACTTTAGACACATCATTCAAAACTAACAGGTCTTGTGTTTAGTTTGGAAAACTGCCATTCCAAATGCCACACTCATTTACCGACTACCTACACCCAGTGCTCACGTGTGAAAACACTTATAACTAATTTCTTCACTTAGAAATCAGAGCTTGAGCACTGTAAATAGGCTTCAGGTTGGGTTTCTTGGTTTGGACAACAATGGAGGCCAATTTTGGAGAGAGGGTTAGAGGAAGAGGAGTGAGCGTAAGAGGGGGACGAGGACAAGGAGGAGGCCTGTGGTGACATTGAAGAGGGGGCATGCCAGGGCTGGATACGCCACTCAAGAAGCTACTTCCCCCGCTGTTTAGCCAGAGAGAACATAGCTTGCGATGTTGATGAGGTGCTGTGGCCAGACCTAAATAAGAGACAGGACGCACCCTAATAGTCTAACTTACTTAGGCCTATATTTCAATATATAGGCTACTGTATCAATCAATCATTCATTCGTTCATGCCACCACACAGCATACGAGATATTAATGCTTTGAAATGCAATCAAGCATTGTAGATTTAAAATTAAATAAAAAAGGGAGCTTTGCATAATTAGCCTAAACAATAATTCACGAATGCATGCAACTGTTTTCAGTCTGCTGTACTAAATGCTTTATATATTATTTATTTTTCTTTGTTAGAACAGACTCTCTGGAACACATTTTTTTGTGTTGTTCATACCGTTCCAAATGGTCAGAATCACGCAACGCTTGCTCCTATACCCTCCTGCTTCTTGATCTCTAGGAGTTCCCACAACTAAGTCAAATGTCTTGCACAGATCTGACTTTCCCTCCTCTTTCCCTCCTGAGCAACCAGTAAACATTCAGCGTTTCAAGTTTATTTTTCCCGTCCTCTGCATCTATTTTGCTGTCACGTGTTATGGTCTTCGGACTTTGTTATAATCAATTTATTGATGTGATTATGATAAGCTATAGGTCAGGCCCTATTGGTCACATGCATGCGATGCTAGCATGTTTCACGTAAAGAGAGCAAGGTTGTTGTTTTTTTGTACCTTTATTTAACTAGGCAAGTCAGTTAAGAACAAATTCTTATTTACAATGACGGCCTACCGGGGAACAGTGAGTTAACTGCCTTGTTCAGGAGCAGAACGACAGATTTTTACCTTGTCAGCTCGGGGATTCGATCCAGCAACGTTTCGGTTACTGGCCCAACGCTCTACCCACCAGGCTACCGCCCCAAAAGGAATAGGTTGTAGGAATAGGGAATGTATTTACTAAACCAATAAGGGATTTCAGTAACGGAACTTTTCAAATCAGAAACAAGTAATTAACTAAATGTCTGAAATGATGTTGCAGGTTCAGCACGGACAGCGCAATAAACACTTGCTGTGCTGTGGTGCCTTTTCGCTGCAGTAGGGAGGAGAGCGATACAACGTGCGCCAGTCACACAGGCACTCGCTGTCATTTGTTTTTACACAGTGTGACCATCGGGCTCTTTCTTGAGCCATTTGGGTCTTAATTATTTAATCAAACAGCGTGCTTAATCAAAGCATAAGACAAGCTAAGTGCATACGTAGTTGGTTTTATTCAAAAAAAATAGTGTGTCTGCCTATGTATGCAAAAATATGTTTCATTTCGACCAATCGATTGGTCGAAAGAACAGAACGTTTTTTTTTTAGTCTGGGACCGCCCTAACGCAAACACAAACAAATGAATACACGCATGCAGCACACACACCACACGCACAAACACACACCCGCACGCATGCACACACACAAACAGACACATACACACAACACATCCAGACCCCGTCACTCATTGCCCTTGTCACACCCTGATCTGTTTCACCTGTCCTCATTATTGTCGCAAATTTTCCACAGTGTATTTATCCCTGTGTTTCCTGTCTCTCTCTGCCAGTTTGTCTTGTATGTTTAGTCAAGTCAACCAGTGTGTTTTTCCCTGTGCTCCTTTTCTATTCTCTTTTGCCAGTCTTCCCGGTTCTGACCCCTGCCTCACTCTGGACTACTCTCCCGCCAGCCTGATCATCCTACCTGCCCTGACCTTTAATACGCCTGCCCTTCGGTAGCTATTCGCCTCTGAACTGGTTTTGATCTTTTGCCTGTCCACGACCATTCTCTTGCCTACCCCTTTTGGATTAATAAACATTTTAAGACTCCAACCATCTGCCTCCTGTGTCTACATCTGGGTCTCGCCTTGTGCCCTGCTAAGACGGAGCACAACAGCTTCAAGTTCCACCCCCCTCTCTTAACATTCCTGTAGTTGGTCACTGTAGAGCCGACACATGTAATGTCACAGTGTTGTGCCGTTGGCTGAACAAGATGCTTTTCCAGCCCCTTGGTGTGAAGGACAAAGACCTCTATTGTTTGGTAAGAGAGTGGGGAGAGGAGAAAGAGTGGCAGGTGTGTCGTGTTACACTCAAATATGTCCCCTCCAGTCCGGCTAGAGCTGAGTGTCCTGCAGCATGTTGGCCCTGTCAGAGGGATGTGACTGTGTGTGTGTGTGTGTGTGTGTGTGTATATATGTGTGTGTGTGTGTGTGTGTGTGTGTGTGTGTGTGTGTGTGTGTGTGTGTGTGTGTGTGTGTGTGTGTGTGTGTGTGTGTGTGTGTGTGTGTGCGTCTGTGTGCATGTGTGTCCATCGTGTCAGAGGGGAAGTGCTCGGGTGATAGAGAGAGCAGGAGGTTCCAGACCTCCACCTTAACCCTCCTCACCACAGGTGAGAGAGGGGAAGGGACACCTGTCAGAGAGCTATGTATCAATAGAACAAGCACACACCCCTTACCCCTCTGTCTACTTCCCTCTACCACTGTGCTCAGAGCAGAAGTGTTGGCTAGCAAACAACCTCACTATAATCCTTGTGTAAACGTTGACAGACCTGCTGGAAAGAGAAAGACAGCGAGAGAGCGAGAGCTTAGAGCAGGAGAGAGGAGGGGACCAGCCTACAAGGATTATATCATTTCTCATCTGTAACACACCCTTAGCACACCTATAGAACACACCTATAGAAATCACTCCCATGCTGACAAGGATTTCCTGTATTAGACAAAAGACCTTGACGTGAATGTACAAGACGGTTTATGGCAGTAAGAGGGGATGGTACAGTGCCTTCAGAAAGTATTCATGCCCCATGACTTTTTTGTTGTGTTACAGCCTGAATTCAAAATTGATTAAATATATATTTAATTTATATTTTCTCCCCCACCTACAGTCGTGGCCAAAAGTTTTGAGAATGACACAGATATACATTTTCACAAAGTCTGCTGCCTCAGTTTGTATGATGGCAATTTGCATATACTCCAGAATGTTATGAAGAGTGAGCAGATGAATTGCAATGAATTGCAAAGTCCCTCTTTGCCATGCAAATGAACTGAATCCCCCAAAAACACTTCCACTGCATTTCAGCCCTGCCACAAAAGGGCCAGCTGACATCATGTCAGTGATTCTCTCGTTAACACAGGTGTGAGTGTTGACGAGGACAAGGCTGGAGATCACTCTGTCATGCTGATTGAGTTAGAATAACAGACATCCTCCGAGAGCAACTTCTCCCAACCATCCAGGAACAGTTTGGTGACGAACAATGCCTTTTCCAGCATGATGGAGCACCTTGCCATAAGGCAAAAGTGATAACTAAGTGGCTCAGAGAACAAAACATCGATATTTTGGGTCCATGGCCAGGAAACTCCCCAGAACTTAATCCCATTGAGAACTTGTGGTCAATCCTCAAGAGCAGTGTGGACAAACAAAAACCCAGAAATTCTGACAAACTCCAAGCGTTGATTATGCAAGAATGGGCTGCCTTCAGTCAGGATGTGGCCCAGAAGTTAATTGACAGCATGCCAGGGCAGATTACAGAGGTCTTGAAAAAGAAGGGTCAACAATGCAATTATAGACTCTTTACATCAACGTCATGTAATTGTCAATAAAAGCCTTTGACACTTATGAAATGCTTTTAATTATACTTCAGTATTCCATAGTAACATCTGACAAAAATATCTAAAGACACTGAAGCAGCAAACTTTGTGGAAATTAATATTTGTGTCATTCTCAACACTTTTGGCCACGACTGTACACACAATACCCCATAATAACAAATGGAAATGAAAATGAAAAATGAAATACAGAAATATCTCATTTACATAAGTATTCACACAATACCTTTGGCAATGATTACAGCTGTAAGTCCTTCTGGGTAAGTCTCTTAAGAGCTTTGCACACGTGGCTTGTACAATATTTGCAAAAAAAAAATGTTTTATTCTTCAAGCTCTGTCAAGTTGGTTGTTGATCATTGCTAGACAGCTATTTTCAAGTCTTGCCATAGATTAACAAGGCTACTTAGGAACATTCAATGTCATCTTGGTAAACAAGTCCAGTGTATATTTGGCCTTGTGTTTTAGGTTATTGACCTGCTGAAAGGTGAATTTGTATCCCAGTGTCTTAGAAAGCAGACTGAACTAGGTTTTCCTCTAGGATTTTGCCTGTGCTTAGCTCTATTGCGTCTCTTTTCATCCTAAAAAACTCCCTAGTCCTTGCCGATGACAAGCCTACCCATAGCATGACGCAGCCACCACCATGGTTGAAAATATGAAGAGTGGTACTCAGTGATGTGTTGGTGAAATCCCTGAGCAGTTTTCTTCCTCTCTGGCAACTGAGTTAGAAAGGATGGCTGTATCTTTGTAGTGACCTGGTTTATTGATACACCTTCCAAAGTGTAATTAATAACTTCACCATGCTCAATAGACACACCCATAATATAGACACACTCTACGTGTTTTAATAAAATCAACTATATGCATTGAGCTTGTCTGATGCTTTACGCTTACAATTTGATGAAATAAGCCAAATGCCTAAAGAGGGCACCAGAGATCTAGATTATTTTTTAAACTTAACCTGACCCAACTATTCTCCTCCCACTCATGCTGGCTTTCGCAGATTCTGCCATTGCTCTCCAGAAGTTTCCGGTAATAGGCTACACGAGAAGTCTGCAACTTCTCCCATGTGGAATGACCATTTCTACCGATCTGCGTGCCAGTTATGATTTTCATATGCACATTTCATGAAAGTTTCATTTAAATTTGACATCATTGTCATGTGGTTAATCAAAATTCTCTCCAAATCTAAATTAAAATGATACAAACCTAACCTTGCCAACTATATAAAAATAGTCTACATAAAGCCAACAAATTAAAACATTGCAGCCTGCAGGTAGAAAATATCCTGATAAAAATAAATGTCCTATAAATCCCATTGTCTCCACATGACCGGTCTGCAACAAACTTGAAACATTGTATCAACTATTAACTTGTGTCCGGTGAAGCTTGCGCTAGCAAACTTGCAACATGGAATAAAATATTCTGGGCCATCAGTTTCCCGCGCCAGTGAACTCGGGACAGACACAGCTCTGGGCTATTTGCACAAGGGATAAGAAGCAGTGCTGACTTGGGTTGGAGCTCACCAGCACCTCACATTTACTACTGCTAGAGCTCCTGTTCCTCTGATAGAGTATTAGCTCTAAAGTACTGTGGAGCTCCTGTTCCTCTGATAGAGTATTAGCTCTAAAGTACTGTGGAGCTCCTGTTCCTCTGATAGAGTATTAGCTCTAAAGTACTGTGGAGCTCCTGTTCCTCTGATAGAGTATTAGCTCTAAAGTATTGTGGAGCTCCTGTTCCTCTGATAGAGTATTAGCTCTAAAGTATTGTGGAGCTCCTGCACCTACATATAAACAGTACCAGCACTATAAATGAGTACCAGAACTTATTTCAGTCCAAGTCAAGCACTGATAAGAAGTTATCAGGTAGGACTCTTTTATGACGTTCCCATTGGATCAGAGCAGGACATTTTTCCCTTTCGAAAGGGAGAGAGCTGGAAAGATGTTTCAAACACATTGGGGAACTATTGTCATTCTCAATGGATGTAAAAACAGACTTTGTTTGCTTGCCGTTTGAGGTGAAGAAAACATTCCTTTGAGAAGCTCCACAGGTCATGAGTAGTGGTGTGTTAAGCCAATCAAAAACACTATCAGATCCCCAAATGGGCACATTTATTAGCCTACATTTGAGCGCAGGCTCGATAGCCCATTGACCTACTTCTATACGTGCACGTCTTCATTCAACATTGACAGGAGGGCTCCAAACAAGAGACAATGACTAAATTGACAAAACTCGTAAATGGAATGAAATAAACCAAAACGCGTTTCTCTCAAGTGTAACATAGGTTGTGCACTCTGCAAACAATGTGTCCACTCCGACAACGGGAAGACTGGAATAATAATATTGAATGCATTAAGAGAAATTACCGTAACCAAAGTAACAAACATGGTAGAAATTATAGGAATTAAGGCTAAATGTAGTACTGATGATATATGTAATGGGAAATTGATATACACTAACAATCAAACGCAAACAATTCACACAATGAAACAATGAACGTGCACAAATTGGCGGGAGAGAAGAGAAGTGCATTGTGCGTCTGGGCACATGGTCAATCCGACGTCTGCATTGGCCATGCAGAGTTTACGGTGATACGGCCTCAGCAGAAGTCAGGGCATTCACACTTCTTGCGCTTCGCGGAGCAGTGCAGAGATTTTGTCAAGGAAGTGAGACTGTGTTTTCTACAGGATGTACCGCCCCCACCTACTTTCAACCAATCATGTAAATGCAGAGCTATATAAAATTTGTGAGGCACACGGCGATGCGGGTGGAGATCTCGATTTGGCCTCTGCATGCCTCTGAAGGCTGTGCAATTGCGTCACACCCTCCATATGGCTTAAATTGGCCTTTAGTCTAGGCCTCCACAATGGATTAGTTCACTGAAATAGGCGCAAATATATAAATATGTTACTGTTTGACTAAAACAATCTCGGTCGACCAACAGCCTAAGACCAAACAATCAATCGACCAGTCGTCTAATTGGGGTCAGCCTTAGTGGGGCACAGAGACGAAGTAGTTATTTTAAAATCATGTTAACACTATCATTGCACACATAGTGAGTCCATGCAACTTATGTGACTTGTTAAGCACATTTTTACTCTTGAACTTATTTAGACTTTCCATAACAAAAGGGTTGAATACTTATTGACTCAACACACTCCAGCCCTTCATTTTTTATTCATTTGTAAACAATTCAAAAAAAAAAAAATTATACTTTGACATTATGGGGTGTTGTGTGTAGGCCAGAGACACAAAATCTCTAAACCATTTTAAATTCAGGCTGTAGCACAACAAAATGTGGAAAAAGTCAAGGGGTGTGAATACTTTCTGAAGTGGGCAGAATAAATCCCTTTTACGCAGGGGTCCAGTTTCTAAGACAACAGGTAATACCTAACCCATATGGAATATCAATCTCTTCAAATCCACTCAGAAATGATTTGAAATCAAACATACCTCTGGACTTACTTCCAATCAAAACCCGCTCCAGAACAGGAATGCTTTCATCACTTCTAGGTTAGACTTCTGCAATGCTCTACTCTCCAGCTACCCGGGTAAAGCACTAAATAAAGTTCAGTTAATGCTAAACACAGCCACTAGAATCTTGACTAGAACCAAAAAATGTCATCATATTACTACACGTACGCTATGGTCACAAGACGCAGGCCTCCTTACTGTCCCTAGAATTTCTAAGCAAACAGCTGAAGGCAGGGCTTTCTCCTGCTGAAGGCAGGGCTTTCTCCTTTCTCCTATTCTCCCATTTTTATGGAATGTGAGAGACGCAGACTCGGTCTCAACCTTTAAGTCTTTATTGAAGACTCATCTCTTCAGTGGGTCATATGATTGAGTTTAGTCTGGCCAAGGAGTGTGAAGGTGAACGGAAAGGCACTGGAGCAGCGGCCTTGCTGTCTCTGCCTGGCCGGTTCCCCTCTCTCCACTGGGATTCTCTGCCTCTAACCCTATTACAGGGAACGAGTCACTGGCTTACTGGAGCTCTTCTATGCCGTCCCTAGGAGGGGTGCATCACTTGAATTGGTTGAGTAACTGACGTGATCATCCTGTCCGGGTTGGCGCCCCCCCTTGGGTTGTGCCATGGGGGAGATCTTTGTGGTCTATACTCGGCCTTGTCTCAGGATGGTAAGTTGGTGGTTGAAGATCTCTCTCCCTCTCTCCCTCCCTCCCTCCCTGAGCCCATGCCTCAGGACAACCCGGCCTGATGACTCCTTGCTGTCCCCAGTCCACCTGGTCGTGCTGCTGCTCCAGTTTCAACTGTTCTGCCTGCGGCTATGGAACCCTGACCTGTTCACCGGGCGTGTTACCTGTCCCAGACCTGCAGTTTTCAACTCTCTAGAGACAGCAGGAGTGGTAGAGATACTCTGAATGATCGGCTACTCCTGAGGTGCTAACCTATTGCACCCTCGACAACCACTGTAATTATTATTATTTGACCCTGCTGGTCATCTATGAATATTTGAACATCTTGGCCATGTACTGTTATAATCTCCACCCGGCACAGCCAGAAGAGGACTGGCTACCCGTCATGGCCAGGTTCCTCTCTAGGTTTCTTCCAAGGTTCTGGCCTTTCTAGGGAGTTTTTCCTAGCCACCGTGCTTCTACACCTACATTGCTTGCTGTTTGGGGTTTGAGGCTGGGTTTCTGTACAGCACTTTGTGATATCAGCTGATGTAAGAAGGGCCATTTGATTGAATTTGATTGAATAGATCTAATTTAATTGATTACAAATTAAAACGTCACTGTCGAAAGTGTAAAAGTAGTGGTAATAAAACATCCCTAGCCTGCATATTCTGTTAGGCACTCCATCCATAGCTAGACTGCATGGAATCCATACCAGCGCTGCCTGCCCTGAGGGTAGTGCTGTCCTAACCAGACAGGACCAGACTATAGATCACCTTTACTCCTAGGCCTGTAATTTACCATCTGTCGAGACCCTTTAAAGCTACACTCTGGGATTATTTTCCTAGCAAAATGGCACAACATTTTAAACGACCATTAAACAGGCACCCAGATGTCAGGCTGCAGAGATGGACACAGAGGAGAGATGTGGCAGATCCACCTGGTAGTACACTAGTTCCACTTCAAACTCCTAGCCCACACACACAAACACTGGGCAGTAGCCAGCCAGCCTCTCTGCTGGTCCACTGAGCCCTAAGGGTTGGTAAATGCTGATACAGCCCTGCGGAAAGCACTGGCTGGCTTCTGTACATGTAAAGACCAGACACGCACAGAGAAACCAATGAGCGTTGCTGAAATACCAGAGACGATAAGACGCCAAGAAAATCCCCCTATCTTTATAATGAATTGCCTGTACACTAATCAAAGGGGATTAGGGTATAAATGAATGGCATCGATAAATCAAAACTAGCTGTATGAGGTGATTGAGGGAATCTGTGTTCCTGCAGTGTCCCTGGATCGCCCTTTCTCAGATACTCCTCTCTTTTCCTATCCTTCCCCCTTTCCTGTCCTCCTTCAGAACTAAGCTTATACCACATCCACACGTTTCTGAGTCTAGCCTCCAACAATCTCAGTCACCTCGACACGCACCAATGACAGAAACACACACCCACCACCCACCCACCCGAGTGAGTGTGCAAGATTAAACATGAATCAAATTCCTTTCCCGCTCATTGAACAGGGAGAGAGACACAGCTTACCCAGTTCAGACTGTTGTTTCAGCTTAATTGCTGTTCACGAATCACAGTCCTCTCTTCTCTTTCTCCCTCTGTCTCTTCTGTTGTAGGAGAACAGAGAAGCCTAGGGTGGAGTCAAGCCCAAAGTCATGGAATTACTACAGGAGAATCAGAGGATATCTATCCTGGGCCACGACAGTCGATGCCCTTGCTTTCTAGAGCGTTGAAGTGTATTGAACAAACCGACTTAGCTAGGCCACATTACATGTGAAACTGGAGAAAAAACGCAATATAAATGCCGGATCAGAAGAAAAAAAAGCTATATACAAATAAATACAATTAATCTCTTCTCAGAAGCTGTCAAAGTATACTAGATATATTGCATTCGGGAAGTACTCAAACCACTTGACTTTTTCCACATTTTGTTATGTTACAGCCTTATTCTAAAATGGGTTCAATTATATTTTTCAATCAATCTACACACAATAGCAAACAAGATTTTAGCGATTTTAGCAGAAATACCTTATTTTAGAGTCATTAAAACTCGTTTTTCAACCACTCCACAAATGTCTTGTTAACAAACTAGATTTGGCAAGTCAGTTAGGATATCTACTAAGTAATTTTTCCAACAATTGTTTACAGACAGATTATTTCACGTATAATTCACTGTATTACAATTCCAGTGGGCCAAAAGATTACATACACTAAGTTGACTGTGCCTTTAAACAGCTCGGAAAATTCCAGAAAATTATGTCATGGCTTTAGAAGCTTCTAATAGGCTAATTGGCATCATTTGAGTCAATTGGAGGTGTACCTGTGGATGTATTTCAACGCGTACCTTCAAACTCAGTGCCTCTTTGCTTGACATCATGGGAAAATCAAAAGAAATCAACCAAGCCTCAGAAAAAACTGTAGACCTACACAAGTCTGGTTCATCCTTGGGAGCAATTTCCAAATGACAGAAAGGTACCACGTTCATCTGTACAAACAATAATACGCAAGTATAAACACCACGCAGTCCCCATACCGCTCAGGAAGGAAACGCATTCGGTCTCCTAGAGATGAACCTCCTTTTTGCGAAAAGTGCAAATCAATCCCAGAACAACAGCAAAGTACCTTGTGAAGATGCTGGAGGAAACAGGTACAAAAGTATCTATATCCACAGTAAAACGAGTCCTATATCGACATAACCTGAAAGGCCGCTCAGCAAGGAAGAAGCAACTGCTCCAAAACGGCCATAATAAAGCCAGACTACGGTTTGAAACTGCACATGGGGACAAAGATCGTACTTTTTGGAGAAATGTCCTCTGGTCTGATGAAACAAAAATAGAACTGTTTGGCCATAATGGCCATCGTTATGTTTGGAGGAAAAGGGGGGAGACTTGCAAGCCGAAGAACACCATCCCAACCGTGAAGCACAGGGGTGGCAGCATCGTGTTGTGGGGGTGCTTTGCTACAGGAGGGACTGGTGAACTTCACAAAATAGATGGCATCATGAGGCAGGACAATTATGTGGATATATTGAAAAAACATCTCAAGACATCAGTCAGGAAGTTAAAGCTTGGTCACAAATGTGTCTTCCAAATGGACAATGACCCCAAGCATACTTCCAAAGTTGTGGCAAAATGGCTTAAGGACCACAAAGTCAAGGTATTGGAGTGGCCATCACAAAGCCCTGACCTCAATCCTATAGAAAATGTGTAGGCAGAACTGAAAAAGCTTGTGCGAGCAAGGAGGCCTACAAACCTGACTCAGTTACACCAGCTCTGTCAGGAGGAATGGGACAAAATTAACCTAACTTATTGTGGGAAGCTTGTGGAAGGCTACCTGAAACGACCCAAGTTAAACAATTTAAAGCCAATGCTACCAAATACTAATTGAGTGCATGTAAACTTCTGACCCACTGGGAATGTGATGAAAGAAATAAAAGCTGAAATAAATCATTCTCTCTACTATTATTCTGACATTTCACATTCTTAAAATAAAGTGGTGATCCTAACTGACCAAAGACAGGGAATTTTTACCAGGATTGAGTTTAAATGTATTTGGCTAAACTGTATGTAAACCTCTGACTTCAACTGTAAGTATTCAGACTCTTTGCTATGAGACTCGAAATTGAGCTTAGGTGCACCATGTTTCCATTCCTGAGATGTTTCTACAGCTTGACTGGAGTACAACTGTGGTAAATTCAATTGATTGAACATGATTTGGAAATCATGTCTATATAAAGATCCCACCGTTGACAGTGCATGTCAGAGCAAAAACTAAGCTATGAGGTCGAAGGAATTGTCCGTAGACCTCCGACACAGGATTGTTTCGAGCCATAGATCTGGGGAAGGGTACCAAAAAATGTCTGCAGCATTGAAGGTCCCCAACAACATAGTGGCCTCCATCACTCTTAAATGGAAGAAGTTTGGAACCACCAAGACTCTTCCTAGAGCTGGCCGCCCGGCCAAACTGAGTAATCGGGGGAGAAGGGCCTTGGTCAGGGAGGTGAACAAGAATCCGATGGTCACTCTGACAGAGCGCCAGAGTTCCTCTGTGGAGATGGGACAACCACCAGAAGGACAACAATCTCTGCAGCACTCCACCAATCAGGCCTTTATGGTAGAGTGGTCAGACGGAAGGCACTCCTCAGTAAAAGGCACACGCCAGCCCACTTGGAGTTTGCCAAAAGGCACTTGAAGGACTCTCAGGCCATGAGAAACAAGGTTCTCTGGTCTGATAAAAGCTAGATTGAACTCTTTGGCCTGAATGCCAAGCGTCACATCTGGAGGAAACCTGGGACCAACCCTATTATGAAGCATAGGGGTGGCAGCATCATGCTGTGGGGATGTTTTATAGCGGCTGGGACTGGGAGACTAGTCAGGATCGAGGGAAAGATGAACGGAGCAAACTACAGAGAGATCATTGATGAAAACCTGCTTCAGAGCACTCAGGACCTCAGACTGGGGCGAAAGTCTCTGAATGTCCTTGAGTGGCCCAGCCAGAGCCTGGACTTGAACCCAATCTAACATCTCTGGAGTCTTTAAAATAGCTGTGCTGCGATGCTCCCCATCCAACCTGACAGAGCTTGAGAGGATCTGCAGAGAAGAATGGGAGAAACTCCCCAAATACAGGTGTGCCAAGCTTGTTGCGTCATGCTGTAATCGCTTCCAAAGGTGCTTCAACAAAGTACTGAATAAAGGGTCTGAATAATTATGTAAATGTAATATTTACATATGTTTTTGCTTTGTCATTATGGGTTATTGTGTGTAGATTGTTGAGGGAAAAAAACAATTTAATACATTTTAGAATGAGGCTGTGACGTAACAAAATGTGGAAAAGGGGGTCTGAATACATTATACTTATTTGGTTCTGTTTAAGTTAATCAAATGTAATATTGTAACGATGAAATACGAGGATTGAAATACTCTAGGCTTGGTCCCAACCCGCGAGTTATGGGGAGCTTTATTTCTTCCCTTGGCTGCTGTGGGGATTCTAGGCATAGCCTGGTGTCTGTGAGTTTCAGAGCAATGTGCCTGTGTGTGTGAGACCCAGACTGTTCCTGTAATCTAATAACAGTTTCTATAGACACCAAGGACAGACATAGCCTCCAAACCAGGTTTTAATACAATTACAATGTTTCTTTATTGAAACATTCTAATTGTATTAAAACCTCACCACCCACCACCGCCCCCCCTTAAAATAAAACACCAAAATATATCCTGTACTGCATACATGTACCATACTCACCTTTCCCTCTGCCACACGATACAAAACACCACATATCACAATAACAAACAGAAAACTCAACTTCTATAACCGTATATCCAATACATCTTCCCCAGCTGTACAGGCAGCCCTCCAACACACCACATCTCCTGAAACATCTCCACACTTTTTTATTTTAAAGAACTCAAATTCTAACCTAAGGCACGCAGAGACCATCCCATTAAATAATAGTAAAGGGTCTGCTATTCCCCCACCTTGTTATCCAAATAGCCAACTTTGCCTGGGCAAACAGAAAATTCAACAAAACACATTTGGCCTTCTCCTTATTTGAATACCTGTACCCCATTATAAACATCCCAACAGTAAAACCCACCCCCAACCTCTCACACAGACATTCCAACAGAGACATTAATGGCATTAACCTGGTGCACACAGAAAACACATGAATCACAGTGTTCTCTCGTAACACAGAAAGGACACCCCAGCCCGACTCCTGGTTCAACCCGTGCCAACCAGCTGTGGCCAGGGCTCCATGTGGAACCCTCCACTGGAGGTCCCCTGACCTCTTTGGTGCTGGGGGCTTGTAGAGCCCCCTCCATCTAAAACCCACCATACTCTCCTCCCCACATACCCCCTGCCACTGATGTGCCTTCACTCCTGGTAGGCTCCTAATGTTCCTCACCTTGATACAGAGGTTGTAGAGGGCTTTACCTACCACCTCCTCAAACTCCCCCAGGCTCGGAGTGTTAGATTTGAACATGTCCTCCAGACCCCCTTGCCAGTCCCCAGTCTCTGGAAGCTGCCAGGCCCTCAGCAACTGCCAGGCCCTCAGCACTGCAGAGTAAAAATCCCAACCCTAATCCGCCAGCTCACCTCAGCAGTCCACATGCTGGTTCCCTTCAGCCAACATCAGTATTGTTCAGCAGTCTCTGCACCGCCTATAGTCGGAAAGCAGCCACCCTTCTCTCCAGTTCCACCAGGCCCTGTCCTCCTTCGTGGACGGTCATGTACAACACTGCTGCCCACAGCCAGTGATAGCCCGACCAGAAAAAGCCGACCAGCTTGCGTTGCAGGTCTGCGAGCAGTTGAGGACAGACAGTTTACACCCATGCCTGTCCAGCACACTCCCTGCAGTCTCCTGCTTGGCAGGCCGATAAAAGGCTCAATGGCTAGTGTATATAACTGCCCCGATAGAGGGCATCCTTTCTAATGCCCCGTCTCACCCAGACTGGCCTGCTGAGCCACCCTCCCACCTTGACCATACATGATGCCCCAGCATACAACAGCTTCACACAGGTCAAAAAACTTCCCAAACATCACATTAAACAGATACTCATGGTCCACTCAATCAAAAGCCTTCTCTTGATCTAAAGAGACGTCCAAAGTTCACATTAGAACCTCTCGACAAGTCCAACATGTCCCTGATTAAGAACAAGTTGTCCGTAATTGAGCGTCCCGGTGCACAATATGTTTGGTCCTTATGTACTATCGAGTCCAAATGGGACTTCAGTCTGTCAGAGAGGACGTTGGCAAATATCTTGTGGCCCGCACAGAGCAATGCCCCGGGCCTCCAGTTCACACAAGTGAACTGGGCAGGAGAGTCAGAGCCGCACGACGGCAAATCTCCCCAGAATTTTTTTTTTTTGAAAACTCCACTGGGAGTCCATCAACCCCCAGTGCACGACCGGGGGACATCTGAGTTACTGCGTCTGCCAGTTCATGGGACAACAGAGGAATGTCCATTTCATCCCTCTGTGCCAGAGAGAGCTTTAGGGAGTTATGCGAACAAGACCTGAGCATTCATAGGATCACACATTTCTGCCCTATACAACTCAGTATATAACTCCACAGTTCGCTCCCGCATCTCTCCCACCACAGAGGTCACCCGCCCATCAGACAGCCGTAGACAATGCATACCCTTGGCTTCACTGCTCTGTCTTTCCAAACCAAAGAAGAAGGAGCTGGGAGCATCCATCTCCTTGATACTCTCCTAGCCTCTGAGGATGAGAGAGCTTTATACTGTTGACAGAAAAGACGAATTTGGACTTTCCCCACATCCCACCATTGACTCAGAGACTCATTCTCCTCTCTTCGCTGACCCTACCTTTCCCAAAAGGTCTGGAAACCTAAGCAAAAAGTGGAATCTTGTAAGAGCTTTACATTAAACTTCCAATAAGAGGCCTACCTGGGCCCTGGCGAAATAGACAGCCAAGCCATGGTTATGTGGTGATCTGAAAAACCCACCTGGAGAATGGTAGCACCCAACAGCCTATTGCTCTGATTCCTGGACAAGTAAAAACGTTGAAGTCGGGCTGCACTCACCCTAGCCCCAAAGACCTTCACCCATGTATACTGTCTTGTGTTGGGCTGCACTCACCCTAGCCCCAAAGACCTTCACCCATGTATACTGTCTTGTGTCAGGATGTCTAGTTCTCCAAACATCCACTAGGTCGAACAGATTTATTATGTCCCTTAACACTCCCACTGACACTGAATGAGGCTCTTCCCCATTTCTGTCTTTCGTAAAAATCCATTGTACAGTTCCAGTCCCCGCCGACCACCAGCGTCTCCTCAGGAGCTACCTGTGAGGGTTCCTGTCTAAGACACCCAAATAGATCCCCCCCTCTCTCCCCCTGTGTTAGGCGCATAAACATTTATAAAGACAAAACCCATGTTGTTAATTTCTGCTTTTACAACAAGCAGCCTACCCACCGCCTTTGAGCAAAGTTTTACAGACAGACCCAGTAAAAAAAGGACTCAGCCTGCCACCCCTGCACTAAAATGTGTCCCATGGCTCAACATACTTGCCCCTTTCCACCAGAGCCCACAATCAACTTCATTCACCACATCACTGTGTGTCTCCTGCAGAAACAACTGTACTTTTTTTATATTACATTTTCACCCGACACACTCCTCTTTCCCACATCTCTGGCACCATTTACATAGAGCGAGCCTACCCGAAGAGTCTCCATAAGAAGTGGGAGAAAGACAGCAAAGAAAGAGACCAATAGCAAAGCTCAAAAGCCCCAGTGCCAAAAATAAACTATACATCTAAACAGTGTCTGAAGGTAGACCCTTACGCACTGTTGTGACCCACTTCCTCAACCTAAACCGTTTCCTGGGTGAGAGGACAGACACCATGCCCCTAATTTTCCATAGCATGTTGTACTGATATTACAAACTTTCTCGGATCAGAAAAAAAGGCTTCAAGGATAACTTTTTTCCCCTTGGTCTCATTCAGGCACCTTGTCAGTTCCCTAAATGTGTACTTTGACCCCTCTGCTTGACTGGTTGTCCGCTCCGGACTCATTGAAGAGGAGTCAGAAAAAAAACCTCATCAACCCCCCCACCCAGCACCAGGCAAAGGTTCCATGGTGCCTTTGACCACACCGGCCTCTCCCCTCCCACCTCCTTTCTTCTCCCCCTTTTTTGACACCCTCCTCCTCCCCTCCAGTCTCTTACACTTCCCCTCAATACTCTACTCATCCACAAGCATAACCTGACTAGACCCAGACTCATCTACACCACCATCCATAGCATGACTAGACCCAGCCTCATCTACACCACCATCCATAGCATGACTAGACCCAGCCTCATCTACACCACCATCTCTAGCCTGACTAGACCCAGCCTCATCTACACCACCATCCATAGAATGACTAGACCAAGCCTCATCTACACCACCATCTCTAGCCTGACTAGACCCAGCCTCATCTACACCACCATCCATAACCTGACTAGACCCAGCCTCATCTACACCACCATCTCTAGCCTGACTAGACCCAGCCTCATCTACACCACCATCCCTGGCATGACTAGACCCAGACCCATCCATAGCATGACTAGACCCAGCCTCATCTACACCACCATCCCTGGCATGACTAGACCCAGCCTCTGCTGTCTGCATCTCATTGCCCCCTGCGTGTTGACCTCGATATCCCCCACTGGCGCTTGTACCCTCACCTTGTCTACGGCCTTTATGTTGTCATGCAAAGCTCTTATGCCCCAAATCCCCACACTCAAAACACCATAGACTATCTGTGCTGGCAAACTCTGCATAGAGCCCCTCCCCATGCCTCACTTTAAAATGCACATTTAACTGTTGCTCATTGTTGTTCAGAAACATAAACACTTGCCTCCGGAACGAAACAACGTGCTTAATGGCATCTGCCTGAAAGCCTGTTGACAGTACACGAAAACCGCTAGCATACTTACCAAAACGACTCAGCTCTTTCCTGATTTGATCATCCGTAATAAACAGAGGCAAATTTGCAACAACCACCTTTGTCGAAATGGAAGAGGCAGAATTGGCACCAACACACCCCTTACAAATATTGCACTAGCAATTAGCCTACCAACCAAATTTGCTCTTTTCATGAACACAACCACAGCTTTGTTCATTCTGGAAGCGGAATGTATAAATTCAGCTCCTACCTATTTTCCGACTGCGAGCAGAACCCTCTTTAACTCCATTCTCAGGAACACACCTGAATCCATGCCGTATCGACAGCATCTCCTCCGCGCTAGGCTGAGAAGCCATCGCGCACACGACACCTTCCAAACCCCAGGAAATTAACTCTGTCCTCTTCCACCCTAACTTTGAAAAAAACTGTGGATTCCACTAAAACAAATAGTGCATTAACCTTCCACCATAGAAAATAACATTGAAAGAAAGACCAAGAACAGAATCAAGAAAAGAAGATAGGGCAGAGCCCTCTACACCAAACACTCAAACTCCCAGCATGCACTGAGAGAGAAAGAGAGAAAGAGAGAAAGAGAGAGAGAGAGAGAGAGAGAGAGATTATAGAGAGTTATAGAAGGAAGGGAGGACAAGAGGGGAGAGAGAAGGTTGTAATGTCTTAGGAATGACCAGGGAGTTGCTTTGCTAATATCAGTTACTTTCAGTGCCAAGACTAATATACCACCACATCACGCGAATAAACATGTAAACACAATCTGGTCTATAAATAGTGGATGACTTACATCACACGAAATGTCAACAAAACCATCAATCTCATAACAGACAGATCCAATCTGTCATGTGTCTATCTTCATTCTAAACTAAAGCCTGGTCCAAGATCGGTGTGTGCTGTATAGCCAACACTTATGGTCACAAGGAGTTGGCAGTACAGCACAAACAGATCTGGGACCAGGCCAATGTTGCTCTAGGCAGCACCTGTATAGGTAGTGAGTCATCTCTACGAGCCTCTCCGGACATTGTTAGGACATCCATCAGAGTTAGGGGTCAGAGGTTGTGTGTAGACAAAGGAAGGAGCTCCGCCACACCAATAACCCCCTCTCTCTGTTGCAGCTGGTTGAGTGCAGTCAGCGGCAGCAGTGGTAGTATTGTGACAGGTAGGGCTGGGATACACACTGGCACAACTGGACAGGGGGCACACTCTCCTCTTTCCCCACACACACACATCTCCTTACTTTAGTCCGTTCCTTTAGCAAACCTCTTGTAAGACGTATTCAGCACCTAACATACTAAAACATCTCAACTTATAATCGTATTCATGCTGCTGCAGTAGAGACCTCATGTGAATTAAATTAAACCTCTTAGGTTCCTCCAGAAATCTGACTATGGGACTTACATGAAACGGTAAACATCTTCTGGGTGCTATGGAGAGAAACCTCAGAGAAAATGAGATAAAAAGAGAGAGAGCAAGAGGAAGAGAAAATGAGACTGTAGAGAGAACGAGAGATGGGGAGAGAAAACTACGTAGCTCCTACAGAGTGGGGTCGAGGGCCAAACCTAGGCGGCGCGAGCTAAAAGGCCCCCAGGGAGAACGAAGGAGTGGGTGCATGTAGCGGCACACTGCAAGCGCTCCCTCCCTTCGCCCCTCCCTCCTTACCTCCAAAAGAAGAAAGAGAGAGAGAGAGAGAGAGAGGCCAAGTGGAAATGATGATTTAGCACCAATCACTCCAAATCATTATTAAGGTACATCTCACAAAGTTGGCCTACAGAAGAGTAACACCATCCATCCCTCGTCTCTATTATGCCCAGAGGGCCACACAAACAGACAGCTTATATAACACAGACAGAACTCTGTATACTGGGCCTTAGAAAGACTTTAGGTATCAGGACCGAAGCCTGAGGAGATAGTCATTAGACAGTCAACATTAGATAGTCAAGTCAATGGCTCTTCTTTTATTAAGACTACGGTGAATAAAACGAGAGAGCTAAATTCGGAGGGAAAAGCTTGCTGAATGTTGAGCTAGCCAGATAAGAGATATTGTATTACAGTGGGAACACTCAGCCCCTACCATGCCTCATCGGTGTTGTTCTAAGGGGAGAGACAGAGTGGTGTTTTGACTAGAATGTTAACCTGCGTTATCTGGGGGATATCTGACAGGCAGGGAGTACCTCTGGCCTTTCAGGGGGGTTAGATAAACCATTTCAATCCCTTTCTGTTGGTAGAATAAAACACCTGTTCTGTTCTTGCCCTGTTTTTGAGAAATACAATTTGGTCAATTTAAACAGATTTTGAGAGCTTAGTTTGAATGGGTGAATTGACAGAAAGAGACATCTTAGATAGATATCTAATTCAAACAATGTTCAATTTCACACATCAGTAGCCACCACTACTATGCCCATCTCTGTGCCCAGGAGATCAGATTTAACTAATAATATCATTGTTTTTAGGAACAAACAGTTGTTTCCTAATATTGGGCCTTAATTTTCCAAAAAAGCTCTGAATGAATTTGAGCCATGTCATTATCTCACAGAGAAAGAGAGAGAAGGGCTAGTGTTTCATTAATGAAGGAAGCCAGGAGCAGGCTGTTGGTGTCTGTCTCAGTCTGGTCTCCTGTTGTCCCTAGACTCCCCTGGGCCTGGGGTTGAGAGGTCAGAGCACCAGTGTTAATGGTTACCTAACATTTGACATCACGGTGTGTCTAGAGTAGTGAGGAGGGAGGTCGGGGGTCGGAATGTTTGTGTAAGATGCATTATTCTGATGGTGTGATGGAGGGGGCAGGGGTGCCCCTCGAGGGACAGCCGGGGGTCAGCATTGTCAAGGAGATCTCAAGAGTCCCAATTGTTATCGGTGAATGCGAAAGAAGGTCCACTAGTGACCACGAGCCTCTGGACAGACAGTCTTTTGTTACACCGAAAAAGACAAGTCACCGAGATAACTAATTATGAGAGAGGTTGAGAAGGAAAGGCATAGGGAGGTTTCATTCTTGGTAAATAGAAAGAGATGGATTGAGAGAGTGAGAGCGAGACTTAAGGTGCTGGGCAGTTTGCCATATCGGGGAACTTGATTTGAAAGAAAAGCCTTCACAATGACACAAACAGCTGTCAATATGACAATTCTCTCATGGGGATAGGATGCCTCTCTCCCACTTACTGCCTCAAACAAGTCAATACGAAGGCCTGTATAACATCAATGCTCTATATTACAGTTGAAATAACCTCTACCACAGTGTCTCTGTGAGGGTGTGAGCTATGGGTGTTTGGATTAGTGTAATGTGTCATTTAACAGAACAAAGTATACTGCTGTATAAGAGGACATCTTTCACCCAAATTCTTTCTGCGTGACTTACCGACAAATGCAGATAACCCATCTTACTTTTATTACACTAAACTGTATGGGCTGTACAACACAATCAGCAAAAAAAGGACTCCTCGTTTTAACCGAAATTGCAGCAAAATCACCCAGCACGACCTGCTGACTAAGGCTATGTAAAGCACGGAGAACTATTTCTGTGCGTGAATGCGTGAGACAGACTTTGCCCCAGTTTTGATCATCACATTTAGCCATTCCTGCTAACCTAAGTGAAAAAAGGGGCCAACACAAGCTGTTCACTTCTAAGGTGAGTTTCTTGAAGAAGGCGTGCTATAATGTTGATATGTGCAAACCGCATTTCTGCAGTGAAAAAAACAACATTGGTTCAAAAATAAGAGCACCTGGTATAATAGCACCTTTTATGAACCCAGGCAACCACCACAATACAGTATCACAGAAACAGTATAAAACGGTAGAACCAGACACTTACACCTTCCAACTACCACTCACTAAACATATACAGCACTTCGGCTAGGGCCTAAGCTCTGCGTTGCTTCCATAGAACACGCAGTCAACTACACTTAGTTCCAGACGATAGATATAATATCTATTTTCTCTCTCACATATATTTCTTACACTTATTCCACTCTGCAAGCAGCAAACTATTTCAGTTGACCGGAAAGAGCGGAAAACCCAAAATAGCTTACTTTCAAATGCTTCTTCACTTCATTTCATTCAACTCTCGGGTCATACCAGACCACGCAAATCACCACTGAGATAGCCATCTTGAATAAATTATTTTGCTTACTCATTCAACTCTGCCAGCAGGAAAATAGGCCTTTTTTACACCTCTAAATACAAGTCCAGAAGAATATGATTTATGAACAAGGCGTTTTCTTTAGGTAATAAGACAGGTAATTATAGTTAATAATAATAATAAGACATGGTAATAAGCGGATCACCCGTTTGCATGTATACATTTGAGGTGCTCTTACCTGAGACAGAGACAGTCATGGGGGCCTCTAGAGGTCTGTTGTTATCCAGGTCTCTGCTGAGCTTCAGTTCCCCCGTGACTGCATTCAGCACTAGCAGGTTCAGCTCATTCCCCGACTCAAAACTGTAGTGGAGTTTATCCGACACGTCTGGGTCATGGGCAGGTACCTTCCCGATTATCCCTGAGGGGAAACTATTGGACTTGTTGGTCACATAGTTGTTGAAGATAATCTCAAAGTTCTGCAGAACCGGGTCGTTGTCATTGATGTCGACTAAACGGATGTGGACTGTGGCCCGGCTGACGAGCGGAGCGGATGTGGCCTGGACCACAATAACGTACTCGGTTCTGGACTCGTAGTCGAGGTCCGTGAGGGCGGTGAGATCGCCTTTGAAGATGTCCAGCTTGAAGACCTCTGGGATGTTCCCCTCTACGATCTGGTACATGATCTGAGCGTTGGTTCCCTCATCTGGGTCGGTGGCGCTGATCCGAGCCACGACGGAACCGACGGGGCTGTTCTCCTCCACGTAGATAAACAGTTCGTCCTTCTCGAACACGGGCGCATTGTCGTTGATATCCAGCACAGACACCTGGATGTCCACCGCTGCTTTGAGAGGAGGAATCCCCTTATCCACAGCGAAGGCCTTCAGGGTATACACAGGCACGTTCTCTCTGTCTAACTTCCTGGCTGTTCTGATGATGCCAGAGTAGGGCTCGATGAAGAAGTCCCCCTCCCCGTCATCTCCACCCTGGAAGGTGTAGCTCAGCCTGCCGTTGGACCCGGAGTCCCTGTCGGAGGCAGATATCTGGAGCACGCTGGTGTAAACGGGTGCGTCCTCAAATACAGTCCCCTGATACATGTCCCGTAGGAACTGAGGTGTGTTGTCGTTGGCATCCAGGATTATTATCTCCACATAGGTCGTATCGGACTTCTGAGGAATGCCATTGTCCCTGGCGACGATGGCTAGCGTGTACGACGCCTGGTCCTCGTAGTCTATCTCCATCTGGGTGGTGATGGCGCCCGTGTCGGGGTCGATCTTAAACTGGGGGACGTTGTCCTCCATGATGTACGTGATGCGAGCGTTTTCACCCGTGTCTTCGTCGGTGGCGCTGATGATGACCACAATGGACCCCACGGGCCGGTCCTCGCTAATCATCACCTGGTAGTTGGCGCTCTGGAACACGGGACGGTGTGTGTTGGCGTCCGTGACGTTGATGAACACCTGTGCCATGTCAAAACGTGTGCCGTCCGAAGCAGTTACCGTCAGGACGTACTGGCGCTCCTGTTTGTAGTCTAAGGGTAACGCCAAGGTGATGAGCCCGCCTCCACTCTGACTGGTGATGGCAAAACGATTCCTGGTGTTTCCGCTAGAGATCTGATAGGTTACCACACTATTTACATCCCTGTCAACGGCTGTCACTGTCAACACACTGGTCCCCACCACAGCATCCTCATTAATCTTCAGAGAATACACCTTCTCTGTGAAGGTCGGGATGTTGTCGTTCACATCTAGGACCGTGATGCTCACGCTGGCTGAGGATGACATTGCAGGCGTCCCACAATCCCTTGCTTCCATGCCGAAGGTATAGAACTCGGTGGTTTCCCTGTCGAGCTCCGTGGCGACCGTGATCCACCCAGTGCTATTGTTGATGGTGAAGGGGAAACCAGGGGAGGTGTCGGTGAGATGGTACTCCAGACGGGCGTTATCCCCAGAATCAGCATCTATAGCCTGGATGTGGATTACTGAGTAGCCAATGGCCACATTCTCCAGCACAGTGGATTGAAACGGCGTGCTGACGAACATAGGAGCGTTATCATTTACGTCAACCACCTGGACCACCACCATCCCAGTCCCGTTGATCAACGGAGGCCTGCCACCATCCTGAGCTTTAATCCGTAAATTATACTCCCTAATCATCTCGTAATCCAGGGGATTAATGACATCGATGACCCCAGTGGGAGAGTGGATGTAGAACTGTCCCTTTACATTGCCACTGATGATGCTGTAGTGGACCTTAGCATTGTTCCCCTCATCTTTGTCCGTGGCCTGAACTTGGGTGACTTTAGAGTTGACGGCCACGTTCTCAGGGATTTGGACCACGTAACGTTTCTCACTGAACTGGGGATAGTTGTCGTTCTCGTCCTCTACAGAGATGTTGACGGTGGCCGTGGCGCTCCGGGGTTCAGGGTCTTTCCCCTGGTCGTTGGCTTCCACGATCAGCTGGTACTGGGACATGGTCTCTCTGTCGGGCCGCTCTCTGATCCTCACTAGCCCGTGGCGCGGGTCGATCTCAAAACCCGCGTTCACTCCGTCGCCGTTGACGATTTTATAGACCATGTTGGCGTTGGAGGGTGCGTCTCCGTCGGTGGCTCTTATGGTCATGACCTCAAAGCCCACCTCTACATTCTCCCGTATGGTTACCCGGTATTCAGTCTGCTCGAACACCGGCCCGTGGTCGTTGGTGTCGCTGACCGTCACAGTGAGGTAAGACGTGGCTGAGCGCCGCGGGGAGCCGTTGTCTGTTACCATTACTTTGAAGACGTGTGTGTCTTTGACCTCTCTGTCTAAAGGCTGCACTGTTGTAATAGCACCTGTCTGAGGGTTTATTACAAAAAAGTCGTTGGATCTGCTGTCAAAGAGGGCCTCCATTCCATACTCTATTCTACCGGCCTCTCCATCATCCGGATCAGTGGCCTTCAGTGTGATGACGCGGGTCCCTGATGGTTCATTCTCGGGAACAGACACCTGGTAGTTGGGGAGCTGAAACTGGGGAGGTGTGTTCACATTTCTCCGTTTTCGGTGGTTCCATTTGCCAGGCACAATCTGGATGGTGTGTGATGATGATAACTGCCCATGGGTCTCTCCCTCAACCACCGTCACCAACCGCAAACTCACGCGCACGGAGACGCGGACGCTCCGGTCACTCAGAGCACGCAGTGTACAATGCAAATGCACCTCTCCGTGTCCCAAACAGTAGTCTTCGTCCAGCAATAGATTGCCATGTTTAAAAACTGCTCTCAAGTCTTTCCCAGTAGTACATGAGGAGGCAGAAAAATTGGTATTTCGCGTAAAGGCAGGCAAAAGTTTTGTTACATTCACAAGCAAATTACCTGCGGATAAGCAGGAAGTTGCTTCCAGTTTGGAAAGGTAACTGATGTGAATGTCGAGTTTACCTATTGTGCTCTTTCTCTTGTATTTGATAAAACAGTCTTGTCCGTGTACAAATGTATTGAAATGTGTCAAAACAAAATTTTCAGACGTCAACGACCCTATCCTGATATAGACAGGCACCGGGTTCCTCAATAAACGCACACAATCCACTTTTCGGTACACACGGAGAGCTCCTTCTTGCCATTCCACTTGTAAAAAGTTCTGAATGTATTTAGGAGTTAAAGTCCTGTCGATTTTGTAAGTCCAACCGGGCCCCAGGGACAAATTTGCCAAAACGGTCCCAGTTTGTAACGTCTCCGAAAGGTGTAGCTCGAAACATCCCAGCAAGGGCACATTGAATAGAACACAAACCCAGATCCAATACATCGGTAATTCCATGGTTTTAAACTCCAACAAATCCCATTCAATTTAATCGAAACATCTCCACCAAAGCATTAACTATCCCTCTCCCTTTTTCTTTTATCCTTCATGGTGAAGATTTAAAGTGGAAACGACACTTATTATCCATAGTATCCACGGAGCGCAGTCACATGAATCTACGAGCAAAGTTTTAAATGACGACAAAATGGCTCCACCGCTCCCCCTCCTCTGAGAGCTGATTAACATAGACCTGCTGTGTTCGGCTCACCGGGACACTTTCGCAGGGGATCTTTCTCATGGACATTCGGAAGTGTCCTGAGCTGTTGACGAATGCGCATTCGGACCATTGCCATGACAATAGAGAGCTTGTTACCACGCGCGTTGTGTGTTTGAGGACCACTAGAACTTTGTTATGAAACTAGTTTGGTGTTATTCAAACTTTCCCCGATGTTTAGAGATTAAAGTTGTGTATTGTGTTTGTCACCTGGGGAAAATGGTACATTAGCACACAACCATCTATTGGAAAAGGTTATTATTAAGCTATTTGGACAATGAATCGCTATTGTCATGGTTAGTAGTCTAGAGCTCAACATTTGCATATCAATTCTGAATAAATAGTTGAAAATAATTGATTGATTTAGATTTGGCCCATGTGCTTGGATTTGTATTATGGAGTTATATTATACACATTTATGGTCAGTTTATGGATGATCTATTTTCAGAATATGCATAACTCTCCAGATCATCCATTGAAATTAGATTATAATCCATAGCTTCCTCCATCCTACCATTTATGTTGGTATCCATGTCAATGTAGCCTTGTTTAACGAAAAAAGTGTCCGTTGCACCTATTTGTAATGAATGCCGCTTTAGTTCATTCCAGTGGCGATTTTAGCATGTACATCTTGGTGGGGCAAAAAAACAAAGTGGTATGCATGCCAGCTAAACCAATACACAACACACCACTAAACAATACAATGAACTGCACTATAAGGGTGACAAACTGCGCCCAGAAACTGTTAGGGCCTACATGTTTTATTTGAACCGTTATTTAACTAGGCAAGTCAGTTAAGAACAAATTTTTATCTACAATGACGACCTACACATAAAGCTGTCCCAACACCTTACCACTGCTACACCTGTCTATCATGGAGCCTTGTCTGGCAGCGACACAGTTCACTCAGCCTCATTTACTGTCTTTAAAAAAAAAAAACACGTAGCTGGTATGGCTGACTTGCTTAAACAAATGTGGTTTCTAATACCAATTGACATTTACAAACTATGGCGACAAGCAGATAAGAGGCAATCCGTCATTTCAAATAAGACATTAATGAGCGGGCTAGGATGGACGTAGCCAATATAACTATTTGTTTAACACTTTTCAAATGTACAGCGACAGAATTCAGAACATGGGCCGTTCTTACAGTGTTCACCAAGTCAGAACCATAGGATAAATAAGGGGGACATATAAGCAGACAATGAAAGCTCTTACAAAATTCAATGATTACATTTCTCTTAAATGGGTTATATGCACCAAAGTCTCAACAGTAGGGGAAATTAAGAGGGGTAAATAGACCAAATTATTAGGGTGAGGCACATGGCCTACTAACAGCTTACTACACATCATACACTTAGTATTACTTTCTTAGCTACAGTATACAGCTCCCTGGCATATTACATCATTTATTCAGCAGCATACAAGATATTTTTGGATTTACCTTGTGCTGTGCTCACTTGAACAGGAAGGTGGCACAGTTGTCCTTCGTGGGCAAATTTTGTCATCAAAGTCTGGCATTCTCTGGATTTATGGTGCTTTCAAGACAACTGGGAACTCTGGAAAAAAACAAGGTCGAATCATGATGACGTCATTGATCTTCAGGTCGTAGCTCTAGAAAGAGGCCCGAGTTCCTGACTTTCAATTCCGAGTTGGATGACCATTCAAAGCGTATTTCCAGTCCGAGCTTTTTTCTGGAACTCCCAGTTGTCTTTGAAGTCAAGATTTAGCAGTTTCGAGTTAACGGTTTCTTTTTAGCTAAAAATGTGGGTTTCAAAACAGGCCCTGAATAACAGGTTGCTACTGATTCAATCACAACTTTTGGCGAATTGTAGGTTTTAATCCCATGGATATCACATCACCAAGGTATGCATGAAACTAAATAATGCATAACCTGCAAAGCCATTGAACAGGTACAGGTAACGACCAAAATAAAGAAAACACCAACATAAAGTGTCTTAAAAGGGGGTTGGGCCACCACGAGCCAGAATTACTTCAATGCACCTTGGCATAGATTCTACAAGAGTCTGGAACTCTATTGGAGGAATGCGATACCATTCTTCCATAAGAAATTCCATAAATTGGTGTTTTGTAGATGGTGGTGGAAAACACTGTCTCAAGCACCACTCCAGAATCTCCCATAAGTGTTCAATTGGGTTGAGATCTGGTGACGACCATGGCATATGGTTTACATCATTTTCATCAAACCATTGTGATTACTCATGCACTGTGGATGGGGGCATTGTCATCCTATAGGGGCATAGCCATGGCAGCCAAAATAATGTGCTCCCCAGCATGTAATACACCCTAACTAAGCATAATGGGATGTTAATTGCTTAATTAACTCAGGAACCACAACATACTTTGTATCCTAAATTTACTCCAGTGTTTCCATTATTTTGGTAGTTACCTGTACATTCCACCTGGTATAACATACATTACCTTAATTTAACCACCAGAAACAGTGCATAGGCAAAGTATAGGTTAAGTATAAATTGTACGTGTTCGCCCCCTTGTGGCGAGGGAGGAAGAGGACGTGAAACAGTAGCCACAGAGGTTATAGTGAAGTGACGCATACTTTAGCTGGATTTCTTCAGTGAGGTTTTCTGCTGGCCACAAAAAATGCAAGAAATCACTTATAATTTAAAACAATCGTAAGTTTAATCACTTGCTCTTCAGTTCTGAATTCAAGTTATTCTCTATTTACATATTGCATATTTTGTAGTAGTTGAAAAGAATGCAGTTCAATCCAAAATGTGTTTAGGTGAAATGGCACCAAAGGAACAGGCACTCGACTTGTTTGGATTTTCACAAAAGCCATACATTTTTTAATATGCATTTCACATTTTGTAATAATCTGTCCAAATAAATAAATTAGACAATTAATTACCATGTGCATGATTGTACACAGTCCACACTATCAAATAATGATGTACATCACAAGTAACCTAATAGGAAGAAGTATCAACTGAGGGCAACAGTACAGAGGAAGTTTGAGTGTGTGTTTTATGACGAGTGGACAGGTCCGAAAGCATGATCAGTGTGCTCTTCTGTTCTTTAGTAGAGGTTCAGAGAATGGGGTAAGGCTTGTGGAAGTACAGTAGTCTTGTCCACTGAAGTCTGCAATGTAAGGTTAGGTCCATATCGACAGTGGATAGGCCTGGGCTTAGGTCTGTTTCTAGGAAGACTCTCTCAGGCTCAGCTGACTGGTTCCGGAGTCCTCTCCTTGGCCACAGGGGCTTCCTTCATGCGGTCTCGCCCCTGTTGGAGAGTGTGCTCTGTGGGGCCCAGACGGACGATCTTCCCACTTCCCAGGCACTCATCCCCCTTGTACAGCACTGCAAACTGGGGAAGATGAGCGAAGTGAATATGGAGAAATTAGAAGGGAGGGTAGTGATGAGCAGGCATTGACGGAAGCTTTGACGCAAGGCTATTCAGTCAATGTTGAGGTAGATGAGACGGGCACAGAAAATTGATGTTAGTGGGAGACATTAATGCTGAATATTAACTCCTAGTCCCTCTGAACTAACCTCCACATTTGAGCGCATACACACACCACTATTCTCTATCGCTTCATCTACCCTCACTCTGGCCTCGAGCCCAGAGCTCCAAGACAAACGCGCCTCAGCCATATTGTTCTCTCAGAGCAGTGGGTTATGGGATAGCGCATGAAGAAAGGGGGGTAATCCAAGCGTGGACAAGGCTCTTTGTACCCTGACTAGAGTCTGGAGTAATCCCTGTCAGAGAAACCAGAGACGCGCTGGAGCAGCTGGCTACGTTTGTTGGGCCTATGATAGGCCTTTGTTAGCTAGCTAATCAGGATCTTAAGGAATAACACACTGGGACTAACACACCAGCTCACACCAGAACCACTGTAATGGTTCATGGGTTGGCTTTACTCTTAAAAGCTGACCTAACGACAATAAATCAATTTGAAAATGGCCTAAAGAAATGTTACTCATAGTTAAAATTCCTCTGAGAACAAAACATCCCTAGAAAGTAATGAAACCAACTGCCCAAACTCTGAAAAGGGTGAGACAGGTGGCTTACTATGTGTGGGAAACAGAGAGCTTACCTGTCCTGGTGTGAGTGCTCTGATCGGCTGAGACAGCATGATCCACACAGAGCCATCCATGTTCAAGGTCACAGTGCAAGGGGCTGGAGATAAACAACCTCACTATGTTATTAACATGTTACTAACACATTAACATGTCACTAACACTTTTGAAGTGTACATTTTTGACTCAATAAAGCTGTTTTTTAAGCCGTATGGGAGGTAACGGTATTGTTATTTCCCCCCCAACTTTGTCATATCCAATTACGATTGGATGGGTCCAGGAGAGGCGAAGGTCGAGTCATGCGTCCTCCGAAACATGACCCGCCAAATCGTGCTCCTTATAACACCCGCCCGCATAACCCGTTAACCAGGAAACACCATTCAACTGATGACCGAAGTCAGCCTGCAGGCACCCGGGCCCACCACAAGGAGACGCTAGAGCACGATAAGCAAATTTGACCAATTTTGCGCCGCCCTGTGGGACTCCCGGTCACGGCAGGTTGTGACACAGCCTGGGATCAAACCTGGGTCTGTAGTGACGCTGCGACTGCGATGCAGTGCATTAGACCGCTGCGCCACTCGGAAGGTAAATGTATTGTTAATGACACATCCTTACAAATTGTGTCTGGCCCTAACTTGTTATTTCACTCACTGAGAGGCATCTGGTGGATGAAGCGGAAGTGACACTCCATCATCTTAGTCTGGATCAGCTCAGTGGGAGGGTCCTCCGTTATCCAATGGAAACGATCTGTTCGTACCGTGTCTCTGAATAGAGCCGGGTGATTGGTGGTCGGACCCTGATGTTAGGGAGTTTAGAATCAGAATCCCATTGAGAATCAACAGCAAGGAGGTGGGAGATCTGCCTGTATTGTAGTTGGGCTGGTTGTTTAGGACAAAATTAGGTATAACAGTATTGAAGAGGTAGAAACCATTCCTTACCACAAACACTTCTCCAGTAGTAATGTCTTTGTCCACAACAAACCATGCATCCCTCTGCCCACCAATCCTAGCCCTTTGGCCTAGTGTCAGGGTGAACCAACCTGAAAGGAAGATGGGGTAGAGAACTAGTAGTTAATGTAAAGGTTTACTATTGGAAGAGCAGTACTCTTACAAGGATAGTGGGACAAGCACTACCATAGAAGATACCACTGAGGATATCACACAGCATTACCTTGATGTTCCCCCATGATCTTCCCATCCTCAATGGAGACAAAGTTCCCCGGTTTTGGCTCTAAATACTGACCGAAAAACAGGAATGCAGATATTATCACAAACATGTTTATTTATTACTGTGACCAGTGTATCTCAATAATGAACTTCATACAGTAGTTGTTTTCTTCATACAGTGTGTGTATTTGAATTCCATACCTCTAGAATGAAATCCTCAAATTTCCTTTCTCCAATAAAGCAGATGCCCATACTCTGGAAACAGATGACATTCAGTGTTGCCACACAGTCCAAGAAAAAAATACAACTGACTTCGTAAGATGTAATCTATGTCAATACAGTGTAATTAGGGTGTAGGCCAAACAACAACAATGCAATGAAATTATGTTCAACTTTCGTTAATCTGTATGCACCTCAGAGAGGAGAGATGATCAATACTTTATCTACACTCCTGTCCGTATGTACTTGGACAGCGAAACTAACATTTTACATTTGGCTCTATACTCCAGCATTTTAGGTTTGAGATCAAATGTTTCATATGAGGTGAATGTACAGCATGTCACCTTTTTTTTGGGTGGCTATTTTCATACACATTTATTTTACCGCTGAGAAAGGAAAGCACTTGTCCCCACCCCCATGTGAAGAAGTCACAAGTATTTGGACAAATTCACTAATAGTGTATCAATAACAGGGGACATTAGCATTTTTGGGAGGGTATGACCTTTATTCATGATTTTGGAGGTATGATCGTCGTTATTCATGAATGATTATCCGTAATCATGGTAGCATGCACATTAAGACCAGCTACCACACCCTAACAGGCTATTTTTCCCCTTTACTCATATCAGAATGAAACTTTACCAGTTGAAAAGTAAAACATTTTGATTTAAAAATATGCAAATCCTCAATAAATTTAAAACACTTCACACATATGTGTGGACCTCTTGACAAAAATGGTAGCAGGTGAATGTTGAACTTTTGTCGCACACACATCCAGATGATTCTGCATAACATTTTTGCGCAATGACGCTGTTGGTATGATCAAGGCGTATGCATCCGTCATACGTGTGAAATCCAACCTATGCACCACACAGAATGCAGTCCAACTGACTCTGCAACACAATCCTGCAAGTCAAACGCAGCGTTCCATTGGAAATGAATGTACTTCTGGTGTACCAAACGGCAATGACACTGTCGGGGTGACGGAGGCGATATTTTGCATAAAACTTACAGATAAAACGCCACAAGATATCAAAAAAGGCCTTTGGACAAGTCTGGCTATAAGTCCTAAGAACCAGTGTGTGGAATAATGTAAAATGTACCTCCTTTGAAGGCTGAGAAAAAGGTCATTTTGAGAAAATGGCCGATAAAGACAGGCCGGGCAAAGTTGAATTACTGTTTAACGGATGCTGCCCTTTTTCTGCAAAAAAATTAAATAAATAATCAGATGTGTTATTTTTCTGGCAATATATGCAGCGCTTTGTCTATAATGCACTGTCCGCTCTCCCAAGTTGATGCCCAAGAGACCAAACAGCCTCAGATCATGCGCTCAGATCATGTTTGAGACTCAGATTGGACAGTGTAACACACAAGCTCACACCTGCAGGTGACGTGCCGATGTTCAATTTCTCTCTCGTGCCGTCATGGCTGAAGCCAGTGCAAATTCCTACTATTTGTGTGTTCAGGTTAAACGTGGGACGTCGCTCATTATACACAAACAGTCTTAAATTGATGTTTAATGCATCATTTTCAGATCTATTAGAAGCAATTAATAGATAAAACAACAATGTCATTGAACCAATTGACTGGCCAGAGATCAGGGCAATCATCAGCAAAGACACAGTGCAAGCTGACAGTACTTTGGACAACCAAATTGAAATCAAAATGATGGATGAAATCGAAGTGTGTCAGCTGTATGGTAATTTGCGATTCATAACTTACATTTAAAAAAAGGCACTACCAGGAGTAGTAGGCCAGCCGATAACATCAAGGTGGAATGCGTTTGAAGTGATGCGTCGCTGAGAACAGCTAGCATCTCCAGCAAAGTACATCGCCAGTGGCACGCACACACTTCAAGCAGATCAGCAGCTCCACAATCATGTGATTGACTGTCTCCAAGGTGGGGGCTTTTCGTGGCAGCCAGACGAGACAATTGAAGGAGGATGCGGTGAGCAAAGTTACTGGGCTCGAATTTAGTCAAGCTTGAACTATATACACTACCGATCAAAAGTTTGGGGTCACTTAGAAATGTCCGTGTTCTAGGCCTCCTCTGTCCAGTGTCTGTGTTCTTTTGCCCATCTTAATATTTCCCTTTTATTGGCCAGTCTGAGATATGGGTTTTTCTTTGCAACTCTGCCTAGAAGGCCAGCATCCCGGAGTCGCCTCCTCACTGTTGGCGTTGAGACTGGTGTTTTGCGGGTACAATTTAATGAAGCTGCCCACATAATTGCAAAAGGGTTTTCTAATGATCAATTAGCCTTTTAAAATTAGAAACTTGGATTAGCTAACACAACATGCCATTGGAACACAGGAGTGATGGTTGCTGATAATGGGCCTCTGTACGTCTATGTAGATATTCCATTAAAAAATGAGCAGTTTCCAGCTACAATAGTCATTTACAACATTAACAATGTCAACACTGTATTTCTGATAAATTTTATTTCTAAGTGACCCCAAATTTTTGAACGGTAGTGTTTCTAAATGTGCATGTTATAAACTACACTTTTTATGATGATGATGATGATGATGATGAGCTATACTCTATGGCTGGATTGATGTATTTTTTCCAAGACTACATTAATTTGGCAGACCTAACTTGATTGACCCTGTTTCTACAAGGCCTAGGTCTGAGAGGCCTAAATCATATTTCTAACCTCATATTAAAGTTGACATTCTGTACTTGTCGCCTCATATGAAATATTTGATCTCAAATCGAAAATGCGGGAGTACAGAGACAAATGTAAATGTTTTTGCTTTAATGCCCAAATACAGTACATACAGAGGGCAGTGAATCAGTCTGTGTGGTTAGTTACCTCTTTCTTCTTCAGGACGTGTTGGAAGCCGGCCTCGGCTGCAATCTTCTTCACGTAGTCTTTGGTGAGTCCCGACAGGGGAAAGACTGTACGCCGCAAAGCATCCTGAGAAATCTGGCTGAGGAAGAATGTCTGGTCCTTAAAACGGTCCGCTCCCTGGTACAACCTCACCGCTTCAACGGAGATAACAAAGGGTTAAAAATCTGAGATACCAATCGAATGACAGCCCTATAATAAATCGGGCCCTATATCAAATATAACCATTGGTGGTACTCATTCAAGTTCCCTGAATTTCTCTACACATATCAAATGTCTACAGGCTTACAGATAAAAGCCTTTCACATATAAAACTCGGTACCCTGGACCGTTTTTGAGAATTCTACAGAACATATTCTGATTTCACAAGGCCTGAAAATAACCGTTTCAGGGTGTGATTAGCAAGACGCACATTCCACACAACGTTAGCGAGCTAGCTTCTTTACAACGGGCAAAAAAGTAGCCACGCGGCAGCGCGAGTCGCGTCACAATACCTGGTACCTAGGTCCTGGATCTTGGACCCGCTACTCACGCAGGTCCAGGTTTCATTTCAACCAGGGTTTGTTTGCATTTCACACATACTTTATAGCGCTGATCAGGGTACCAAACGCTCCAGGATCATAAGGGGATACAGTGAGGGAAAAAAGTATTGGATCCCCTGCTGATTTTGTACGTTTGCCTACTGACAAAGAAATGATCAGTCTATCATTTTAGTGGTAGGTTTATTTGAACAGTTAGAGACAGAATAACAACAGCAAAAATCCAGAAAAACGCATGTCAAAAATGTTATAAATTGATTTGCATTTTAATGAGGGAAAAAAGTATTTGACCCCTCTGCAAAACATGACTTAGTACTTGGTGGCAAAACCATCTGACCACAACACTTTCATCCAGTTGTCCTCTGAATCATTCAGATGTTCATTGGCAAACTTCAGACGGGCATGTATATGGGCTTTCTTGAGCAGGGGGACCTTGCGGGCGCTGCAGGATTTCAGTCCTTCACGGCGTAGTGTGTTACCAATTGTTTTCTTGGTGACTATGGTCCCAGCTGCCTTGAGATCATTGACAAGATCCTCCCGTGTAGTTCTGGGCTGATTCCTCACCGTTTTCATGATCATTGTAACTCCACGAGGTGAGATCTTGCATGGAGCCCCAGGCCGAGGGTGATTGACAGTTCTTTTGTGTTTCTTCCATTTGCGAATAATCGCACCAACTGTTGTCACCTTCTCACCAAGCTGCTTGTCGATGGTCTTGTAGCCCATTCCAGCCTTGTGTAGGTTCTGTGGACAGGTGTCTTTTATACAGGTAACAAACTGAGATTAGGAGCACTCCCTTTAAGAGTGTGCTCCTAATCTCAGCTCGTTACCTGTATAAAAGACACCTGGGAGCCAGAACTCTTTCTGATTGAGAGGGGGGGTCAAATACTTATTTCCCTCATTAAAATGCAAATCAATTTATAACATTTTTGACATGCGTTTTTCTGGATTTTTTTGTTGTTGTTATTCTGTGTCTCACTGTTCAAATAAACCTACCATTGAAAGTATAGACTGATAATTTCTTTGTCAGTGGGCAAACGTACAAAATCAGCAGGGAATCAAATACTTTTTCCCCCTCACTGTATGTGAAAGCGCCCAAAGTCTCCATATTGTTATAAAGGTAAGATTGACATAATAATAATAATAATAAAACGTTGGTATGAGAAAAGCACAGAAAGATGTTGAGTGGAGGTTGTTGTTCTTACGGTTCCGGATCTCAAAGCGGTCTCTGAAGACATGTTTAGGGGGAGGAGCCACATGACTCTGTTGGAAGACATCTTCATCCTCCTGAGATGTCCTGGCATAGTGGCCTGTCGCCATGGCATCAGCTCCTAGGGGGGAAATCAGCAACAACACAATATTGTCTTTTTTTTTTGTACAAGCTCAGTTTCTTTAATGGTACTTGAAGGTCTTAGCATACTCGGATGTTTTTCATAATATAATGCATAGTAATACTGAGCATTATTATGCTACATACCCAAGCCGTTGATGGCATAATTGTAGAAGTGGTTGAATTTGATGTGTTTGTTGCACAGAATGTCTGGATTTGGTGTCCTGCCCTTCTCATATTCCTTCAAAAGATTGCTGAAGAAAGGAGACATTGGTCAGAGATTGAGAAAGAGAGCAATCTGGGGTGGGTGGGTATAATTTGTGGAACGTTCCAACAGGAATCTCTTCCAAAAACATTGTAAATAACAAGGTTGCCATCAAACGACGCACATACAAAGTTGTATAGCGGTAGAATAAGATACCAGGTATCTTGGGGTGGGCTATTTCATAAAGTTTTTCACTCACCACGTTTATGCTGAAAAATGTCTGTCCTCACTCTGGTAGTCTATGAATAAACATTAAGAATACGCTACATGGTGAGTTGATGCCTATTCGGCAGATAGTTAGCTAGGTGAATTGATTATGTTACTTTGTATGCGTTGTTTGTTGGCAACCTTGTACTTTACAAAGTTTTTGGAACTGATTCCTATTGGAACATTCCACAAATTATACCCATCCATCTGGGGTATATTCACTATCCGATTCCTGTTGGAACGTTCCACAAATTATACCCATTCATCTGGGGTATATTCACTATCCGATTCCTGTTGGAACGTTCCACAAATTATACCCATCCATCTGGGGTATATTCACTATCAGATTCCTGTTGAAACGTTCCACAAATTATACCCATCCATCTGGGGTATATTCACTATCAGATTCCTGTTGGAACGTTCCACAAATTAGTCCCATCCATCTGGGGTATATTCACTATCAGATTCCTGTTGGAACGTTCCACAAATTATACCCATCCATCTGGGGTATATTCACTATCAGATTCTGTTGCAAACGGAAAACGTTTTGCAACGAAAATGTGTGTTTCTATTGGACAAATTCAGATAGGTCGCTTGCCATTTCATTCCATTTTCTCTGTTTGGTTCTTAAACGGTAAACTTTGCAAGACAATGAACACACCCCAGATCTAGCCTTGTGACACCAACCTAATCCCGTGATAACTCACATTATTTCAATTAAGGTGAGTGCAGCTGTCTGCTTAGCCGGGCTACAACTGTTCCAATTATACAGATTTAACAATCATCTAATTAAGGAGGATACCTACGTGAACACTTCGTGCCAGTACTCTTTGACGTAGGACACTTGATGGAAAGGTATGTCCAGATTCTGGCACACTTTGTAGGCATCTTCACAGTCCTTTTCGGATGAACACACCCCATTCTCATCCAGGGAATCCCAGTTCTTCATAAACACTCCAGTAACGTGGTACCCTGTTAATAAAACAAGCCAATTGGAAGACGTGAAACTTACAGTAAACAAGAAACATTAGATATAAAATAAAACATATTCCGTTAACTCATTTTAAAAAAAATGACAGTTTATTTGTATCGTCTCAAGGAGTTTAGCTAACGTTAATGTTGAGTGTTCCAGTGAAGAAACGTCTCACCTCTTCTTCTGAGTAACAAAGCCGTTACAGAGCTGTCAACTCCCCCAGACATCGCGCACACGACATGTCTCACGACACCCATTATTTGTCGCAACTATTTGCCAGGAAAATACGTTTTGAATTGACTAATTCAGGTTACAGCTTAACTTTTTCGGATAGACGCGGCCATTTCTTCGTTCCGTCTCAAAACAATGTCCGACTAGAAACAAGTCGCGTGTGGCTACCTCCAGAATAACTGTAACACTGTGTAAACATAACCTGAGCTTTTGAAATTCTGCTCCGTAAATTGGATACAAATCTCGAAAATCCACACATTTGCATATATTTTTCGAAAGTATCAAGGTACGTTGACAAGAATTATACATGTCTCTGATTATATTGACTGTTACACCCGCAAAAGTGGAATATATTGCACAAATGTGTAAATCTGTAGTAACAGTTCCACCATAAAAATGGTGAGATCATTTTGTGTTTCGTGATTTCATTAACGTTACCTCTTCTTGCAAGTATTAACAGAGCAGACGAATGAAACAATATATAATGTGTAATGGTGGAAAGGAGCTAAGCAAGTCATAACTATAATCCTTCTCATCAAATAAAATGTTGTTGGTCACATACACGTGATTAGCAGGGTGTAGCGAAATGCTTGTGCTTTTAGCCCCCGACAGTGCAGTAATATCTTATAAATTACACAACATATACCCAATACACACAAATCCAAGTAGGAATGAATTAAGACTATGTACATATGGACGAGTGATGTCAGAGCGGAACGGACTAAGAGAGTAGATTCGTATAGAATACAGTATATACATATGAGATGAGTAATGCCAGATATGTCAACATTATTAAAGTCACTAGTGTTCCATTCCTTAATAAAGTGGCCAGTGATTCCTAGTTTATGCCTATAGGCAGAAGCCTCTAATGTGCTAGTGATGGCTGTTTAACAGTCTGATGGCCTTGAGATAGAAGCTGTTTTTCAGTCTCTCGGTCCCAGCTTTGATGCACCTGTACTGACCTCGCCTTCTGAATGATAGCGGTGGTGAACAGGCAGTGGCTCGGGTGCTTAAAGTGTCCCGGAGGACGGCTAGTTTGCCCCCGGTAATGCGTTGGGCAGACCGCACCACCCTCTGGAGAGCCTTGCAGTTGCAGGTGGTGCAGTTGCCATACCAGGTGGTAATACAGCCCGACAGGATGCTTTCAATTGTGCATCTGTAAAAGTTTGTAAAGGTTTTAGGTGACACGCCAAATTTCTTTAGCCTCCTGAGGTTGAAGAGGCTCTGTTGCGCCTTCTTCACCACACTGTCTGTGTGGGGGGTCCATTTCAGTTTGTCAGTGATGTGTAAGCCAAGGAACTTGAAGCTGGGGTGCACCCTCTGCTGTTTCCTGAAGTCCACAATCATCTCCTTTGTTTTGTTGATGTTGAGTGAGAGGTTGTTTTCTATGCAAATTAATGACTGGTTTTAGGACAATCCCACCAAAGACTGTTTCGAACCACTTTGATACAACTCTGTGGTTGTCTTCCAGCATGGTGGATGTGCCACTATCAGTGAAAGCCATCACTTTGGATCTGCTAAGAGATGCCAGAGAGACAGTGAGGACCAGTCCTTTGGGAGTCATCAACACTCCTATGATCCCATGGTGCCAAACAACACTACCGCTCAACATCCCCTGTAACATCCACATCAAACTGGAGAACATGCAGAGAACTGGTGAGTTTGTGTATGAATTAGATGCCTTAGTCAGACACATTTACATTACTACTGTACAAGTTTCAATTAATAATGTAGGCTGTTTTGTGGTAGATATATCGATAGACATGGTTGATGTTGGACATTGAGAGTGATACAATAACAGCAGTTTCATGTCATTGTGTTAATTGCCAGGTTCGTTTAAGATAAGAGGAGTGGCCAACCAGTTTGCCAGAAGACCAAAAGGAGCCCATTTTGTCACCATGTCTGCAGGGAACTATGGGAAGTCTTTTGCATATGCCTCTAAACACTACGGCTCCAAGGGGAAAGTGGTGATGCCAGAGACAGCCCCTGTATCCAGATCTACACTCATACAAGTCAGGTTCTTGTTTCCAATTGACTGCTTCAGTCTTTAATTGTATCATCTAAAATGACACGTCTGAAAATAACCAAACATATCGGTCCATTCGCTCCAGAATTTTGGATGTGAGGTGGAACGGGTGCCTACAACCTGTCTGATGAACGTGGTGAATCGTTGTGTCCAGGAGGAAAACATGACGTTCCTCCACTCATATGACGACCTGGACCTGATTGCAGGACATGCCAGGTATAGAACAGCCGAACAAGGCAACACAACCAGCTTCCTCTTTTAGAGGGAAAATAAAATGCTGGTCTGTCTCTCGCTGTCTGTCTCTCTCACTCCCCACCCTCTCTCCCTCCCCCTCTCTCTGTGCTGTAGTCTAGGTTTTGAAGTACTGGAGGTGATGCCCCAGCCTGATGTAGTGGTGGTGTGCTGTGGAGGAGGAGGTCTACTGGCTGGGGTGGCTGCTGCCATCAAATTGGCCGGCTGCGAGAAGACAAGGATCTATGGGGTAGAGCCAGAAGGAGGTACATAACACCTGTTGTTTAAATCTCAACAAGACAATATCAGGAAGGGCTTTTTACAACTAAGATACACCACAAATTGACATACATGAACATACACATGGGACAATATACTGAGGGGTTGATATACAGTATGACCATTTTGTTGACCTTCATTTCCTGTCTTTGATTCATTAGCCTGCACCATGTACAAAAGTTTCATCGAGAAGAAGCCTGTAGGCATGGACACCAAGAGCATCGCGTCAGGACTGGCTCCACCTTTTGCAGGTGCAGTACATTGGCTAGACCTAAATAAATCCTAAAAGATCAGGACATAAGAGGGAACAACTGTGTCTTCATCTGGAATGAACCATAGCCAAGCAAATAAATCTGTGAATTGTGCCTTCTTTACCTGTGCTAACTCCCTGATGTGCTCTGTACCATATGTCACGTAAAGGTTAAAGCATCTACCATTGTTAACTGCCTGGTGTGTTGTCCAGGCACCCTGCCCTACGAGCTGTGCCAGCGCTACGTTGAGGAGATCGTACTGGTGAGCGATGAGGAGATAAAGGCTGCCGTGTCTACCCTGTACAGGGCTGGGCTCCTAGTGGAGCCGTCAGGGTCCGCGGCATTCGCAGCCATCGCTAACGACAGAATCCCTGACATTGCTGGGAGGAACGTGGTGGTCATCCTCAGTGGAGGAAACATCGGCAAAGACGAGCTCACTAACTTCCCTGATTGAATATCTAGTTACTTACATACTTAGGAATTGTTCTACTCCTGAAGCATAGGCCACAAACAACAGTTTTCCAGCGTATTTAGTCCCGGGTGATTTGTTCACGTTCTCCTCATGCGTTTCCCCATTGAATATTCACAAAGTTATTATAAAAGTGACTACTACAGAGAATAAATAATGATTATTCCAACCAGTCTGAGTTAGGAGAAATGATGCATTATTATTTTACTACATTGACTGTTACAGAGAAGAAAGAATGACCATTGCTCTAACCAGCTAAAGATAGGTGCAAATCATGCATTATTTTTTCTCACTAATACTTTTTATACTGTGATAGTATCTTTTTGCAAATAAACTATGCAATGTATTCAGTATCAGGAACATATGCTGTGTTTGATCACTGAAATGTCAACAACTCAACTGTGCTCTTTGTTCAACCGAAAGACAAATTCTCATGTCCATACTGCATAGCAATCACTTGATGGGGTGTATACTAGGCACGTAAGAAGCACACATGCCTAGGTAACACTATCAGTGAATCAGAGTTACCAAATAACAAAACTATGAGTAGACCATAACCTCCCACCTACAATGCATTCGGAAAGTATTCAGACCCCTTTATCCACATTTTGTTACTTTCCAGCCTTGTTCTAAAATGGATTACATGTTGTTTTTTCCTCATCAATCTACACACAACACATAATGTCAAAGCGAAACAGGGCGTTAGAAATGTTTTGTACATTTATTAAATGAAAAATAGCAATACCTTATTTACAATAAGTATTCAGATCCTTTGCTATGAGACTCAACATTCAGCTCCGGTGCATCCTGTTTCCATTGATCATCCTTGAGATGTATCTACAACTTGATTGGAGTCCACATGTGTTAAACTCTATTGATTGGAAAGGCACACACCTGTCTATATAAGGTCCCACAGTTGACAGTGCATGTCAGAGCAAAAACCAAGCCATGAGGTCGAAGGAATTGTCCGTAGAGCACCGAGACAGGATTGTGTCGAGGCACAGATCTGGGAAAGGGTACCACAAAATGTCTGCAGCACTGAAAGTCCCAAAAACACAGTGGCCTCCATCATTCTTAAATGGAAGAAGTTTGGAACGACCGACGTCCTAGAGCTGGCCGCCCAGCCAAACTGAGCAATCAGGGGAGAAGGGCCTTGGGAGGTGACCAAGAATACAATGTTCACTCTGACAGAGTTCCTCTGTGGAGATGGGAGAACCTTCCATAAGGACAACCATCTCTACTGCACTCCCCCAATCAGGCCTTTATGGTATAGTGGCCAGACACAGAAGCCATTCCTCAGTAAAAGGCACATGACAGCCTGCTTTGAGTTTGCCAAAAGACACCTAAAGGACTCAGACCATGATAAATAAAATTCTCTGGTCTGATGAAACCAAGATTGAACTCTTTGGCCTGAATGCCAAGTGTCACGCCTGGAGGAAACCTGGCACCATCTGTATGGTGAAGCATGGGGTTGGCAGAGACTGGGAAACTAGTCAGGATCCCGAGAATGATGAACGATGCCAAGTACAGAGAGGTCCTTGATGAAAACCAGAATGCTCAGGACGGACTGGGGCGAATGTTTCCCTTCCAACAGGACAATGACCAAGACAACGCAGGAGTGGCTTCGGAAACAAGTCACTAAATGTCCTTGAGTGGCCCAGCCAGAGTCCGGACTTGAACCCAATCGAACATCTTTGGAGAAACCTGAAAATAGCTGTGCAGCAACGCTCCCCATCCAACCTGACAGAGCTGGAGAAGATCTGCAGAGAATAGGAGAAACTCCCCCAATTTTTATTTTTTATTTCACCTTTATTTAACCAGGTAGGCTAGTTGAGAACAAGTTCTCATTTGCAACTGCGACCTGGCCAAGATAAAGCATAGCAGTGTGAACAGACAACACAAAGTTACACATGGAGTAAACAATTAACAAATACAGGTGTGCCAAGCTTGTAGCATCATACCCAAATAGACTAGAGACTGTAATTGCTGCCAAAGGTGCTTCAACAAAGTACTGAGTAAAGGGTCTGAATACTTATGTAAATTCTGTTGTATTTCATATAAATGTACAAAAAAGTTCTGAACCTGTTTTTGCTTTGTCATTATGGGGTAGATTGATGAGCAAAAAAAAAAAAAACAATTTAATCAATTTTAGAATAAGGCTGTAACGTAACAGAATACTTTCCGAATGCACTGTACATCATGATATCTCCTAGAGCTTGAGATTTAGGTCTCAGTGTTTTAGCACACTCCCCTTATCTCCAGACAGCAACACCACTTCTCAATAGCCTCGTTTACACCTTGTGCTAAGATGTGTTTTTTACTATCCGATCAAGCTGATCCAATTACTATCTGATCAAGTTCTGTCACGAACATGTGGTATTAAAATGTGTCTGTTATCTGTCCATTGTGTCTGCATTGTGACCACATTTTCCTGGTCCTTCCAAGTATTAACATTATTTGGGAGATTGTTTAAAAATAATGATTTGAGTGTCATGATTGGACAATTATTGATGCCTTGAGTCAATGGTGTCAATTGCCAATCATTTTACTGGGTGCTATAATGATGAATTAAATGGGTTCACCATATCTGTTGACACTTGTAAAATATCCAGATACAATGGTCATCACTAGTTAGCACAGCTACAAAGTAAGATCCCCACAGCCACAAAGTCTAAATTTCTACAAAGTCTAAAAATGAGCTTTTTCGTCTTAATTTAACATTAGGCATAAAGTTATCAGTGTGTTTAAGGTTAGGTTTAGGTAGAAAATCTAATTTTAAGAAGATAAATTGTAGAAATGGGCAAGGATTATCCATAATTATGACTTTGTGGCTGTGTTAACTAGGGACGACCAGATAAAAACGCGTGTCTGACTACCTCTGGAGGTGGTTAGAGGGCATTACTACACTCAATACGTAGATGCGACTATCAGAACACAATGATTGCATTGAAAAAACAGGTTGGCTGCATTTACAAAAGCAGCCCAATTCTGATATATTTTCCTCTAATTGGTCTTTTGACCAATCCTAGCAGATCTTTTCATATCAGATCTTATTCAGAGCTGATCTGATTGGTCAAAAGACCAATTAGTGAAAAAAGATAGCAGAATTGGTCTGCCTGTGGAAAAGCAGCCGAACAAAGGTCCGCATTAAGGTCTGATTGTGCTCAGATCAGGCTGACCCCCTCAGGAACTGGTTGGGGACGCATTGGGTCCGGCTTTCTTCTCAGTCTGGATACGATCAGGTTACCAAAAGTGCACAAGGTGTGTGATGTCATCAGCATTCACTTTAGCAAATGTAAAACAAAACTAGACGTTGAACTGACATCTGTGCCCAGTGGGTAGGAATGTATTTGCTCCACAACGTTGAAATAAAAAGGTGACTCACACAAGTCTTCAGAAACTTGTGTGAGTCACCTTTTTATTTCAACGTTGTGGAGCAAATACATTCCTACCCACTGGGCACAGATGTCAGTTCAACGTCTAGTTTTGTTTTACATTTGCTAAAGTGAATTCAACGTGAAATCAAACAAATATTTCAAACCTATCATTGGATTTAAGTTATAAATTGGGTGAAAAAAATACAACACAGCCCTTAGCCGTGGTATATTGGCCATATACCACAAAACCCTGAGGTGCCTTATTGCTATTATAAACTGGCTGCCAACATAACTAGAGCAGTAAAAATACATGTTTTGTCATACCCGAGGTATACTGATATACCACGGCTGTCATCCAATCAGCATTCATGGCTCTTATAAAATGTTGCCTATGCCACCTCATATTTTGCCTTTGCCACCGTTTGCAATGCTTACTGGCATTTGAATATAGCGCAGCAAAAGGGAATCCGATTCCGGACACAATATGGACAAGGGAGACACATTTAAATGTAGGTGTAGCTGCATGATGTGTTTGTAATTCCATTATCAGAATACAAAAACTGCATTAACTGTCTAGACATGGCCAGAATGATATAACTACAATCAGTTCCCAATGTGTATTTTGATTGTCGACACTTGTCTACAAATGTGGGCACAATCAGAATGTGGACAAAATCAGGAGAAAGTACACGTTAGCACCAGGTATAAATGGAGCTTCTGTAACACACAGGGCTATTGCTGTTCAGCTATGGGACTGGGGACACTGTACAGACTATAGATGGGATGGAGGGGAATCATACTGAACCACGAGGGATCCCAGATGAAAAACTTAGACACCGAAGTGATGCTTTTTTATTTTGAGAAGGATGAACTCTACCAGGAGGTGGGATTGTGTTTTTTTTATGTCTATTCTGTTCATATGAGGTAAAAATAAAAAATTGAACAGTATGTTCATATATATTTGATAGAATTATGATTCAACATCTGCATTTGCAGTATTTGAGAAATGAAATGCACAGCATAATTATATATATTATTTACAGTAGTTTGGTCAAATACATCTGTGACATAGTTTCTGATAATTAATTGGTGTTCTTGTCACTATGATTTTTATTTTATTTTTACCTTTATTTCGAAATCCATGTGATTATTTTTGTAGTAAATTTGGATGTCTTTGTTTTCCAACCCTCGAGGCAATCTGCCACGGTTTACGCTCGATCAGACCGACAACTGCCTTGCAGCATTGCGTTTCAGAGGCAGTTTCAGTAGGTTCTGTGTGTTGCATGCATATACTGTCTGTGTGATCGAGGCGTAACAGCAACAGAAGTGCATTCATTTCGAATGGAATGCACTGCAAATGTCTCTTCAACACAATGCTGCAAGGCAAACGGAGCGTTCCCTTAGACATGAATGCACTTCTGGTGTACCAAAATGCAACGACGCTGTCGGTGTGATCAAGGTGTCAGGCTAAATCAATTAATTTAACAGGGTGGTGAAAGTGCACGGTGATGAGATTGACGCTCCTTTCCAATAAATATCCAGGGTCTTATTCTGCTGACATGATGATCGATGCTTGGCTGCCATTTGATAAATACAAATAATTTTGCTAATTTGCCCATAAAAAATCTCATCATGTAGACAATACCCGCACTGTATATGCGAACTGTAGGCTACAGCGCAGTGCCAAGGCCAGAGTGGCCATAACGGTGGGCACGTTCGCTATATAATGCAATTTCTTGACAAAACCATCAGTTGAGTTGAAAATGCGATGGCAATCCATCTACATTTTTTATTGGGTACATGTGAATTTATTGGGTACAATGCAGATTTTAGAGTATTTGCATGAAAATCTGTAGCCAATTGGATGGGAACCTAGCTATAGACACTAACCACTAAGGTTGGTACTCCTACGTATGTCACTTTCTAACCAGATTCAACATGGCTGGTGTGTAAATTAACAAGTCATACAAAAACTAAAAATAAACATGTTTAATAACATATTCGAGGAGGGAAACATTTGATGTATGACATTGTGCAACAACAACATCAATATGAAACGCTCAACAACAACAACAAATGACATAACAGGAAGGGTTCCATTTGCTGCCATGTTTCTTGCTGAGCTACATGACATCTTTGGTTGCCATCCTGCAGACAACAGCATCCAGTAGACACGTATCCTCCTGGGGTGTGGTTTTGTACAGCTGGAGAGAAAAAAAAACAAGAGCATGGTGAGTTAGAAATATGAATTAAAAAGTGTCACTCCACAATGATACAATAGCTTTACAGTACAAAATACAGACTTAAAAAAAAAAAACACACATTGTGGACCAGTCAAAGAGTTGAGGCACTAAAAGCAGTCAGTCAAACATGGTACAATATTTCATTTGGAGTCATTTATAATACATGAAAATCTATACATTATTGCTATCAGTTATTATACATGACATCATTTATATACATGTATGCAGATGCAGTAGATAAAAGGGTGTTTAGGTCCTTAAAAAGAAAAGTCTCCATCGGAGGATAAGGTGGCAGGCTTTGGTGCAATCCTTTACATTATCGTTACCTGATAGAAACACACAATTTACTTTTTTCATGTTTATTCTGGCTTGACAGTTGACTTAATAGATCATTCCTAATGTCGCTGTGTAACCTACAGTAAAGCAAGGCATGAGTTTCTGTTTTAACGGATCCATCGTTGCAAAAAGAACAGACACGTTTATCTAAGGGAGCGTTTGTGTATTGGCGAGTCTCAATCAGGGATGCCAACTGTTGAGGGCCCAAAAAAGTGACACTTTTTTTTGTTGCACTGAAACATGCAAAACTAATTAACTCATTTTAAGTTAGTGAATTAGTTTTACTAATTAAACAACAAAGAAGATGATCTACAAGATCAGTCTCTGTGTGTAAAATAAATAAAAAAGTGGTTAATGTGAATGAAAGTCACAGCTAAAAAATGTGAAGAAAGCAATCCAATGTTATTTGTTGCCTAGACTTACTGCATATGACACTCAAGTCTTGATAAAAAAACAATACACTAATATTGCAGTTAGCCATGGCAGCCTTTATAATAGAAAGTGTGTGACCACACACACAATCTAAATATTGCACTTGGGAAAAAACATCTTAAAGTAAAAATAGAATGAAACAAACAATGCTATTTTTGCTCTATTGTAGTGGCCACTATGGTAGATATTGATCAAGTGCACAAAGCTATGTGTGCAAAAATAACATTTACTGAGTAAAACATTTGATACTCCCCCTCACTCATACAAAAGTGTAATATCAAGTTCGACACAACAAAAGCAATATCTTTGGGCTACACTGCACTGTATTACAGGCTGCAGGAGAGCAGAGATGAGTGGACAAACAGACATGAGTACCCTACACAGACATGGAGGGAACAGAGGGATAAATACACACAATTAAGAGGAGATGTAAACCAGGTGTGCAGGAAAGCAAGACAAAACAAATGGAAAATGAAAAGTGGAGCGGCGATGGCTAGAAGACCGGTGACGTCGACTGCCAAATGCCGCCCGAACAAGGAGAGGGACAGACTTTGGCGGAAGTCGTGACAGACTTTGGCGGAAGTCGTGACAGACTTTGGCGGAAGTCGTGACAGACTTTGGCGGAAGTCGTGACAGACTTTGGCGGAAGTCGTGACAGACTTTGGCGGAAGTCGTGACAGACTTTGGCGGAAGTCTGACAGCCAGGCCCAGCTCCAGCTACACTTGATCCCTGAAACCACTTGTTTAACAAGCAACGCCGCATTTACACCCATTTCTCTCATTCTAAAAATTAACCACATACTGTAGAAAACATTGGTTCACAGATAGTTTGTTAGCTAGTTAACATTTCACACAGATTGCCAGGGTCCAGTAAGCAACTACGGTGTTATAACTTGAGGAACGACAAGGAGTCATATACCAGTTAATACTGTGAATTGGTTAGGTTACTAACGTTAGCTCATCTGATGGTGTAACGTTAGCTAGCTAGCTGTCTGACTTTATTAGTCAGCTAATTTTCACACAATAAACTCAATAATTTGATCAGCTAAATTGGATAATGTTGCTCAACATTTCTCTGGCTAGCTAACGGAGAATTCGATCCAGCTAGCAAGATACTTAACAATGCTAACAATTCCTGTTCCACCACACCTTCTCCCTCACCTCAAACTTTCCAAATGCCATTGTTTTTCGGTTACAGGTCATGAAGTACGCTTCATCACCTTCTCACCCCAGTCTCCGTGGTCAGGCTTCTCACCTACCTCTTCGTTATCGTTCAGGGGATGCGCTGCTGTAACTGGCAAACTGCCTTTCCACACTCTGCTGTCTTTTCAGAGCGAGCGCTGATGCTGTAACTAGCAAGTTGGTTTTCTCTTCTTTCTTCATTCGCATGCTGCATTCTTTTGTAATGTGAACGATTGGCTGAGCCTTGGACACAGCCAGAATTGGTCCAAACAGGCATCACTCACTCGCATACAAACACGCATCACTCGTTTGATTACAGCCAGTAGTGATCCAAAGCCCCCCTCCCAAACTTATTTCATCGGATCTACACTGTAGGTCCCCTATTTTGGATTCAAAACTGCGAATTTCGCCAAAGGTGACTAGTTTGCATCTCTGCTTAATACCGAGGGGCCACTCCACATCTATATTTCCCAAAAGAGCTTCAGTATTGCTTAGATAGAACTGTACTTAAGCAAGGTTCCATCCCAAAAGTGCATTTAAAAATCAGTTGGTGACACTTTAGTTCTTCACTCTCCAAAAGTGCTAATTGGAAAACATTTCAGTCATTTCTAGAATAAACTGTCAGTATCAGTGAGATGAGTCATATGAATGGAGTTGAAAAAGGCTTTGACAAGGTATAGAAAAAATGTACTTGCAATTGCAACATCACAAGCCCAAAACAAAACATGTTTACAGAGATGTACATTTGGCTAAATCTCTGCCATTTTTTCCAAATACATACAGATATTCAAACTCCTTTACTTTTTCCACATTTTGTTGTGTTACAGCCGTATTCTAAAATGTGTTCAATTGTTTTTTTCCCTCATCAATGACAAAGCAAAAACAGGTTCAGAAATGTTTGCAAATATATTCAAAATAAAAAAACAAATATCGCATTTACATACATATTCAAACCCTTTATTCAGTACTTTGTTTCAACTTTGGCAGTGATTACAGCCTCGAATCGTCTTGGGTATGACGCTACAAGCTTGGCACTCCTGTATTTGGGGAGTTTCTCCCATGCTTCTCTGCAGATCCTCTCAAGCTCTGTCAGGTTGGATGGGGAGCGTCGCTGCACAGCTATTTTTCAGGTCTGTCCAGAGATGTTCGATCGGGTTCAAGTCCGGGCTCTGGCTGGGCCACTCAAGGACATTCAGAGACTTGTCTCAAAGCCACTCCTGCATTGTTTTGTCTGTGTGCTTAGGATCGTTGCCCTGTTGGAAGGTGAACTTTTGCCCCAGTCTGAGGTCCTGAGCACTCTGGAGCAGGTTTTCATCAAGGATCTCTCTGTACTTTGTTCTGTTCATCTTTCCCTCGATCCTGACTAGTCTCCCAGTCCCTGCCACTGAAAAACATCCCCACATCATGATGCTGCCACCACCATGCTTCACCGTAGGGATGGTGCCATGTTTCCTCCATGCCAAAGAGTTCAATGTTGGTTTCATCAGACAGAGAATCTTGTCAAAAGACACCTATCTTTTGGCAAACTCCAAGTGGGCTGTCACGTGCTTTTTACTGAGGAATGGCTTCCGTCTGGCCACTCTACCATAAAGGCCTGATTGGTGGAGTGCTGCAGAAATGATTTTCTTTCTGGAAGGTTCTCCCATCTCCACAAAGGAACTCTGGATCTCTGTCAGAGTGACCATCGGGTTCTTGGTCACCTCCCTGACCAAGGTCCTTCTCCCCAGATTGCTCAGTTTGGCCAGGCGGCCAGCTCTAGGAAGAGTTTTTGCGATTCCAAACTTCTTCAATTTAAGAATGATGGAGGCCACTGTGTGCTTGGGAACTTCTATGCTGCAGAAATGTTTTGGTACCCTTCCCCAGATCTGTGCCTCGCCACAATCCTGTCTCAGAGCTCTACGGACAATTCCTTTGACCTCATGGCTTGGTTTTTGCTCTGACATCCACTGTGGGACCTTATATAGACAGGTGTGTATCTTTCCAAATCATGTCAAATCAATTGAATTTACCCCAGGTGAACTCCAATCAAGTTGTAGGATCTCAAGGATGATCAATTGAAACAGGATGTACCTGTGCTCAATTTTGAGACTCATAGCAAATGGTCTGAATACTTATGAAAACATGGTATTTATGTTTTTGACTTTTAATAAACCTGTTTTCACTTTATTATTATGGGGTATTGTGTGTAGATTGCTGAGGATTTAAAAAAGAAAAACATTTTCGAATAAGGCTGTAACGTAACAAAATGTGGAAAAAGTCAAGGGGTCTGAATACTTTCTGAAGGCACTGTATATATTATATTAGTGTGTGTGTGTGCGTCCAACACTCCAGGAAAAACAAGACCAACCTTTTTGACCTTAGCAGGGTCGGTCAACATGGAGACATCTTCAACTGGGATCTGTTGTCCATCCACCTTGGCAATGATGTCAGTCATGTGCTGCATCTCCTCTTTGAGATGGACTAGAACTATGAGAACAGCACTGTCACTGTCTGACATCCCAAACCTCTTGAAGGCCTCTGAAATCTAAAGGAAAATATATGTCAAAGACATTGGGATGGGATATTACTTTGAAAGGAGTGTCAACATATATGTGTGTGTGTGTGTGATACATTTAGAGGCTACTTACATTATTAGTGGGTGAAAGGTTGTAGATGATTTCGGAATATAAACTCCTTGTCTTCATTTTTCCAGTACTATGTAAATGAACTGCCTTGTTTGCTGCCACTAGCACTTGGAAGGGGTTCACTATCTGCAAACATTTCAAATCATCAGTTTGTGGATCATTAAATCAACTTCAGTCAAGCATTCATACATTACATCAAACCAACATTTCTAGCTAGCTAGCTAGCTAGCTACATTGTCTCACCATAGACGGGTTTATCAAGGCACCATTAATCTTTCCTTCCATGGCATTTTTCCTCAATTCTGCAGCGTTTTTGACATCTTTGAATAGCAACTGAGTTACAGTACGATCAGGAAAGAGTTCCAATTCCTGAGTTGAATACATAACTGAAGAAAAACGAATTTGTGGATAAAAAAAGACTCGAACATTTCAGTTAGACCATCTCACGTGGTTAAAAAAAAGAAATACACAGGGAACAAAAACAAGGTAACACAATTAATCTGAAAGGTTCCGGTTTTACACGACTAAAAATATTTATGCTATACCTAATAATTGTCAATACTTATTATGAAATAAAATATATTAGATATACTCGCATTTTTAAAACGATTGTACGACAGAGAAGCAATTCAATAATTTGTGAAATGATATTGATAGGAACTTAGAATTTTTAAACAGCTTCTGTACGGACTACCTTCCACTGACGGGACCACCAAACTGTCAAAAAATGTAACTCTTCCGTTCGCTTTTTAGCTAGATTAAAATATCTGTATTTTTTGTCATTTTTTATACATTTCATCTGTAGTTAACATGAAATTAAACGTATGTTGCGTACACCATATATAAATATCTAGCTAATTTTAGATTGATTTTCGCGTTCGTTCGGGAATTTCTAGGTGAAGATGGAGAAATTCGAAGGGTACATTTTCACTGCTCTCTGCAGCACCAACTTTTTGGTTTCATGTCTCCTTTTCTCCAAAATAACTCGGGAGCAAAGGGAGCCCTACATGGACGAAATATTTCACGTCCGTCAAGCTCAGAAATACTGCTACGGGAAGTTCAACGAGGTATCATTTTGCTCTGTCAATGAAATTTCCTTGATTTTGTTACATTGTTTGCTTGTCGGATTAACGCAACGCTTGTCCTTGGAATATTGTGACAGAATGCTAGCTAGACTTTTTAACCCCTCTCTAAACCATCTGTGACTATGAACACAGACAGATTACTCTCGCTAGTCATTATTGTGGATACCATGCCTGAATCCTGAAAAGCATTGTAATTCTGCAGTGGTATATAGCCCTATATATAACTAAACCATTTGGCATCTGTCTAGTTTTAATAACATGAACCCTTTTGAATTAAATGCTGTAGTAGAGGCTCTTTAACGGGTACTTATTCCTTTCTCTTTGTTGTTCCAGTGGGACCCAATGATCACCACGCTTCCTGGCCTGTACCTGGCGTCAGTGGGCGTGATCAAGCCAGTGGTGTGGCTCGTGGACCTCACGGGGAAGGTAGTGTGTTCTACCGCAATGCTGCGCTTCATCAACCTCCTCTTCAACTGTGGCATCCTCTACCTGCTCTATCTCATCATCTGCAAGCTCCACCTCAAAGAGAAGGTAATAATGTTATTTAATGGTATTACATGTTATTACATTTATAACATCCCCAAGGGTGGCAAACTCCAGTTCTGGAAAGCTTCAATGTGCGCACTAGCATTTGTGATGTGGTATATTTTTCATTAATTGTGTTTAGTTGGTGTTTTGTTCTGTCAGCTAAATCTGGTTCAGGGAATAATGGTTGGGTATGTTGAGCAATATGTTAGGATTAATTCTGAATCTATGTCAATGTTTAGATTTGTTTAAACTTGGGTGAAAAGGAAGTTAGTGTTGAAATATATTACATTTATATTGTACTAAGCTTTGTTTTTATGTAGACATGGCTTTTGCTCCAGTACAACTTTTACTCACCTTACGCAAATCATTTCGGTATAAATTAAGACCTTGAAAAAAATGATTGAATGCCCTTAAAGCTTCAATTGCATTCATTTTGTTAGTCATAACAACCATGGTTTCTCTTTCAGACTAAGACGGCCTCTCGCAGAGTTCTCTCAGCCCTGTCCCTGTCTACCTTCCCCGTGCTCTACTTCTTCAACTTCCTTTACTACACAGATGCCGGATCTACTTTCTTCATCCTCTTCACGTACCTCATGACCCTGTATGGCTGTCACAAAGCCTCGGCACTCCTCGGCGTCTTCGCCATATTCTTCCGCCAGACAAACATCATCTGGGTGGCGTTCTGTGCCGCCACGGTGGTGGCCAACAAGATGGATGAAACCTGGAGGACGGAACAGTCAAAGAAGAAGGATGACAAGTTGCCCTGTCAGATACCTTTCTCCGTAAGTGGGGTGAAGAGAGTGATGCGTTTCCTGTTGGAATTCCTGACCACAGCCAATCACGTGAAGGCTGTGACGCTAGTCGCGTGGCCGTACATTCTTGTTGCCGTGGGTTTTATCGCGTTCATCGTGTTGAATGATGGGATTGTAATCGGGGACAGAACCAGTCACGAGGCCTGTCTCAACTTCCCTCAGCTCTTCTACTTCTTCTCCTTTGCCCTCTTCTTCTCCATCCCCACGTCGCTGTGCTACCACCGAGCTATCCGCTTCCTCCAGACCCTCAAGAAGCAGCCACTGCTCTACTTAGTGATCACAGGACTCTGCCTGCTCCTAGTGTGGAAGTTCACCTTCGTGCACAAGTACCTCCTGGCTGACAACAGACACTTCCCCTTCTATGTGTGGAAGAGGATCTTCCAGAAGCACGAGGCGGTGCGTTTTGCCCTCATCCCGGCATACGTGTTTGCAGCGTGGAACTTCGTGGACACTCTGAAATCCCGGTCGTTGTTCTGGATCCTGGCGTTCCTGGTGTGTCTGCTGGCGGCCACAGTGCCTCAGAAGCTGCTAGAGTTCAGGTACTTTATTGTTCCGTACCTGCTCTACCGCCTCCACATGCCCCTGCCCTCCCTCACCAGACTGGTGCTGGAGTTCCTGCTCTATACAGCCGTCAACGCAGCCACACTCTACATCTTCGTCAACAAGACTTTTCAATGGCCAAATAGTCCGGCTGTACAGAGGTTTATGTGGTAGCCTGACCTGAACAGGAGGAACCCAGTCATTTGGAAAAACTATAGGTTATACTTTTTCTATTTTAAATGAGTAGGGCCAGGAGTTTTTCCTGTTGTGATGAGATCATACTCAGGAAAAAAAAAACATGGCCCAACATGTGAGAGAATGCATTTCATGTGAAGAATACTTTGAAAAGCACAAGACGTTTATAATCTACATTTGAACTGTGATTTGTACATTGAATTATGTAATTTGGATGGAGGAAGAGGCCAAAAAAATGTAAAAGCCAAATTGTAAAGCAGCAATCTGTGTATTATACTGTATGGTTAAAAAAAAAAGTTTTCTGCAAATGAAGAACATTCATGACTTATCTTAATTTAACTCTATGGTAGAGTTATACGAAATGATGTGGCTCTCTTTGTAAACATACAACATCCCTGACTGTATTCAAATAAATTAATTTGTCTGTATTTCCCTATTCTATACTGGAAATAGCATCCATAAACAATGTAAACAAACATCTGTGTTTACATTCTGCTGCAATATTCTGAAGAGTAAAGCTGTGATATACAATGGGTTAGAATCATCTTTTTTCTTTCTACTGTATTTTAGATTATCTCAATCCTGCCCCCAACTGCGATCCCTTGAATAATGTTCTTGAACTTCTTTGTGTTTCTTGAGTGTGTTTGGTTGCCCTAAAATTGCAGAATCCTTCTCTGTCCTTTAGGCCTAAGATATCATCCAGTAGCTTAACTATTCAAGTCAGTTTATTCAATCATTGTCTTTAATAACACATGTAGATTCTTCAAAAGTAGTGTGTACATTAGCTTCAGAAATGTTTATTTGGTCAGAATTGATTACTTTAACCTGTATTTTCTACCTGCATCGTTACCTGTCTGTTGCTGATCTTTTATTGTCCCTGTATGGCTGTCCCTGGGCTGAAATGATCAAATGAAGTGACGCAATAAAATTATTAATGTCATACTAATATTGTTGAGTACATTTTTGCCGCTTTCATACACCAATTTCACCACAAGGTGGTGGTCTAATAGTTTGTGAATATAAACTCAGCAAAAAAAGAAATGTCCCTTTTTCAGGACCCTGTCTTTCAAAGATAATTCGTAAAAATACAAATAACTTCACAGATCTTCATTGTAAAGGGTTTAAACACTTTCCTGTGCTTGTCCAAAGAACCATAAACAATTAATGAACATGCACCTGTGGAACGGTTGTTAAGACACTAACAGCTTACAGACGGTAGGCAATTAAGGTCACAGTTATGAAAACTTTGGACACAGAAGAGGCCTTTCTACTGACTGGAAAAAAAAACAAAAGAAAGATGCCCAGGGTCCCTGTGAACATGCCTTAGGCATGCTGCAATGAGGCATGAGGACTGCAGATGTGGCCAGGGAAATAAACGTCAATGTCCGTACTGTGAGACACTTAAGACAGTGCTACAGGGAGACAGGACAGACAGCTGTATGTCCTCGCAGTGGCCGACCACATGTAACAACACCTGCACAGGATCGGAACATCCGAACATCACACCCGCGGGACAGGCACAGGATGGCAACAACAACTGCCCGAGTTAAACCAGGAACGCACAATCCCTCCATCAGTGCTCAGACTGTCTGCAATAGGCTGAGAGAGGCTGGACTGATGGCTTGTAGGCCTGTTTTAAGGCAGGTCCTCACCAGACATCACCGGCAATAGCGTTGCCTATGGGCACAAACTCACCGTCGCTGGACCAGACAGGAATGGCAAAAAGTGCTCTTCACTGACGAGTCGCGGTTTTGTCTCACCAGGGGTGATGGTCAGATTCGCGTTTATCGTTGAAGGAATGAGCGTTACACCGAGGCCTGTACTCTGGAGTGGGATTGATTTGGAGGTGGAGGGTCCGTCATGGCTAGGACGGTGAGTCACAGCATCATCGGACTGAGCTTGTTGTCATTGCAGGCAATCTCAACGCTGTGCGTTACAGAGAAGACCTCCTCCTCCCTCATGTGGTCCCCTTCCTGCAGGCTCATCCTGACATAAACCTTCCATTATGACAATCCCACCAGCCATACTGCTCATTCTGTGTGTGATTTCCTGCAGGACAGGAATGTTAGTGTTCTGCCATGGCCAGCGAAGTGCCCGGATCTCAATTCCATTGAGCACGTCTGGGACCTGTTGTATCGAGGGTAAAGGCTAGGGACATTCCCCCCTAGAAATGTCCGGGAACTAGCAGGTGCCTTGGTGGGAGAGTGGGGTAACATCTCACAGCAAGAACGGGCAAATCTGGTGCAGTCCATGAGGAAATGCGCTGCAGTACTTATTGCAGCTAGTGGCCACACCAGATACTGACTGTTACTTTTGATTTTGACCCCCCTTTGTTCAGGGACACATTATTCAATTTCTATTAGTCACATGTCTGTGGAACTTGTTCAGTTTATGTCTCAGTTGTTGAATCTTGTTATATTCATTCAAATATTTACACATGTTAAGTTTGCTGAAAATAAACGTAGTTGACAGTCAGGGAACGTGTTTTGTTGTTGCTGAGTTTACATATGAACTCAATGTTGAATTGTGCACGATTAGCTTGATTGAAAAATATTGCTTTGATAGAATATACAAAAAGGTTTGACAAGAATTATATGAAATGTGTAAATGGAACTGTATATCAGAATTTGTGACTGGTTGTGAAGAGAAACAAGAATAAACAAGCCTACTGTAAATGAGATATTGATTGTCTTGTAGCTTAAGCTATAACGTTAGTGTTGTGAAGTGCTCTTCCTACCAGCACTGATGTCAATAGAGTAATCAAGTATGCTCTCTACTAGGGTTGTAATGATTCTCCGATATGCATCGGTGCCCGATTCAAGTGTTTAAGATACAACTGCATCTGTCCACGGACACCAAACCGATCCAAATGTAGGTAGCATGCATCGGTCAGAAAATTGATTCAAACATTGTGTATTGCCTGTTCACTAAAAGGTTTTGCTCATGTTACATTCTATATATCTCCAGAAAATACCTCTCATATTTTAAGTCAACGGATGCGTCCTCTCCTTCAGTCTCGAATTGCATGTTACTGTGTCGACAGCCATTGATCTAAAAGTAATGTTACATGCCACACAACCCCAGGCAACTTAATATCAGTAGCCTAGTCAAATTGCGCGACTGTTCCCAGTTTCCCACACTGACCAACGCCAGATAGGCGGCCTTTTCCTGTTCTTGCACAACTGCGCTCCAACTTCAGCATTTAAATGCTGAAATGGCTTGCGTGATATTAGGCTTCATTAGTTGAGTGACAACCTATGTCATTTGCTAGGTTATTATTATTTATGCGCAGTTGAAAATTGTGTTTTACCGAAATAAAGGTAAGCCACTGGAGACAGCTCTCATCTGGCTATCGCTATTTTTTGATATACAAGGAAAAGTTGATCATTTCATGACGAGGACAATAATCATATTTGCGAGGAGCACTGCATGGCGGAAGCGACAGATCTCTCTCCATAAAAACGTAAAAATTGCCAAAACCATTCGATTTTAAAGTGGAGGGTGAAGTCCAAAACTGCGCTATCTATTCATTGGTTTATGTCATATCACTTAATCTGCAAAAAGTTCATTTATAGGTAATGGTGATTTCAGAACCAAAGTGGGTTTTTTTTTAAACACGCAAAAACCCCTGTCCCTAAATGTGAGAGAATGCATTTCATGTGAAGAATACTTTGAAAAGCACAAGACGTTTATAATGTACATTTGAACTGTGACTTGTACATTGAATTGTCATTTGGATGGAGGAAGAGGCCAAAAAATGTAAAAGCCAAATTGTAAAGCAGAGATCTGTGTATTATACTGTATGGTTTAAAAAACTATTTGTTTTCTGCAAATGAAGAACATTCATGACTTCTTCATTTAACTCTATGGTAGAGTTATACGAAATGATGTGGCTCTCTTTGTAAACATACAACATTCCTGACTGTATTTTAGATTATCTCAATCCTGCCCCCAACTGCGATCCCTTGAATAATGTTCTTGAACTTCTTTGTGTTTCTTGAGTGTGGTTGTTAGCCCTAAAATTCCAGAGTCCTTCTCTGTCCTTTAGGCCTAAGATATTAACTATTCAAGTCAATGATTTAATAAACTGTCTTTAATAACAGGGGGTAAAAAAACAGGCTACATTACCCTCCCTAATCTGATATTGGCAGTAGGGTGGTAGCCTCCTTTATGGCTCAACTCAATTTAGTACATACACCATATACATACATCGTTTAACCACACACACACAGAAGTCAGCTCAGACAGATCCAGCTCAGAGAGGCCCAGCTCACGAGCTCCATCGGCAGCATATTTGAATTTAGAATGGAAAATAAACGTGTTTAATGCAACAAATCGTATCGCATTGAACCAAATCGCATCGATGCGAATACACTCAAACTAAAACGTATCCCTCCTGTATCTATCAGAGCCCATGTATCTAGTTACGTATTGAATCGACTTGAAAGGGAACGATGCACATCCTTACGCTCCACCAACCAAACCCGTGGCCCGACTAGAGTATACTCACACTGTTCTCAACATGAGTTCTCTGCTGTTTATATAAGTGCTTTATAATGAGACAGACAGGATGTAACTGGAATTATCATCCAGTGTTGATTACACTATTCAGCCAAAAGTTGCTCGGTTAACAACTAATTAGCATCTTGTTGTTATTGCAATGATAAGCTCCTCATATGAACACACAATGTTATATGCCGTTTTAAGGTTTTGGCTTGGAAGGACCATAAAAGCTCTGTGCAATAAGAATGTGTTATGGACCTATAGTAGCTGTTTTTAATCATGAAAACCAGTTAAGGTTTGTTATTGTTGCAAGTATAACATGTTAGGTGTGTGGGTGGTAGGGGTGTCTGTAGAGGTTTTATCTTTACTCACACCCACACAAATTGCTCCCTATTCTGAGCATTCCCTTTGTGCCCACATAATACACACAGTATTGGTTTTATTAGTCCAGCGGATAAGAACCAACTATATCAGAGATCCTTCCACTTTATGATACAAGTATCAAACTTGGTACACTCATACTGACTACCTCGAGGGACATTTTTAAAGATTGGAGGAAGTCTGGGAAGCATGTCAGTCAACCACGGTGGGCATTTTAATAAAATGACAGCAATTCGGATTTCCTGTTAGAATAAAATAGGGTAAAATCATTCCCAACAATATCAAAATGACTTAGTAATGTTATTTACCCATTAAATAAACCCCACAGATAATATAGATGACACTTCTGATCATAAAATACTCTGAAGACCTTCATGGGGGTCATGTTGAGGTCATTTTGACCATAATTCACCGGCTACAGAAGAAAATTGTGGACTTTGTGATAGAGCCACCACATTTCACACACAGCTGGGGCATGTTTAAATAAGTATTTTTAGCTATTGTGCCATCACAGATTTTGTCCATTACCCACTGCCGGCCATTTCCAACATGTCTGCCAAACAGCTGCATGGGGCCATATTGGACTAGATTAACTTGGTACATACAGCAAAATGATGGCTTAAAATGCTTCAGGGTGTCTTGAAAACACAAGAAATGGTCAAGAAATACGTATCGTTTAAACTTTTTGTAGAAAAGTGTTGAAAACGCTTGCCAAATTAATGCTTTTTGTTCATGTTTTCATGGTTAGTTCCAATAGTTTACATGTAAATACTCTAAAAAGTAATATGGTATTCCCTGAAGTCTACTGATTGCAATGATATATAATGTGATATTCTGTTTTGTGTCATTTTTAAGAAAAATTACAGGAAACCTGTCCGGTACACATCATTTTAGGTAAAATCCCATAGGAATGTATTATGTCCAGCAAAGAGACAGGTAACCCATTTTAACAAAATACTTTTATGATGAGAGCGTTCGGCCAATCGTGAAAGATAATTCTTCTCTTTTCCCCCTATAAAACAAAGTGGATAAAACAAAGCAGATAGCAGAGAAAATGTCTACCATTTACCAGAGCAGTTTTACATATGCAGTTTTAGAAACTGTTCTTCGTTCTTTAACCGTTATGTGGCACCGCAGGAATTTTGATAGTGCACTGGGCTGCGGGCCAGAAGGTTGTGGGTTCGCACTGTGAACAAGAGTAGGGGTGGAAAGATCTCCTTTATGGTAAAAGCATTGCATGAATCGATCATCATACTTGCATGTCAGAGAAAAAAATGTATTTTTTATAAACATTTCATACAATTCTACATAATTTTACATATTAAAGAATCTGTTTTAGCACCACACAAATTACAGAAATTACAAGCTAAGATTGGACAGAGAGATAGGCCTATGTGTTCATCTCATCATATAATGCCAAATCAGTATGTCTTGTTTGCAATGAAACTGTCCCTGTTTGCAAATAATTAAATCTGAGAAGTCATTCGGATTCTGAGCATGGTACTTTCAAAAGTTAAGCCTACCTTTCCAACCCAGACAGAGTAGGCCTACCGACACAAAAAAATATAAAACTTTAAATGCTCGCTACTCTGCTTAAAACGTCATTGGGATAGGGGGCAGCATTGGGAAGTTTGGATGAAAAGCGCACCCAAAGTAAATTGCATGTTACTCAGGCCTAGAAGCTAGAATATGCGTATAATTTGCATAGAAAACACTGTAAGGTTTCCAAAACTGTTAAAATAATGTCTGTGAGTATAACAGAACTCATGTGGCAGGCAAAAACCTGACAAAAATCCAACCAGGAAGTGGGAAATCTGAGGTTTGTAGTTTTTTGAAGTGATTGCCTGTCCAATATCCTGTGTCTGTGGGGTCAGATTGCACTTCCTAAGGCTTCCAGTAGATGTCAACAGTCTTTAGAAGTTGTTTCAGGCTTCTATTGTGAAAGGGGAGAGAACAAGAGCACTCAGTATTGGTTCAGCTGGCTCAGCTGAAAGCGGGAGCTCCGTTCCCTTTTTGTCTCCTTCGCTGTAGAAGGTTGTAGCTCAGCCTCTGAATGTCAATGAAACGAAACAACCATATCCCCATATGCACTGGAGTCATGTCTTTCCTGGGTATTTCACAGCTTGTTTGAAGCATAAAGCATCGCGGTCCAAAGCGCTTTTATAGATAACTTTAAATAATTGGATCTGGGGGGGGGTTCTATTAACATATGGGATTTTTTAAAGATGATCATACCATGGATCATTTAGCTATTTCATTTGGAATTTTAAGACCCCTTTAAAGATATAGAAATGTATAAATATTTAATTTGGCCTTTACTACTATTGCCCATAGAAACACACTGATCAACACATTCATAAATGGCCAAAAATACAGTCAAAAAATGTATCTTAAGGAATAAGGTTTTGAAGTGTCTGCCTATATCTAGGAGATATAAGAAAGCTCAGGAAATATATATATTTTTGGGGGGACACATCCTTAACCCCTTATTTTTGTTGGCACAAAACTACCTCAATAGTTGCATTCATTTGTTTGGGTTACCTTCAGATGAGTCCCCTTACACTTATAGGAGAAAACCATTGTGTTCGTGAGAGTCTTGCTTTTCCACAATGGGGTCAAATTAGTTTGTAGGCCAAACCTTCAGATGCTACAGATGTTTTCGTGAAAAGACCGGTTTTCAGGATGTCTCACGTCTGGCAAACATTGAGGTAGCTCGGTCGCCTTCCACCACAGATGTGGAAGGCTGACATAGGCGGAGGCGGTTGATTGAAGCGCAGCCCATGCAAAAAGAACAGGTATCTCTATCTTAAATTGACGGATTTTGATGGCGGGGGGGTTTCTATTATGTTACTTAGATTGATGCGTCCATAGACTCTTAAGGGTGAATTAAAGGTAGGCCTATGGCAAACCCTCACATACGCCCTCAATTCGAGTCTTGGTTTTAACTTAACAGCCCTTCACTGACATGGAGGTAAGATATATTTAAAGAGTACATGGTGGGTGGAGGAATTGACCGACAAATCTTTGGATATAGCAGGCTATAGCCTAATTTCGTCCGTCAGACAGGTAGGCCTACCTCTTATTTCTTAAATAGGAAGAAATAGGCTCCAACACAACACAAAGCCCTCTCGTGGGTAGTCAAGTCTAATTAAAATGAAGATGTTTTAAATTAATTAGGACTTTTAGCACCATGAGCTGTCCCATTTCCCATTGATTGTGCCCCAGCTGTTACTGCAAGTTTCAGCACCACAATGTAAGTTACAAAAATGTGGCTTATTGTGAGATCAATAACTTTGATGAATACATTACGGGATTTTTTGTTGTTGTTGTCGTTGTAAATCAATTATAGTAGTAGCAAGCTTTCAAAGTTGATCCCCGGTTCTCCTTCTCGTCTTCGGATCTCCTTTTCAAACTGAACAGAATACAGGCTATTCCGCTCAAGATCGTGCATTTTTTGGACTAGGCCTAATCCCCAGCAAAAAATTTGGAAGAAGCCTTTGACTCTCCTACTGAACTGCCACTGTATTCCTACACAGTACAGCCATTGGTTAGGCAGCACACAAAAACGTTCTCGTGAACGATCTTGTGAGACATTGAATTGTCGCTCCGGTGGGTTCGAGCCTTGAATGCTAATTGACTGACAGACGTGTTATATCAGACCGTATACCAAGGGTATGACAAAACATTTATTTTTACTGCTCTAATTACATTGGTAACCAGTTTATAATAGCAATGAGGCACCTCGGGGGTTTGTGGTATATGGCCAATATACCACTGTGTCCTAGCACTCAGCGATGCATTGTGCTTAAGAACAGCCCTTAGCCGTGGTACACCCCCCCCCCCCCCCCCCGATGTGTCTTATTGTTTAATTATACTCCGTTTTGCAAAATAACCACCAACCAGCTCCATAGGGCCATATTGGACAGGATTCACATGGCCATATCTCAACAGATAATTGGTACATACAGTCCAATGATGGCTTAACATGTTTGAGGGGGTCTGGAGAACACAATAAAATGGTATGCCATATACTGTATATACATCTTATAAGTATTTTGAGTGTGCAAAGCTGTCATCAAGGCAAAGGGTGGCTACTTTGAAGAATCTAAAATCTTTGTTTAACACTTTTTTGGTTACTACATGATTCCATATGTGTTATTTCATAGTTTTGATGTCTTTACGATTATTCTACAATGTCGAAATTAGTCAAAATAAAGAAAAACCCTTGAATGAGTAGGTGTGTCCAAACTTTTGACTGGTACTGCATTTTTACAGTATGTATAACTTTATGAGTTGGATTGCCTGTCTTTGCAATTCATATATTTTCATTTGTGCTCGTTAGCATATTTACCTAGCAGCCTCCATGGAGATTCGCTATTACATGTACTAATTGTGTTAGCATTCTGCTAATCAAATCAAATCTAGCTTTATTCATACAGAACATTTCAGACATGGAATGCAACACAATGTGCTTCACAGGAAAATAATTAATGAAAACAATGAAAATAAAAACAGAAATATTTACCACACAACAACCATAAGAGGATGAAAACAAAATAATTAAAATAAAATAAGACGGCAAATGTGCTTTTATTATTTTTTAAATCCTGTACCCGTTCTGTAGTAGGCCATATTACCGTAAATCCCGCGACAAGAGAAAGATGGTTTGAAGACATAAATATCTGGATACTGTCCAACCCGACCTCGAAAGATGAAAATGGATCCAAGGACATGAAGCCATTCAAATAGAACTCTACCTTTTTGAAAGGGATGTATGGGACACGATAGCAAGGATACCATTACTTAATATACAAACACTGTTATATATCCTTCTAATTTGAAATCATTACAAGCATGCTGAAATGTTATCATTTTGAGCAAATTCTTTGGGTTGGATTTAAAAAACATAACGATCCATTTGATTCTATTTTCTACACTACATTTCCACCACATTTCTGCATAAAGTTTAAAGGACACACACATAAGGCATACTTGAGTCATTGTATTGTGTTCTCCACACCACCTCAAATATTTTATGCCACCACTGGGATTTATGTACCAATTATTTATTAAGATATGGCCATGTGAATCCTGTCCAATTAGAACCAATTTGTCTGGTCATTTTGGAAAACTGGTCTTTTAAAATCTGCAATGGCACTACAGCTAGACATCTTAATGTAGTAGTTTACTCACTTTGTGGAAAGATTGAATGGTCTCATCATATTGGGTTACATGTCTCTATGCTGGACATAATGCATTACTATAGGACTTTACCTAGAGTAACGTGTACAGGGCAGGTTTCCTTCAGTTCACACAAAACTTTGTATTGGTTGTATACACATATTTAGCAGATGTTATTGCAGGTGTAGCAAAATGCTTGTATTCTTAACTCAAACAGTGCAGTAATATCTAACAATACACAACAGTAAACACATATCTAAAAAGTAAAAGGATGGAATTAAGAAATACTGAAATATTAGGACAAGCAATGTCGTAGTCCGGAGTATAAATATGTGATGGGATGTACAGACAATATGGACAGCATATCGATAGAATATGTAGTATACAGTTGAAGTCGGAAGTTTACATACACTTAGGTTGGAGTCTTTAAATCTCGTTTTTCAACCACTCCACAAAGTCCTTGTTAACAAACTATAGTTTTGGCATGTCGGTTAGGACATCTACTTTGTGCATGACAAGTAATTTTTACAACAATTGTTTACAGACAAATTATTTCACTTATAATTCACTGTATCACAATTCCAATGTGTCAGAAGTTTACATATACTAAGTTGATTGTGCCTTTAAAGAACCTTGGAAAATTCCAGAAAATTATGTCATGGCTTTAGAATCTTCTGATTGGCTCATTTGAGTCAATTGGAGGTGTACCTGTGGATGTATTTCAAGGCCTACCTTCAAACTCAGTGCCTCTTTGCTTGACATCATGGGAAAATCACGTACCACGTTCATCTGTACAAACAATAATACGCAAGTATAAACACCATGGGACCACGCAGCCGTCATACCGCTCAGGAAGGAGACGAGTTCTGTCTCTTAGAGATGAACCTACTTTGGTGCGAAAAGTGCAAATCAATCCCAGAACAACAGCAAAGGACCTTGTGAAGATGCTGGAGGAAACAGGTACAAAATTATCTACAGTGCCTTGCGAAAGTATTTATTGGATATTTCAAACTTTTTTAACAAATCAAAAACTGAAAAATTGGGCGTGCAAAATTATTCAGCCCCCTTAAGTTAATACTTTGTAGCGCCACCTTTTGCTGTGATTACAGCTGTAAGTCGCTTGGGGTATGTCTCTATCAGTTTTGCACATCGAGAGACTGAAATGTTTTTCCCATTCCTCCTTGCAAAACAGCTCGAGCTCAGTGAGGTTGGATGTGAACAGCAGTTTTCAGTTCTTTCCACAGATTCTCGATTGGATTCAGGTCTGGACTTTGACTTGGCCATTCTAACACCTGGATATGTTTATTTTTGAACCATACCATTGTAGATTTTGCTTTAAGTTTTGGATCATTGTCTTGTTGGAAGACAAATCTCCGTCCCGGTCTCAGGTCTTTTGCAGACTCCATCAGGTTTTCTTCCAGAATGGTCCTGTATTTGGCTCCATCAATCTTCCCATCAATTTTAACCATCTTCCCTGTCACTGCAGAAGAAAAGCAGGCCCAAACCATGATGCTGCCACCACCATGTTTGACAGTGGGGATGGTGTGTTCAGCTGTGTTGCTTTTACGCCAAACATAACGTTTTGCATTTTTGCCAAAAAGTTCAATTTTGGTTTCATCTGACCAGAGCACCTTCTTCCACATGTTTGGTGTGTCTCCCAGGTGGCTTGTGGCAAACTTTAAACAACACTTTTTATGGATATCTTTAAGAAATGGCTTTCTTCTTGCCACTCTTCCATAAAGGCCAGATTTGTGCAATATACAACTGATTGTTGTCCTATGGACAGAGTCTCCCACCTCAGCTGTAGATCTCTGCAGTTCATCCAGAGTGATCATGGGCCTCTTGGCTGCATCTCTGATCAGTCTTCTCCTTGTATGAGCTGAAAGTTTAGAGGGACGGCCAGGTCTTGGTAGATTTGCAGTGGTCTGATACTCCTTCCATTTCAATATTATCGCTTGCACAGTGCTCCTTGGGATGTTTAAAGCATGGGAAATCTTTTGTATCCAAATCCGGCTTTAAACTTCTTCACAACAGTATCTCGGACCTGCCTGGTGTGTTCCTTGTTCTTCATAATGCTCTCTGCGCTTTTAACAGACCTCTGAGACTATCACAGTGCAGGTGCATTTATACGGAGACTTGATTACACACAGGTGGATTGTATTTATCATCATTAGTCATTTAGGTCAACATTGGATCATTCAGAGATCCCCACTGAACTTCTGGAGAGAGTTTGCTGCACTGAAAGTAAAGGGGCTGAATAATTTTGCACGCCCAATTTTTCAGTTTTTGATTTGTTAAAAAAGTTTTAAATATCCAATAAATGTCGTTCCACTTCATGATTGTGTCCCACTTGTTGTTGATTCTTCACAAAAAAATACAATTTTATATCTTTATGTTTGAAGCCTGAAATGTGGCAAAAGGTCGCAAAGTTCAAGGGGGCCGAATACTTTCGCAAGGCACTGTATATCCACAGTAAAACAAGTCCTATATCGACATAACCTGAAAGGCTGCTCAGCAAGAAAGAAGCCACTGCTCCAAAACCACCATAATAAAGCCAGACTACGGTTTGCACTGCACATGGGGACAAAGATTGTACTTTTGAGAAATTTCCTTTGGTCTGATGAAACAAAAATAGAACTGTTTGGCCATAATGACCATCGTTATGTTTGGAGGAAAAATGGGGAGGCTTGCAAGCCGAAGAACACCATCCCAACCATGAAGCACGGGGGTGGCAGCATCATGTTGTGGGGATGCTTTGCTACAGGAGGGACTGGTGCACTTCACAAAATAGATTGCATCATGAGGGAGGAAAATTATGTGGATATATTGAAGCAGCATCTCAAGACCTCAGTCAGGAAGTTAAAGCTTGGTCGCAAATTTGGTCTTCCATATGGACAATGACCCCAAGCATACTTCCAAAATTGTGGCAAGATGTCTTAAAGACAACAAAGTCAAGGTATTGGAGTGGCCATCACAAAACTCTGACCTCAATCCTATAAAAAATGTGTGGGAAGAACTGAAAAAGCGTTTGTGAGAAAGGAGGCCTACAAACCTGACTCAGTTACACCAGCTCTGTCAAGAGGAATTGGCCAAAATTCACCCAACTTATTGTGGGAAGCTTGTGGAAGGCAATCCGAAACGTTTGACCCAAGTTAAAGAATGTAAAGGCAACGCTACCAAATACTAATTGAGTGTATGTAAACTTCTGACCTACTGGGAATGTGATGAAATAAATAAAGCTGAAATAAATCATTCAATCGACTGTTATTATGACATTTCACATTCTTAAAATAAAGTGGTGATCCAAACTGACCTAAGACAGGGAATTTTTACTAGGATTAAATGTCAGGAATTGTGAAAAACTGAGTTTAAATGTATTTGGCTAAGGTATATGTAAACTTCTGACTTCAATGGTATCTGAAGAAAAGTAAACGATGTACAGCAATAGTTAAATGGGATAGGATGTAGAATACAGTATAGACTGTACCCATGAAGTGGGTAAAACTGCATGTAAACATTATTCACTTGACCAGGGTTCGATGACAACCTACATAGGGCAGTAGCCTCTAAGCTGCAAGGCAGAGTATCCGGGCAGAGGCCGGCTAGTGGTGACTAATTAACTTGTTATGGCTGCAGTAGCTTGGATGAAAGGTGCCCAGTGTCAACGTTCTGCTCCTCAGTCCCTGTTGCTAATATATGCATATTATTATTAATATTGGATAGAAAACAGTCTGAAGTTTCTTAAACTGTTTGAATGATGTCTGTGAGTATAACAGAACTCATATGGCAGGCAACAACCTGAGAAGAAATCCAAACAGGAAGCGGAAAATCTGAGGTTTGGTCGATTTCCAACCCAGCCCCAATTGAATACACAGTGGGATATGGATAAAGTTGCACTTCCTAGGGCTTACACTAGATGTCAGCCATTTTTAGAAACTTGAATGAGGCTTCTACTGTGTTGTGGAGCCGGAAGGGAGCTCTTTGAGTCAGTGGTCTGGCAGAGAGCCAGGTCCTGGTCACGCGCATTTCACATGATAGCAACCTGCGTTCCATGGCTTCTCTACAGACATAGGAATTCTCCGGTTGGAACTTTATTGAAGATTTATGATAACATCCTAAAGATTGATTCTATTCTTAGTTTGACAAGTTTCTTCGACCTGTAATATAACTTTTTGAAGTTTTCGTCCGACGTTCGGATGGACCTGCACGAGAGTTTGGATTTGTGTACTAAACGCACTAACAAAAGTAGCTACTTGGACATAAATAATGGACATTATCGAACAAATCAAGCATTTATTGTGGAACTAGGATTCCTGTGAGTGCATTCTGATGAAGATCGTCAAAGGGAATATTTATAATGTGATTTCTGATTTCTGTTGACTCCAACATGGCGGATCATTTTATTTATTTTCTGAGCGCCATCTCACGCTGTGGTGTTTTTACTTTTGAGCGCCGTCTCAGATTATTATATGGTTTGCTTTTTCTGTAAAGTTTTAAAAAAATCTGACACAGCGGTTGCATTAAGGAGAGGTCTATCTATATTTCCATGTCTAACAATTGTATTTATCGACATTTATAATGAGTATTTCTGTAAAATGATGTGGCTCTCTGCAATATCACCGGATGTTTTTGGAACTAGTGAAAATAACGCGCCAATGTATACTGAGATTTCTTTATATAAATATGAACTTTATCAAACAAAACATACATGTATTGTGTAACATGAAGTCCTATGAGTGTCATCTGATGAAGATCATCAAAGGTTAGTGATTAATTTAATCTCTATTTCTGCTTTTTGTGACTCCTCTCTTTGGCTGGAAAAATGGCAGAATTATTCTGTGAGCTGGTGGTGACCTAACAATCGTTTGTGGTGCTTTCGCTGTAAAGCCTTTTTGAAATCGGACACTGTGGTGGGTATCCAGATAAAGCACTAAATGAACTTCAGTTAGTGCTACACTCGGCTGCTAGAATCTTGACTAGAACCAAACAATTTGATCATTACTCCAGTGCTAGCCTCTCTACACTGGCTTCCTGTTAAGGCAAAGGCTGATTTCAAGGTTTTACTGCTAACCTACAAAGCATTACATGGGCGTTCCGATTTGGTCCTGCTGTACATACCTACTCGTACGCTACGGTCACAAGACGCAGGCCTCCTTACTGTACCTAGAATTTCTAAGCAAACAGCTGGAGGCAGGGCTTTCTCCTATAGAGCTCCATTTTATGTAATGGTCTGCCTATCCATGTGAGTGACGCAGACTCGGTCTCAACCTTTAAGTCTTCATTGAAGACTCATCTCTTCAGTAGGTCCTATGATTGAGTTTAGGCTGGCCCGGGAGTGTGAAGGTGAACGGAAAGGCACTGGAGCAACAAACCGCCCTTGCTGTCTCTGCCTGGCCGGTTCCCCTCTCTCCACTGGGATTCTCTGCCTCTAACCCTATTACAGGGGCTGAGTCACTGGCCTACTGGAGCTCTTCCATGCGATCCCTAGGAGGGGTGCGTCACTTGAGTGGGTTGAGTAACTGACGTGATCTTCCTGTCTGGGTTGGCGCCCCCCCTTGGGTTGTGCCATGGGGCAGATCTTCGTGGGCTAAACTCGGCCTTATCTCAGGATGGTAATTTGGTGGTTGAAGATATCCCTCTAGTGGTGTGGGGGCTGTGCTTTGGCAAAGTGGATGGGGCCCCAGGGTCTCCCGACCCCTCCTGTATTTATGCTGCAGTAGTTTATGTGTCGGGGGCTAGGGTCAGTCTGTTATATCTGGAGTATTTCTCCTGTCTTATCCGGTGTCCTGTGTGAATTTAATTATGCTCTCTCTTTTTCTTTCTGTCTCTCCAAGGACATGAGCCCTAGGACCATGCCTCAGGACTACCTGGCCTGATGACTCCTTGCTGTCCCCAGTCAACCTAGTCGTGGTACTGCTCCAGTTTCAACTGTTCTGCCTGCGGCTATGGAACCCTGACCTGTTCACCAGACGTGCTACCTGTCCCAGACCTGCTGTTTTCAACTCTCTAGAGACAGCAGGCGCGGTAGAGATACCCTGAATGATCAGCTATGAAAAGCCAACTGACATTTTCTCCTGAGGTGCTGACATGTTACACCCTCGACAACCACTGTGATTATTATTATTTGACCCTGCTGGTCATCTATGAATACTTGAACATCTTGGCCATGTACTGTTATAATCTCCAACCGGCACAGCCAGAAGAGGACTGGACACCCCTCATAGCCTGTTTCCTCTCTAGGTTTCTCCCTAGGTTTTGGCCTTTCTAGGGAGATTTTCCTAGCCACCATGCTTCTACACCTGCATTGCTTGCTGTTTGGGGTTTTAGGCTGGGATTCTGTAAAGCACTTTGAGATATCAGCTGATGTATTTGATTTGATTACTGAGATGAACTTGTTAAAGTTGATTTCACCTGCTGACTCTCTTTCAATGCCATTCTCTCTCAATGCCAAACACTTTCACTTGGCCTGATAGGATTTAAAAACAAACTAAAGGTTTGAATGAGCCTATGTTTCTTTCCAGTTGTGTGCATCCAATTTAAGAATCAGTTTGTTTCCTATTTTCCACCTATTTTTATTTAAGATGTCTAATTTCCTTATTTTCATTATTTGAGCTGTATTGGTTTAATAGATGAATCCTTATCACCTTTACCTTTTATGTTACACAACTTGTTTATGTCTCTCCTTTGTTGCAGAACCACACACTTGCTGGAAGCCCAATTAAAGGGACAGACGTGTAATTAAAGGGGAATTTACACTCCAACCAACATTTCCATCCAGACCAAAAAGAAAATGGTTTTCTGGCGTGATTAATGCATTGACATGGACTCGGAACATTCCAATTTCATTGTTTCTCTATGAACAATTGTGTGTGTTTTTTTTTGTTGTTGTTTTTTTTCAAACCAGGAAAAATCTAACTGAATTTGGGAAGATTTTTTGTTGTTTATGAACTTCTTTTACCTGGTATTTTGACCGAACAGAGCATTACTTTCTGTTGTAAGAATGTGCCTATTTTAAAGAAAAAAAGTGATATTTGCGACATACATACATTTTTCTAAAGTAGCTCTCATTCTAGACAAGGTTGGCGACCCCTGATTTAGTGGGTAGATAACATTGCAGAGTCATTTCTATGTTTGTAATTAATTTACCCTATTTCCTTCCAACAGGAAATCCAAATGGTTGACTGACAGGCTTCCCAGACTGCCGGCAATCTTTAAAACGATCCTTAAGTTATCTATTATTAGTCTACCAAGTTTGATACTTGTGTCATAAAATGGAACAATTATTTCACATATCCGCAGGACTATATGCGCTCTGCTTGCTCAGTTGGTTTTCAAAAGTTGTGTGCATTGAGCGTGGGAAATGCACTCAACAAATTCATTTATATTATTATACATATTTACTGTTATGGAAATGGAATGACACTGATGGATTAAAAAGTCATCGAATGATAACGAGTTATGATGAAATTAAATGATAAAAAGTTCTGCCGGTTTCTTTTATAAAGAACCGTGGCAAATGTTTCTCTCAGTGCTCTTTATTCTGGACACTTGGAATTCAGGTACTGCACACAAATATGATGAGCATGTCTTATCATTTCTTCCAGGCACTAAAACACTTGTGTTACTGGAGCTGTGAAATTAATTAACTTTGAGCAGAAAGAAAAGTGGCATCAATTGCCTTCAGGACAAGCGGACAAACACTCGCGGATTCTGGGACGTTAATTAACTTCATAATGTAATCCGGCTCGGTGCTTTAATTGTTCACTGGCGCTGTAAGATTTTGCTCTGAAAGCAGAAAAAAAATATAGAATTGACTCCATTTTCACATCATTAGCAACTTTATCGCTGCCCCAGATACGATCTCTAGATTGACACCTGCTGTGCCACAGGTGTTGCTGCTACAGACTCCCTGAAGGAAAAACAAACATTTAAGAGCTCTTTTCTCTTATAACCCTCATTCAAATTAACTGTCATGTAGAATTAAGGTATTACACTCAGAAAAAAAGGGTATTTGGGGTTTTATAGAACCTTTTGGTTATCTGGATGAGATTAAAGAACCCTTTACTAAAAAAGGTTATATATATATAAATATAAATATATATATATATATATATATAAATATAAATATATATATATATATACTGAACAAAAATATAAACAAACACAGCATTTAATATAAACACAGCATTTAAAGTCCCATGTTTCATGAGCTAAAATAAAAGATCACAGACATTTTTCATAATCACAAAACACTTATTCTTCTAAAATGTTGTGCACAAATTTGTTAACATGCCTGTTAGTGAGCATTTCTCCTTTGCCAAGATAATCCAATCACCTAACAGGTGTGGCATATCAAAAATCTGATTAAACAGCATGATCATTACACAGGAGCACCTTGTGCTGGGGACAATAAAAGGCCACTAACATGTGCAGTTTTGGCACACAACACAATGCCACAGATGTCTCAAGTTGAGGGAGTGTGGAATTGGCATGCTGACTGCAGGACCCTGTCTTTCAAAGATAATTCGTAAAAATACAAATAACTTCACAGATCTTCATTGTAAAAGGGTTTAAACACTGTTTCCCATGCTTGTTCAATGAACCATAAACAATTAATGAACATGCACCTGTGGAACGGTCGTTAAGACACTAACAGCTTACAGACGGTAGGCAATTAAGGTCACAGTTATGTAAACTTCGGACACTAAAGAGGCCTTTCTACTGACTCTGAAAAACACAAAAAGAAAGATGCCCAGGGTCCCTGCTCATCTGCGTGAACGTGCCTTAGGCATGCTGCAAGGAGGCATGAGGACTGCAGATGTGGCCAGGGCAATACATTGCAATGTCCGTACTGTGACAGTACTACAGGGAGACAGGACGGACAGCTGATCGTCCTCGCAGTGGCAGGCCACGTGTAACAACACCTGCACAGGATCGGTACATCCGAACATCACACCTAAGGGAAAGGCACAGGATGCCAACAACAAATGCCCGAGTTACACCAGGAAGGCACAATCCCTCCATCAGTGCTCAGGCTGTCTGCAATAGGCTGTGAGAGGCTGGACTGAGGGCTTGTAGGCCTGTTTTAAGGCAGGTCCTCACCAGACATCACCCGCAACAACGCCGCCTATGAGCACAAACCCACCGTCACTGGACCAGACAGGACTGGCAAAAAGTGCTCTTCACTGACGAGTCACGGTTTTGTCTCACCAGGGGTGATGGTCAGATTCGCTCTTAACATTGAAAAAATTAGCGTTACACCGAGGCCTGTACTCTGGAGCAGGATCGATTTGGAGGTTGAGGGTCCGTCATGGTCTTGGGTGGTGTGTCACAGCATCATCGGACTGAGCTTGTTGTCATTGCAGGCAATCTCAATGCTGTGCCTTACAGGGAACACATCCTCCTCCCTCATGTGGTACCCTTCCTGCAGGCTCATGACCCTCCAGCATGACAATGCCACCACTACTGCTCGTTCTGTGCGTGATTTCCTGCAAGACAGGAATGTCAGTGTTCTGCCATGGCCAGAGAAGTGCCCGGATCTCAAGCCCATTGAGCACGTCTGGAACCTGTTGGATCGGAGGGTGAGGGCTAGGTCCATTCCCCCCAGAAATGTCTGGGAACTTGTAGGTGCTTTGCTGGAAGAGTGGTGTAACATCTCACAGCAAGAATGGGCAAATCTGGTGCAGTCCATGAGGAGGAGATGCACTATAGTACTTAATGCAGCTGGTAGCTGTATGTCCTTAAAACAAGTCAAAATGAGGCTCAGTAGTGTGTGTGGCCTCCACGTGCCTGTATGACCTCCCTACAACGCCTGGGCATGCTCCTGATGAGGTGGCGGATGGTCTCCTGAGGGATCTCCTCCCAGACCTGGACTAAAGCATCCGCCAACTCCTGGACAGTCTGTCGTGCAACGTGGCGTTGGTGGATGGAGCGAGACATGATGTCCCAGATGTGCTCAATTGGATTCAGGTCTGGGGAGCGGGCGGGCCAGTCCATAGCATCAATGCCTTCCTCTTGCAGGAACTGCTGACACACTCAAGCCACATGAGGTCTTGCATTAGGAGGAACCCAGGGTCAACTGCACCAGCATATGGTCTCACAAGGGGTCTGAGGATCTCATCTCGGTACCTAATGGCAGTCAGGCTACCTCTGGCGAGCACATGGAGGAAGAAAAGAAATGACACCCCACACCATGACTGACCCACCGCCAAACCGGTCATGCTGGAGGATGTTGCAGGCAGCAGAACATTCTCCACAGCGTCTCCAGACTCTGTCACGTCTGTCACATGTGCTCAGTGTGAACCTGCTTTCATCTGTGAAGAGCACAGGGCGCCAGTGGCGAATTTGCCAATTTTGGTGTTCTCTGGCAAATGCCAAACGTCCTGCACGGTGTTGGGCTGTAAGCACAACCCGCACCTGTGGACGTCAGGCCCTCATACCACCCTCATGGAGTCTGTTTCTGACCGTTTGAGCAGACACATGCACATTTGTGGCCTGCTGGAGGTCATTTTGCAGAGCTCTGGCAGTGCTCCTCCTGCTCCTCCTTGCATAGAGGTAGCGGTCCTGCTGCTGGGTTGTTGCCCTCCTACGGCCTCCTCCATGTCTCCTGATGTACTGGCCTGTCTCCTGGTAGCGCCTCCATGCTCTGGACACTACGCTGACAGACACAGCAAACCTTCTTGCCACAGCTCGCATTGATGTGCCATCCTGGTTGAGCTGCACTACCTGAGCCACTTGTGTGGGTTGTAGACTCCGTCTCATGCTACCACTAGAGTGAAAGCACCGCCAACATTCAAAAGTGACCAAAACATCAGCCAGGAAGCATAGGAACTGAGAAGTGGTCTGTGGTCACCACCTGCAAAACCACTCCTTTATTGGGGGTGTCTTGCTAATTGCCTATCATTTCAACCTGTTGTCTATTCCATTTGCTCAACAGCATGTGAAATGTATTGTCAATCAGTGTTGCTTCCTAAGTGGACAGTTTGATTTCACAGAAGTGTGATTGACTTGGAGTTACATTGTGTTGTTTAAGTGTTCCCTTTATTTTTTTGAGCAGTGTATATCTGCTTTGAGGGCTATACCTAGGTGCCCGAGGCTATATCCCAAGCCATGCTGAGAAGAGACAGGAAGACCTGAGGTCTATTTCTTCCCAGCACATCATTGAAGAGGAAGCTCATAAAGACTGCACACAGATGCCACTAATGTAAGACAATTACTTGTGCTGATCCAAATAATCCTGCATGCCAGAGATCAAATCATATCTTTGTATCTGAGACTTAGAGTGTGGAGTGTGGATAGTGGAGACTGAACGGGGACTAGATTGGAACAAGGTGGTTAGATTAGTGAATTTGCCTGTGTATTCTCTCACAGGCAAAAATTAGTGGGTTAGGCTCTGTTCATTTAAGGAGTCCGGCGGGCCCCGTGATGCAAAGCAATATCTGTACCAGGCAAGGACATTATGTAAAAGACTTGGCTGCTAAACTAATGCCATTTCTTCTTATTGTTATCATCACCTTCCAGTGTATTTATGGAACGAGACCTTTCCGTTTGCCTCCTACACTACTGATGTGGCGAACGTCGTTGAGATATTGGATCTGTGTCGCCTTTTGCTTTGTGAGTGTAGATGGTACAGGGAACAATACTGTCTGTGTGAGAGGATATTGCCGGGATCGTCAAGTGGGCTCATATGAAATTGGCAGCAGTTCAGAGTTGTGTGGGAGACATCTTAAAGAGCAAACCTGGGGTGAATGCCTCAGTATTCTTTGTTCATGGCTTTTGTTTTATATTCTTGGTATGGAGGTTACCCACGCATATACAGTACAGTGAATTTGGAGGGTATTCAGACCTCTTGACTTTTTCCACATTTTGTTGTGTTTCAGCATTATTCTAAAATATATATATATTTTTTAATCCTTATCAATCTATACCTAATACCGCATAATGACAAAGCAAAAACAGTTTTTTGGCAGCAAAAAAAATGTAAAAAATGTAAAACTAGAATATCACATATACATAAGTATTCAGACCCTTTACTCAGTACTTTGTTGAAGCACCTTTTGAAGCGATTACAGCCTCGAGTCTACTTGGGTATGATGCTACAAGCTTGGCACACCTGTATTTGGGGGTTTTCTCCTATTCTTTTCTGCAGATCCTCTCAAGCTCTGTCAGGTTGGATGGGAAGCGTTGCTGCACAGCTATTTTCAGGTCTCTCCAGAGATGTTCAACCAGGTTCAAGTCCGGACTCTGGCTGGCCCACTCAAGGACATTCACAGACTTGTCCCGAAGCCACTCTTGCGTTGTCTTGGCTGTGTCTTTAGGGTCGTTATCCTGTTGTAAGGTAAACCTTCGCCGCAGTCTGAGGTCCTGAGTGCTCTGGAGCAGGTTTTCATCACGGATCTCTCTGTACTTTGCTCCATTTATCTTTCCCTCAATCCTGACTAGTCTCCCAGTGTCACACCCTGATCTGTTTCACCTGTCTTTGTTATTGTCTCCACCCCCCTCCAGGTGTTGCCAATCTTCCCCATTATCCCCTGTGTATTTATACCTGTGTTCTCTGTTTGTCCTTTGCCAGTTCATCTTGTTTGTCAAGTCAACCAGCGTTTTTGCGTCTCAGCTCCTGCCTTTCCCAGTCTCTCTTTTTCTCACATTCCTGGTTTTGACCCTTGTCTGTCCTGACTCTGAATCCGCGTGCCTGACCACTCTGCCTGCTCCTGACCTGTACCTTTTCCCCACCTCTGGATTATTGACCTCTACCTACCCTGACCCCTTGACCTGTCTATTGCCTGCCCCTGTTGGATTATTAAACCATTGTTAATTTGACGCTGTCTGCATCTGGGTCTTACCTACATACCCAGTTCCTGCCGCTGAAAAAATATCTCCACAGCTGCCACCACCATGCTTCACTGTGGGGATGGTGCCAGATTTCCTCCAGACATGATGCTTGGCATTCAGGCCAATGCACTCAATCTTGGTTTCATCAGACCAGAGAATCTTGTTTGTACTCTACCATAGAGGTGTGACTGGTGGAGTGGTGCAGAGAAGGTTCTCCCATTTCCACAGAGGAACTCTGGAGCTCTGTTAGAGTGACCATCGGGTTCTTGGTCACCTCTCTGACCAACACCCTTCTCCCCCGATTGCTCAGTTTGGCCAGGTGGCCAGCTCTAGGAAGAGCCTTGCTGGCTCGAAACTTCTTCCATTTAAGAATAATGGAGGCCACTGTGTTCTTGGGGATCTTCAATGCTGCAGACATTTTTTTAAACCTTTCCCCAGATCTGTGCCTCGACACAATCCTGTCTTGGACAATTCCTTCGACCTCATGGGGATTGGTTTTTGCTCTGACATGCACTGTCAACTGTGGGACCTTATATAGACCTGTATGTGCCTTTCCAAATGATGTCCAATCAATTGAATTTACCACAGGTGGACTCCAATCAAGTTGTAGAAACATCTCAAGGATGATCGATGGAAACAGGAGGAACCTGAGCTCAATTTCGAGTCTCGTAGCAAAGGGTCTGAATACTTATGTAAATAAGGTGTTTTTCATTTTTTATAAATATGCAAAAATGTCTAAACCTGTTTTCACTTTGTCATTATGGGGTATTGTGTATAGATTGATGAGAAAAACGAAATATTTTATACATTTTAGAATAAGGCTGTAACGTAAATTTTTGGGGGAAAAAATGGAAAGGGATCTGAACACTTTCCGAATTCACTTTATACAAACAGATGTAAGCACACACACACACGTGCATGAACGTGGGCACACACACAAAAAAAATGCTCTGTCTCAGGTGGGATGCAGAGCTACAGTGCATTGTAAATAAAGGTCAGTTTGGCGGTGAGTAGCAGTGATGTCATTGTGTTAGAGACTGGGAGAGAGGATCCTATGGTCTCCCTGCCCACTCTCCTCAAGACACTGTCACTGTTGATCCATCAGCCCTGATAACAGACACACACACACACACACACACACACACACAGACATATTTCACATCTGCACGTGCACACCCCAAAAACACTCACACAACAAGGAGCACACATGCACACTACTACTTCCTCAGTTCCCCCTTTTTTCATTCCCTGTAGATCCAGCTCTGCTCTGGGCGCTACGTACAGTACATCTGCTTACTGCATCCCTGAATAATACATTGGTCTTCTTCAGCTTTAAATAGGGTGACAACACCACACAGGTCAGACAGGCATGTCTGTAGAGAACTGTTACGTCCCCTGTCATGTTTTATACATCAGACTGGATCACAGGAGAACGCCAGTCTCATTTCTAACCTCATCTGTAAATGTATTTCCTCTTGTTTTCTATTTCATTATCATTGAAATATGTGAGCATGTGCTTGCATGTGTGTGTGTGTGTAACTCACTGCTGTGGGACGGTCTGCAGTGCAGAGGCAGCATGTTTCTGAAGCCTGCGAGGACAGCAGTGTCAGTGTTAGGCCATACAGGCTGGTGTGTGTGTGTGTGTGTTTATGTGTGTGTGTGTGTTTATGTGTGTGTGTGTGTTTATGTGTGTGTGAGTGTTTATGTGTGTGTGTGTATGTGTTTATGTGTGTGTGTGTATGTGTTTATGTGTGTGTGTGTGTTTGTGTGTGTGTGTGTGTATGTGTGTGTGTGTGTGTATGTGTGTGTGTGTGTGTGTGTGTGTGTGTGTGTGTGTGTGAGAGAGAGAGAGAGAGCGATAGAGAGAGGGAGTGTGTGAGAGAGATAAAGAGAGAGAGAGAGAGACAACAAGCCTTGCCCTAGAAACACCTAAAAATAACCAGGTATGGTAATGTATATTTATTGGCAATTTGAGTCATTGCAAGCTTTTGATCCTTTCCGGATATAGTATTTAGAGAAGCCAACCCACCCAGATGACTTTCCAGACAAACAGGCCAGGCATTTACTGCAGCCTAACTGTAGTCTCACTTCTGCTCTGCTTAGCAACTCCGCTATAAAAACAATTACAGTAAATGAGAATATGTGCTATTTACAATTATACAGTGGGTGTTTGGTGGGTAGGCAGAGAAAAACATGTGTTCAGGCATCTTAATCTTAATGATGTATCATATGCTTACTATGCTACCTATCTGAAACTTTAATGCAGAGCTAAAGTGGCTCGGGGCGTGGTCGTGAAGGAAAAAGGAAACCGCACACTGCTCTTGATAGTATCACTGATATTTAATAAGCTTACGTATCGGCCTCACGGCCTTCGTCAGAGCTTTTGTGATTTTTTTTACAAATTAGCACTATTATGCAGACCTAGCCCCACCCACATCCGTTCCACACATCGAAAGGGGTGTGCAGCCCAAGGCAGCCATTTTTTTTTTTTTTCAATTTCAAATGATTTTTGTGTAACAGTTAAGTACTTTACTGTAATAGTTTTCCATTAAAACGGTCAAAAAGAAACAAAATAATAAAATTCAAGCAAGAATTTTGCTAGGACTGTCTGGGAGTGGTCTGAGCGGGAAGGGGTAGGACACCAAAGTAGTGCATTAACCACAATGTTGATCAATCCACCAGAACAGATGAGCCTAATGGGAGGGATATGTAAACTGGAAAGTAGCTTTTATATGCACAGAATTATACTGAACAAAAATATAAATGCAACATTTGCTGAGTTACAGTTCATATAAAGAAATCAGTCAATTGAAAGAAATTCCTTAGGCCTTAATCTATGGATTTCACATGACTGGGAGCCAGGCCCAGCCAATCAGAATGAGTTTTTCCCAACAAAAGGGCTTTATTGCCGACAGAAATACTCCTCCTACCCCCTCTGACGATCCCTCAGGTGAAGAAGCCGGATGTGGAGGTCCTGGACTGGTGTGGTCTGCGGTTGTGAGGCCTGTTGGACGTACTGCCAAATTCTCTAAAATGATTTTGGAAGCGGTTTATGATAGAGAAATTAACATTCAATTATCTGGCAACAGTTCTGGTGGACATTCCTGCAGTAAGCATGCCAATTGCACATTTTTGGCCTTTTATTGTCCCCAGCACAAGGTGCACTTGTATAATGATCAGGCTGTTTAATCAGCTTGTTGATATGCCACAACTGTCAGGTGGATGGATTATCTTGACAAAAGATAAAATGCTCACTAACAGGGTTGTAAACAAATTTGTGCACAACATTTGAGATAAATAAATACGCTTTTTTGTGTGTATGGAACATTTCTGGGATCTTTTATTTCAGCTCATGAAACATGGGACCAACACTTTACATGTTGCATTTATATTATTGTTCAGTGTATATGAGCAACAAATATTCCATTTTATTTGGAATGGCAAGCCAGACAAAATTAAGCTGGTCTATTTATATAATGAATATGTCACACCCTGATCTGTTTCACCTGTCTTTGTGCTTGTCTCCACCCCTCTCCAGGTGTCACCCATCTGCCCCATTATCCCCTGTGTATTTATACCTGTATTCTCTGTTTGTCTGTTGCCAGTTTGTCTTGTCAGGTCAGGTCTTACCAGCGTGCTTTCACGTCTTCCTGTTTCTCAAGTTCTGTTTCCTAGTTTTTCCCGGTTCTGACCATTCTGCCTGCCCTGACCCTGAGCCTGCCTGCTGTCCTGGACCTCCCTGATTCTGACTTGAACCTCTGCCTGTCCTCGACCTGCCCTTTGCCTGCCCTGTGTTTGTAATAAATGATCTGAGAACTGTACTATCCGCCTCCCGTGTCTGCATCTGGGTCATATCCTGAATCATGATAGAATATGAATTCGGTGGGCAGAAGTTATTAAATATTAAAGCACTTGCGGGCCGCCCCAACTGGTGGCCCGCAGGTGTTTTTATTTGGCCCCCCAAGTTTTCTGAGAAAAATAACAATAATAATGTTTTCAATTTTTTTTCTCTCCATTGCTGGACACAATAGACTGTAAAAACACTAGCAAATCAGCTCCAAGTGATTTTAATTTTAGAAATTCCCAAGTTCAACTATTCCCGCGCATAATAGAGAGACACTGATCGCGTACAAATATCAAATCAAATCAAATTTTATTGGTCACATACACATGTTTAGCAGATGTTAATGTGAGTGTAGCGAAATGCTTGTGCTTCTAGTTCCGACAGTGCAGTAATATCTAACAAGTAACCTAACAAATATAAGCAGGCTTGAAATTAAACATCTGTTTGGCCTTCTTGTGGTCAATTTGCAGTCTGTTGTAATCGGCCCGAGGCTGAATCTAGTTGATGATCACTGCAATAAAGCCTTCAGTCATACAAAAGCTATACTTAAATCCAAACTGTTTAACCCTGTGTAGTCTACTGAGAAGTATCTGCTATCACACATTGACAACCTTTTTGTGGGTTTAGCTGGGGGGTCTAAAGTTCAGCTAAATGTACCTCTGCCAAGCAGGTGGATGAAAAGCTGCTGATTGTCGTGACACACAAGGGGCTCTTTGGGTACTATCATCTACAGTTTGGAATCACAAGTGTGCCAGAGCTGTTCCAGAGGGTTATGGACCAAATCCTGAATGGATTGCCAGGGGGAAAATGCTACCTGGACGACATCATAGTTACTGGAAAGGACAGAGGGCCTTCTCAAGATCATGGATGCGACCTTGAAGGACTGTAGGACTACGGACTGCGAGTTCATAAGTAGACATTTGCATTCTTCCGATCATTGGTTGAATACCTCGGGCACGTCCTCATCGCCACGGTCACGGCTATCTTGCGCGTCTCAGCACCTCAGATGTCCGCCAACTACGTTCTTTCCTGGGGTTACTGAACTACTACGTACACTTTATCCCGAGCTTAGCGACAAAGCCGAAGCCGCTGCATCAGTTGCTTCGTCAAACATGGAAATACACAGAACAATGCGAGGAAGGATTCGTAAAAACCAAGGAAACACTCCTGAAATCTGAGGCATTGACACACTTTGACCAGTCATTGCCCATCCAACTAGCTTGTGATACTCGTCCATATGGTGTGGGAGCAGTTGTGTCCCATGTCATGACTTCCGGTGATGAGAAGCGGATCACTTTCGTATCAAGGACATTGAACAAAGCATAAAGTTACTACACATAGATAGAACAAGAATCCCTTAGCAACGTTTTTGGAGTACGTACGTTTCCCCAGTATCTGAGTAGGAGGATGTTCATCCTTCTTACAGATCCTCGTCCGCTGATGACCATCTTTGGACGGCACACTGGGATTTCATTACTTACTGCAAGCATAATTAAAAATTGGCCTTTGTTAATGTCAGCACACATCTAGGACATCAAGTACCGCAAGTAAAAACTGCAACGCAGATAGACTTTCCAGGTTTCCACTACCTATTGTCAAGCCAAGTGGATATCTTCTACTTAGCACCAGTCACTTTCAACACAAGTGCAGAGAAACAACAGAAACGACCTAGTGTTATCTGAAGTGACACACACAAGCCTAAGACCACCATGTGTAATGCCAAGCGTCAGATGGAGAGGTGTAAAGCTTGCCGCCATTGGACTCTGGAGCAGTGGAAACGTGTTCTCTCGAGTGATGAATCACGCTTCACCATCTGTCAGTCCAATGGGCAAATCTGGGTTTAGTGGATGCCAGGAGAACACTACCTGTCCTAATGCATTGTGCCAACTGAAAAGTTTGCTGTAGGAAGAATAATGGTCTGGGGCTGTTTTTTCATGGTTTGGGCTAGTTCCAATGAAGGAGAATCTTAATGCTACAGCATACAATGACATTCTAGACGATTCTGTGCTTCCAACTTTTTGGCGTAGGCCCTTTTCTGTTTCCGCATGACAAGTCCCTCGCGCACAAAGCAAGGTCCATACGGAAATGATTTGTCGAAATCGGCGTGGAAGTGCTCGACTGGCCTGCACAGAGCCGGGACCTCAAACCCATCGAACACCTTAAGGATGAATTGGAATGCCGACTGCGAGACAGGCCTAATCGCCAAACATCAGTCCCTACCTCACTAATGCTCGTGGCGGAATGGAAGCACTTCCCCGCAGCAATGTTCCAACAGTGGAAAGCCTTCCCAGAAGAGTGGAGGCTCTTATAGTAGCAATGTTCCAACAGTGGAAAGCCTTCCCAGAAGAGTGGAGGCTCTTATAGCAGCAAAGGGAGGACCGACTACATATCACTGCCCATGATTTTGGAATGAGGTGTTTGACGAGCAAGTGTCCACATACTTTTGGTCACATAATTGATCATTCTGCCGTCATTGGGGAAACCGGTGTTGCAGCAGCTACACTCGGGTCATAGTGGAATGGTTTGCATGAAGGAAATCGAACAAAGCTACTTCTTGCGGCCTGGATGGAAGTGTTGAGGAGAAATCAAAAACATGTCCCTCGTTCCAAAAAGTTCTGCAACGTACCTCAACTTGTACCCCTTCAACCTTTGGATTGGCTGGAGGAGGTGTGGCAACGCATACACGTCGACATTGCATGTACATTCGAAGACAGAATGTTTGCCGTGGTCGTGGATACTCGTAGCAAGTGGCCAGAGGTTGCCATCACGAGGTCTACTACTGCAGAGAAGACCTTGGAGAAGTGTTTAGTCGGCTTAGCTCGCCACTCCAACTGGTTACTGACAACGGACCGCAGTTAGTGTCCCAAGAAATGGCCACGTTCCTAGAGGTGAATGGCGTACAGTACATCAGGTCTGCACCATATGATCCATCTACCAACGGGCTGGCGGTGAGGTTCGTGCAGACCACGAAGCATAGCTAGGAACTACCTTAAAAGGACCAAAGGATGTTCCTGCTACGGTCTTCGTCAGACTGGTCCTGTGTCCTACACTGTTTAGACTGCAGAGGATGTCACCTGGAAATGGCACACAGATCACTTACTGTTGAGTAAAGCAACACTGACAGAACCACCAGTCACGAGTGGTCCAGAACTGTTACTGGGTGACGCCCTAACCCAGCAGTCATCACCTAGGGGCTCACAGTCACCTTCTCACGACTGCTGTTCATCATTTATGTAGGAGGGGAGGAGTTATGTCTTGGGATTGTGCCGCAGATTATCATGTGGGTTTGCATGTGTTGAGATGCGCACAATCTAGATAAATGGTTGAACGATTCCTGTATCCCATCATTATTGAATTGTTATAAAGGCGTGGTTATGAAACACACGAGACATAACACTTGTAACCTCGGTTCTATGAACTAACCGGCGCATTCAGTGGAAAGAACAAGGATTGGGGAGGACAAAATAGATCACTGGAATATTGGGGGGGGGGGGGGGAGACATGTCCTCCTCACCTTACAGGTCAACTGCACCTACAGGTTCGAGGAACTGAATGGGTTTAGGGAGTTGAAGCTCAATGCAGGAACAGGATGAGCAATTTGGTTGGAACAGACCAAGGGAATTTTGGTTGGTAGGCATGCTAGCTAACTTTCCCCAGAACCACACATTACATTTGTAGTCAAACTTTTTTGTGTTATCCTGAATGATTTAAAATGCTGGGTTAACATGCCCCCGCACACAGATGCATCAGCTGGTTAACACTGAGCTGTGCGCCTTCCTCCACACCAAGGCACGTCTGTCTGGATGTGCAATTGGCCTTTTTTTTGTACATGTTCCATTTAAAGGCAAGTCAGTTAAGAACAAATTCTTAATTTCAATGACGGCCTAGGAACAGTGGTGGTTAACTGCCTGTTCAGGGGCAGAACGACAGATTTGTACCTTGTCAGCTCGTAGATTCGAACTTGCAACCTTTCGGTTACTAGTCCAACGCTCTAACCACTAGGCTACCCTGCCGCACCTATACCTTCATAGAAAGGTCAGCTGGTGTGGCTGACATGGCATAGTGATTCACTGAATCACTGAAGCCCCCGCACACAGATGCATGCAAACACAACAGCACATACGACACACACACACAACACACACACACTCCATTGCCAGGTGAGTCATGTGAGCCCAGCAATCACCATCGGTTGGTAGCCACCCAGTGGGATGATGATACAGTGTCCCCATGGAGGACAGATACACAGAGGCAAAATTATGTGGCTCAGCTGCTGTGATGGAGGTGTGTGTAGAGTGTGGAATAATAATGTTGGGTCTGGTACAGTCATACAAAAGGATGATTTTGGGTCTGGTACAATCATACACAGGATGATTTTGGGTCTGGTACAGTCATACACAGGAAGAGGCTGCACAGGACAGAGCGTTGGCTGTCCCTCTCTTCATACTGGAAACAATTGGGGAGAAGTTCTTTGCCTTGCCGGTAAAAGTTGCTTATGTACTTGCTCATCAGTTCCGACAATATCTCCAGTTCTGTTCTATCTTGCATGGTTATTGGAGAGTGTGCGTGCAAGTAAGTCTGTGTTAGTGTCAGTCTGTGTGTGTGTGTGTGTGTGTGCTTTTGCATGCATGTGATGTGTCTCTGTGTGTGTAGCTAATCTCTGTAGCGTGCAGAGGCTGTGCTCCCTCCTGCCTGTCTCTCTCTCTGCTCCCCTCAGGCTGTGTGTCTGGATTTGATCAGAAGCTCCTTAACTACTCTCACAGCATCACAGCTCTGGAAGGGGTACTGGAGGAGATGCACTGTTATAGCAGTTCGGTTGATTTCCCAGACCCAGATTTAGCTAAGAGATTCACCATTGAGCATAGTTTTTAAGTCAATATGTAAAACTAATCTTGATCCTTACACCTTAAATCTAAACCTAAAGAGCTCACCCTAGCCTCAACCCTAAGCCTAAGCCTAGCTTCATGCCCACACCCCGGTTTAACCCTAACACGTAGATCACACTTACAGCGTCATTGCATTTTGGTACACCAGAATTACATTCATTTCCAATGAAGCGCTGCGTTTGCCTTCCAGCATTAAGTTGCGATGCGTTCGGTGTGGTTCATATGTTGGTTCAATCGAAGGTATGCGTCAAACTGTGTGCGTAGACGGCTTGACAGAAATGATAGCAGAAGGTGAATTTTGAACTTCTGTTGCACACATAGCCAGATGATGCTGCAAACTATTTTGAGCAATAACGCTGTCGGTGTGTTCGAAGTGTAACCCTCAACCACAACCCTAACCCCCCACCCTAGCTTGATGTCTACATCCCTGTTAAACCCTAGCCTCAACCACAACCCTAACCCCCCCACCCTAGCTCGATGTCTACATCCCTGTTAAACCCTAGCCTCAACCACAACCCTAACCCCCCCACCCTAGCTTGATGTCTACATCCCTGTTAAACCCTAGCCTCAACCACAACCCTAACCCCCCCACCCTAGCTCGATGTCTACATCCCTGTTAAACCCTAGCCTCAAACACAACCCTAACCCCCCCACCCTAGCTCGATGTCTACATCCCTGTTAAACCCTAGCCTCAAACACAACCCTAACCCCCCCACCCTAGCTTGATGTCTACATCCCTGTTAAACCCTAGCCTCAACCACAACCCTAACCCCCCCCACCCTAGCTCGATGTCTACATCCCTGTTAAACCCTAGCCTCAAACACAACCCTAACCCCCCCACCCTAGCTCGATGTCTACATCCCTGTTAAACCCTAGCCTCAAACACAACCCTAACCCCCCCACCCTAGCTCGATGTCTACATCCCTGTTAAACCCTAGCCTCAACCACAACCCTAACCCCCCCACCCTAGCTCGATGTCTACATCCCTGTTAAACCCTAGCCTCAAACACAACCCGAACCCCCCCCACCCTAGCTCGATGTCTACATCCCTGTTAAACCCTAGCCTCAACCACAACCCTAACCCCCCCACCCTAGCTTGATGTCTACATCCCTGTTAAACCCTAGCCTCAAACACAACCCTAACTTCACGACCACACCTCGGTTCAACCATACTCCTAGCCATAACCATAACCACAACCCTAACCAAACCCTTCACGGTAAAAAAAGCCAACTTAACCAATTGAGGACAAGAATTTTAGCTAAAGTGTTTAAGTTTGTTTACTCAACAAACTCTGCTCAAAGTGAGCTGCATTTGAAAAAGCTTGAGTGAAATGAAAATGACATGCTCGACTTTGGAAGGCAACACTACAAAAAGCCAAATGAGTTCAAAAGGACGATAATATTAGCTATTGTTTCAAGTTTGTTTACCCACTCAAATTACCCACTCAAAACCACGCCCATCATTATATTTCCCAGTATGCTCTATTGCAAGTAGATTTTCAGAATTGTTTGTTTCAATACCTGTGTTTTTACATTGATTGGTTTGTTGTTAATCTTACGCTACACAAACATAAATAACAATTTATTCTAAACTAATCCAATCTGTTAGTAGCTGTATTCATTGCACACATTAATGAGATGGGAGTTCCAGTTTATATGACTCAGGTAGTCTCAACAATTAATCTCCCCTACCCCGGAATTCATTCTCAATGCAGGTTGCAGAAGATGAAAAGCTCCGAATTGTTGGCTACATAGTAAATGTCGCTAGCTAGCTAGAGTTTATGTTAGCTGGTAGCTTCTTGACTTCACGAATTTCATAAAATAACCAGTGGCGTATAGTCGAGGCCATATGCAACCAAAAATCTACTTTATTTCTCATTATTTCAATTCACAAGATGGAATGAACACGCATGTCAGCCATAGACAATTGAGCCTCGGCTATTCTTGAGCTTGAACATTGGATATGATGCAACTCGAGCACAACACAGGTAGTAGAGCAGCTTTCATTGATTTCAAAAGAAGCATTCCCTCAATGGCTGATGGCAATGCCGGACACCCGATGTATGTAGTGTAGCAGGACCATTAGGATGTAAATAGGCCCTCAAAGAAAGGCCTTATGGTATACACTACCAGTGAACAATTTGAACACACCGACTCATTCAAGGGTTTTTCTTTATTTGTACTATTTTCTACACTGTATAATAATAGTGAAGCCATCAACACTATGAAATAACACATATAGAATCATGTCGATATCCAAAAAAGTGTTAAACAAATCAATATATTTTATATTTGAGATTCTTAAGTAGCCACCCCTTGCCTTGAAATGTTGCACACTCTTGGAATTCTCTCAACCAGCTTCACTTGGAATGCTTTTCTAACAGCTGAGCACTTGTTGGCTGCTTTTCCTTCACTCTGCAGTCCAACTCATCCCAAACCATCTCAATTGGGTTGAGGTCGGGTGATTGTGGAGGCCAGGTCATCTGATGCAGCACTCCATCACTCTCCTTCTAGGTCAAATAGCCCTTACACTGCCTGGATGTGTGTTGAGTCATTGTCCTGTATAAAAGCAAATTATAGTGCCACTAAGCGCAAACCAGATGGGATGGCATATTGCTGCAATTAACCATGCTGGTTAAGTGTTGAATTCTAAATAAATCACAGACAGTTTCACCAGCAAAGCACCCTCACACTATCACACCGCCTCTTACATGCTTCACGTTGGGAACCACACATGCGGAGATCATCCGTTCACCTACTCTGCGTCTCACAAAGACACGGCGGTTGGAACTAAAAATCTCAAATTTGGACTCATCAGACCAAGGACAGATTTCCACCGGTCTAATGTTAATCTTATTAAATACTGGTAAAACACACATACATAATAGCTGTCACCTTATTGCAGTGACTATTAGTTCCCTTCAGTTTGTAACGTACATTTTGCATCGCGTCCGTGTGGTTGTTCCGGAGGGTCGCTCGCGATAGTGGATCATATTAGGCTAGCACATTACAAGTTGCGCAATCATTTTGGACATGTTGCCTATTTGACTCATACATAGCAGTTGAAACCTGGAGCCTGGCGCACAGTTCACCATGACTGGACCGTTGTGAATAGTGAGGATTAGGGTAGATTTATAGGACTATTGTTCAACCCCTAAAAGAGGGCCCAGATGTCCGACTTTGATCGCTTTAAGGTGATGAAAGCCAAAACTTCTTTCACCTAACAATATTTCATGGATTGAAAAACTTTCAGGATGAATCAGATTGCTTTCTTCCAATGATCCCTATTCCTAGTAAATTTGTCTAAATAAAGATGCACTATGCATAAATAATTTCCTTGTTGCTCAAGTTATAATAGTTTGCCTAATTTCCATATATATGTGACAAAACAAGCAAATATAGTGTAGAGAATCATTGTGTCATCTAAACCACTGTTAAATATCTTTTCCATAACCAAAAATATTGTATTTTCAGCTGTTTGAAGCTGGTGTACAAAACCGAAAGTAAAAGACACAAAAACTAAACTTGAGAACGTGAGGCATAGAAATAGCACACTTAGAACAGATCTACCGCTTCTTAGTCTTGCTTTCAATGAGAATGACAGCTCTATACAGTGGCAAAAAAGTATGTGAACCCTTTGGAAATACCTGGATTTCTGCATAAATTGGTCATAAAATTTGATCTGATCTTCATCAAGGTCACAACAATAGACAAACACAGTCTGCTTAAACTAACAACATGCAAACAATTATACATTTTCATGTCTTTATTGAACACACAGTGTAAACATTCAAAGTGCAGGGTGGGAAAAGTATGTGAACCCTTGGATTTATTAATAACTTGTTGACCCTCCTTTGGCAGCAATAACCTCAACCAAACGTTTCCTGTAGTTGCGGATCAGACCTGCACAACGGTCAGGATGAATTTTGGACCATTCTTCTTTACAAAACTGTTTCAGTTCAGCAATATTCTTGGGATGTCTGGAGTGAACTGCTCTCTTGAGGTCATGCCACAGCATCTCAATCGGGTTTAGGTCAGGACTCTGACTGGGACACTCCAGAAGGCGTATTTTCTTCTGTTGAAGCCATTTTGTTGTTGATTTACTTCTGTGTTTAATGTCGTTGTCCTGTTGCTTCACCCAACTTCTGTTGAGCTTCAACTGGCGGACAGATAGCCTAACATTCTCCAGCAAAATATCTTGATAAATTTGGGAATTCATTTTTCCATCGATGATAGCATGCTGTCCAGGCCCTGAGGCAGTAAAGCAACCCCAAACCACAATGCTCCTTCCACCATACTTTACAGTTGGGATGAGGTTTTGATGTTGGTGTGCTGTGCCTTTTTTTCTCTCAACACATAGTGTTGTGTGTTCCTTCCACACAACTCAACTGTAGTTTCATCTGTCCACAGAACATTTAGCCAACAACACTGTGGAACATCCAGGTGCACTTTTGCAAACTTCAAACGTGATGTAATGTTTTTTTTGGACAGCAGTGGCTTCTTCCGTTGTGTCCTCCCATGAATACCATTCTTGTTGAGTGTTTTACGTACCGTAGACTCGTCAACAGAGATGTTAGCATGTTCCATAGATTTCTGTAAGTCTTTAGCTGACACTAGGATTCTTCTTAACCTCATTGAGCATTCGGCGCTGTGCTCTTGCAGTCATCTTTGCAGGACGGCCACTCCTAGGGAGAGTAGCGACAGTCTCCAACAGGTTCCACTTTCTCCATTTATAGACAATTTGTCTTACTGTGGACTTATCAAGGCTTGTAGAGGTACTTTTGTAACCCTTTCCAGTTTTATGCAAGTCAACAATTCTTAATCTTAGGTCTTCTGAGATCTCTTTTGTTCGAGGCATGGTTCACATCAGGCAATGCTTCTTGTGAATAGCAAACTCAAATTTTGTGAGTGTTTTTTTATAGGGCAAGGCAGCTCTAACCAACATCTCCAATGTCGTCTCATTGATTGGACTCCAGGTTAGCTGACTCCAATTAGCTTTTTAGTCACATACATTTTCAAACCTACACTGTGAATGTTTAAACGATGTATTCAATATAGACAAGAAAAATACAATAATTTGCATGTTATTAGTTTAAGCACACTGTGTTTGTCTATTGTTGTGACTTAGATGAAGATCAAATTTGATGACCAATTTATGCAGAAATCCAGGTAATTCCAAAGGGTCCACATACTTTTTCTTGTCACTTTAACTCACATTTCTATGAGAATTTGGTCGGGTTGCCCAAAAAGCTACATATTGCAACTTTAAAAGGTACACTGTATTTAAAGGAATGGCTTTAGCGAATTGTATTGAAAACCATATTGAATGAAAACCCAGCAAATGGGAGGGTTTTCAGCGACTGAATTACATTTATTCAGTGTGTGCAAGGGAGCCACACCTGCAAAGTCAGTTACACACACGCATACAATAAGTCTGGATTCCAACTACTGAGAAATGCTTAAATAAAAAAAGTGTATAAAATGAATAGATTTCCTAAGTCTGAATCAGGCACTAAGACACTCACTTGGTGAAGGCTACGGGAGTGAATGTAACGGCTCTCGTTTGTAGAGAGAGACCGAGGCGCAGCGTGGTAGGCGTACATCGTTATTTTATCGATGACACCAAAAAACAACAAAAACGAAAGCGCACAGTTCTGTCAGGTACAGACACCAAACAAGATCCCACAAAACCCAAAAGGAAAATGACAACTTATATTGGGAACCACACACACGGCCAAAAACAAAGAAATAGAAAACATAGACTTTCCCACCCGAGTCCCACCCTGACCTAACCAAACGTAGAGAATAAAAAGTATCTCTAAGGTCAGGGCGTGACACTTAAAGACATTGAATACAACAACCATGTCTGTCACTAATAAAATACAGTCATTGGTGGAAAGTACAATTCACTTGAAAGGCACACTGGAAAATATGCAAATAAGGTAGATTTTAGGTTGAGTGAACATACAATTCAACATGAGAATGTGTGTTGGTTCATTTATGTGCCCAAATGTTGAGCAAACACACAATCCTATTGTAGCTGGTTGCCTTACAATTTTATATGTTTAATCAACAACATATTTTTTTTTACAGTGTAGCTTCATTTCCACATCCCAATTCAACCCTGACCTTAGCCACAACCCTAACCCTAGCTTCATGTCCACATCCCGGTTAAACCTTAGCCCTAGCCTCAACCACAACCCTAACCCTAGCTTCATGTCCACATCCCGGTTAAACCTTAGCCCTAGCCTCAACCACAACCCTAACCCAAATGTCCACACACTGGCTCAACCCTACTCCCAGCCATACCCACATCCCTAACCCTAGCCAAAACCTTACCATACCCTACCAAGAATCAATAACATGAGACGGTTATGGAAACCCAGGTTTACATGCATCTGAAATAGCACCCTATTACCTCAGTAGAGCCCCGGGGGACAGAGTGCCATTCCACACAAAGACATGGCCACCCAAACAGCAGAAGGTCAGATTTTTAGAAAGCGATAAAAAAAAAAAATCCCCATCTGACCTTTTCCAATCATCGTTGAACAGATCAAATTATTACAATAACGACTTAATGAATTAATGCATTATTTCCCGTCCACTGTGCAAGGAATGTATAATTACCATAATGAGAAATAAGCTTGTATGTATTTTACTGTGTGATGTCTCTGTGCTTCCAGGTACACACAGCAGGACTCATGTTTATGAATACACAGGCTTTTGGAAAAGGGAGACATGAATATGCACAGATATTAATTAAAGAATGCCTCGATGTGAATTAAAGAATGCCTCTGGTATAGGGAACACAGTTAATTGTGTTGACGCTTGCACGGCGCAAATTGAATAAGCCACATATTGTAATTACTTACATGTGCTCTTAGTATTCAGAAGAATGTATAGTGCTGTCATTTAGTTCAGAAGCCAGGTGCTATTTTTGTCCACATTACTACGCAGTATGCATACTGTTCTCTCCTATAGACTAGTGACTGCTGTCCATGGTGCTGAAATTGTAACATGTCTATGCGGCTTCCTATCGAATCAAGGATAGGCGTTCTGTGGTGCCAGGGCATATAGCTTTCGCTAAGCCAAACATTTCACAAAGTTATAAACAGTGTCATAACGCTGCCATTTAGAATGCTGACTGGTGGCAATAATGTTCAGTAATTACTTGTTACTTGTTCAGTAATTAAAGTTGGAAATTCAAACATTTCAGATTGTAAAATACATTTTTGATGCAATGGCATACTAATCAGCTACCAATAGATTTTTGTTTTACAATGGTCCTGTATACCTTGCCTGAACCTGCATAACATGAGCCGTCCTCGCGCTCTCTCCCAGCGTGGATAGAAAGTTGTTGTATGGGAAACCAGTCTATCAATGCCAAATTATACAGTCAGTCCACCCTCAAAACACTAGCTTGCTAGGGATTGTTTAATCATGCAGTGTAGCCTACTATCTATACACTGTGGGGCTATTTAGATGCTTGAATATGTTGAACTCTGTGTTTTGTCTGGCTAATAGCCTACACAAATGGACTGCAATTGAAGGAAAATTAAATACAATTAAATCCACCTTGAGAGACTCCCCTTGTCTCCTGAAGTCCTCCTTGCTTATTCTCTCTCTGTGTGTCTCTTTTTCTCTTTCTTTCTCTGAGAGAAAAGTGTTTTCTGTATCTGTGCTTGTCTCTCCATTTCTTTCTACGTAGAGGCCTATAGCAGCTACAGTATGCGACTGTGTGCAAATGCCAGATTGTGGTCCGACTGTTTTCTATGCTGAGTATTGCCAATCCAGACAGTCTTACCCGAGGCATTGTGCGTTGTAAGTGCAATGCGCTGCACACAATTTTAACATAGTCTTGAATGACGCATGCCAAGATATACCAGAAATCGGGGACTGTTCATATTGTAACCATGCAACTCAATCGCCAGTTCACTAGTATGAACAAAATTGCAAACAGCTTTTTTTGTTGTTCAAGCCCTGAAGAATTGTTGTTGTCCCCAAAGATGATAACTGCATCTGCCAATATGTTGCCTGTCCAGAATCCAGACAACCTGTTCCTAGATCTTCCTATACAGTTAGTATTTTTCTGTAACGTGTTGAGGCCGGCAATTAATGAGAATGAGAGGCTCAATTAAATATGTTACAGAACTGCTGTATTTGAAGCTCCACTCCCCTCTGCCTAGTTTCCCTGACATTGCTACGGCATTGCGACAAATCACACCGTTTTTTTACCACCCCTGTAGATGTCGCTTCTGCAGAGAGATCATTTTCTAACTACCCAAGAAGCAGTAGGCTATTGGTCTGATATGCTCTGTTGTCATAACCTTAACCATGACATTTGTTCACAGATATCCCCTTACTTTCAATCAGTTTAATGTTTTCGTTTTCAAGGCCTGAGGCACATTTTCAGTCACATTCTTGAAGCACAAGAAACAAACACTTAGCTTCCTAGTACACATGGAAGCTAAAATATTTCTGAATGACTTTTTGGAGGTTTACTGTAAAGAGTGACTTATTACATAACAAAACAACTTGACATTGATGACAGGCTCCTGGGCCCCCCGCCCTGTGGGTGCTGCTGGGGTGTCCAGTACGGTAGTGGTCATGTTCATGTTGATCAATCAAGGGCACTACTCCTGCTTAAATAGTAACTTAATAGACCAGGTATAACTGATCATCCATCTCCTGTGAGAGAGAGTGTATGTGTGTCCATGGAAGTGTACTGTATGTGTGTGTTGACAGTCAGTGGCTCTTGTTAACTAGCCTACTGGTTTTGCTGCACTCATTATGTCTAGGGGTCTTAGGCCTAGTTACCTGGTCTGTAACTTGATTTAAGATCTGTGAGAAGGGCCCATGTTAACCAGGACCTTTGGGATGTCCCTACCCTGTGGAAGTTAACATTGAAAATGGTTAAGATAATGGTTAAGGTTAGGGTTATGGGTTAGGGTAGGGACGTCCCAATTGGCATCAACTGTGCCATCTAAATTAACCTAACCTATTCCCTAACACTCTGTAGAGAATGATCTCCCCAGTCATAGATACGGGAAGTAGGGGTGCTGAGGGTGCTGTAGCACCCCCTAGTAAAAATAAATGATATAAACAGTACCAGTCAAAAATATTATTCTTTATTTTTACTATTTTCTACATTGTAGAATAATAGTGAAGACATCAAAATGATGAAATAACACATATGGAATCAAAGAAAGTGTTAAACAAATCAAAATATATTTTATTTGCCTTGATGACAGCTTTGTACACCCTTGGCATTCTCTCAACCAGCTTCATGAGGTAGTCACCTGGAATGCATTTCAATTAACAGGTGTGCCTTGTTAAAAGTTAATTTGTGGAATTTCTTTCCTTCTTAATGCGCTTCAGCCAATCAGTTGTATTGTAACAAGGAAGGGGAGGTATACAGAAGATAGCCCTATTTGGTAAAAGACCAAGTCCATATTATGGCAAGAACAGCACAAATAAGCAAAGAGAAATGACAGCCCATCAGAACTCGCCTTTAAGTGCAGTCGCAAATATATGGCGCCCGAAGAAATGGCAGCAGTTTTACGGGCGTCTAACCAATTGTGATATTATGTGACACGAGCCTACCAGACGAGCTAAATTCCTTCTATGCCTGCTTCGAGGCAAGTAACACTGAGGCATACATGAGAGCATCAGCTGTTCCGGACGACTGTGTGATCATGCTCTCCGTAGCCAACGTGAGTAAGACCTTTAAACAGGTCAACATTCAAAAGGCCGCGGGGCCAGATGGATTACCAGGACGTATGCTCAGGGCATGTGCTGACCAACTGGCAGGTGTCTTCACTGAGATTTTCAACATGTCCCTGATTGAGTCTGTAATACCAACATGTTTCAAGCAGACCACCATAGTCCCTGTGCCCAAGAACACGAAGGCAACCTGCCTATATGACTACAGACCCGTAGCCATGAAGTGCTTTGAATGGCTGGTAATGGCGCACATCAACACAATTATTCCAGAAACCCTAGACCCACTCCAATTTGCATACCACCCAAACAGATCCACAGATGATGTAATCTCTATTGCACTCCACACTGCCCTTTCCCACCTGGACAAAAGGAACACCTATGTGAGAATGCTATTCATTGACTACAGCTCAGCGTTCAACCCCATAGTACCTTCAAAACTCATCACTCAGCAAAGGATCCTGGGACTAAACACTTCCCTCTGTAACTGGATCCTGGACTTCCTGACGGGCCACCCCCAGGTGGTGCGGGTAGGTAGCAACACATCTGTCACGTTGATCCTCAACGCGGGAGCCCCTCAGGGGTGTGTGCTCAGTCCCCTCCTGTACTCCCTGTTCACCCATGACTGCGTGGCCAGGTACGACTCCAAAACCAAGTTTGCAGACGACACAGTAGTGGTAGGCCTGATCACCGATAACGATAACTATCCCTCAATGTAACCAAGACTAAGGAGATGATTGTGGACTACAGGAAAAGGAGGACCGAGCACGCCCCCATTCTCATCGACAGGGCTGTAGTGGAGCAGGTTGAGAGCTTCAAGTTCCTTGGTGTCCACTTCACCAACAAGCTATACTGGTCCAAACACACCAAGGCAGTAGAGAAGAGGGCACGACAAAGCCTATTCCTCCTCAGGAAACTAAAAAGATTTGGCATGGGTCCTTAGAACCTCAAAAGCTTCTACAGCTGCAACATCGAGAGCATCCTGGCTGGCTCATCACTGCCTGGTACGGCAACTGCTCGGCCTCAGGCCGCAAGGCACTACAGAGGGTAGTATGTATGGCCCAGCCATCCAGGACCTCTACACCAGGCGGTGTCAGAAGAAGATCCTAAAAATTGTCAAAGACCCCACCCCAGTCATAGCCTGTTCTCCCAACTACCGCACGGCAAGCGGTACCCGAGTGCCAAGTCTAGGTCCAAAAGGCTTCTCAACAGCGTTTACCCCCAAGCCATAAGACTCCTGAACAGGTAAATCAAATGGCTACCCGGAATATTTTGCATTGTGTGTGTCGTCGTTGTCGTCCTCCCAACCCCTCTTTACGCTGCTGCTACTCTTCGTGTACCATATATGCATAGTCACTTTAACTATACATTCATGTACATACTGCCTCAATTAGCCTGACTAACCGGTGCCCCCGCACATTGGCTAACCGGGCTATCTGCATTGTGTCCCGCCGCCCACCAACCCGTCTTTTACGCTCCTGCTACTCTCTGTTTATCATCTATGCATAGTCACTTTAACCATACCTACATGTACATGCTACCTCAATTAGCCCGACTAACCGGTGCCTGTATGTAGCCTCGCTCACAACTGTTATTATTCACTGTCTTTTTACTGTTGGTTTTTATTTCCTCACTTATCTATTGTTCACTTAATACCTATTTTTTACTTAAAAATGTAGCTGTTGGTTAGGGCCTGTAAGTAAGCATTTCACTGTAAGGTTGAATTTGACGCACGTGACAAATACACTTTGATTTGAAAAAGCATGAAGCGCTATGATGAATCTGGCTCTCATGAGGACCGCCACAGGAAGGGAAGACCCAGAGTTACCTCTGCTGTTCAGGCCTTCATGAATTTAAAACAATAGCTGTTGATGACTTCGCAAATGCTATATAGTCCTAAATGGCATCATTGATGATATGACTTAGAAAGTATGGTCATTTCATTTGATCTGTTAACCTACCCTTTGGAATGACTTTGATAGCAACAGTGAATCTATTTAGTCATTAAGCGATCTCTCAAAAATTATTCTCACGATAGCACATAGGTAGTCGTCATTGACAAATATCAAAGCTAAGCAGGGCTGCCATTCATCAAAACACTGGATGGGAGACCAAACAGATAGCTGTAGATAGATTAACTCTCCAGTAGGAGGTGTTGCCCTGCCTAAAGTTGTTTTTCTTATAGTTGATGTGGGGTTGAAGATCTGAGACCCTAGAGACACACACAAGCACACACACGCAGATAAACATATACGGGGTGAGAGAGAGAGAGAAAGAGAGGGAGAGAGATTAAGGGAGAGAGAGAGAAAGAGAGACCAGCGATAGATAGATAGCACCCTCGAGATACAGATTTGAATTTAATTTAATTGTGAGCCGTACAATGAGCCCCATGTGAGAATGTGCCTTGTGGTGGGTCTTGGACAGTAATGCAGACCGTTGGAAGATAAAGAGAGTGCTGACCAGCAATATAGGGAACAGACATACACACACACAGGCTCAAGCTCACATTTATACTATTGCACCAAATGATTTGCAGCACTAGTTCTCGGGGAATGGAAATCCCACCATATTCAGAGTTTACTTAAAAACTTACAGCAGATACAAAACGTGTTTTGGAAAGTTCAAGTACCCTTTCAAAGACACAAGACACATTCTCATAGGGATAGTAAAGCTCACTTGAGGACTCTCCCTCAATCACATTTAACCAAAAGTATTTATAAATCCCCTTTTACGTCAGCAGATGTCAGAAAGTGCTTATACAGAAACCCTGCCGACAAAAAAGAGCAAGCAAAACAGATGTAGAAGCACGGTGGCCAGGGAAAACTTCCTGTTTCTATAAATAGCCTCTTAGATATTTAATATTCAGTCGTTGATCAGGGGCCCTGTGTGTGTCTCTCTGATTTGTATCTCTGGAGCAGAGGCTTGGGCCTTGATTCAATCAGATCAAACACTAGCCAGCAATAGCAGACACCTTGATTAGCGGATGTTTCGGCGGTATCAGCGGTGGAACTGTGTTGGAGCCGTGACATCGGTGAACAGTTGTTCTTGCACCATTGTCAGGAAGTCATACCCGCCCCACTCGAGTTAATATTCAAAGCGGGAAATTGTAGGCTATATAGAAATAATTATGCTCAAATGTTTAAATTATTCAACAAAATAGTAAGGGGTTTCTATCATCCCAATGGAGGTGTAGATTACATCTCACATTCCAGTGTTTAACTTGTCAACAAGGCTGCATGGGATTTCTGTTAATGCAACCAATGGCAGTGTTCACTTGTGGATTTGACAACTCTAATGCAGTTCCAACGCCGCTATGCAGATGTCGGCTAAAGCAGATCTGATTGAATAGAGCTCATGGTCATACAGCCGGGAGATAAATATAGCTAGTATTTATAGCATCTACCTCCCTCTGCAGCAGCGAACTGGAAAGAGCAAACCAACACACACACACAGATGGACTTACACTCACGAACACATGCACACAGACAGGCATGCGCGCACACATGCACACTCTCTCTCACACACACACACACACACACACACACACACACACACACACACACACACACACACGATCTGACCTTGGGATGCTAGACTGGGGGACGAAGAGTAGAGTCATTCTGTCCTCTGCAGCTGTTGCTGCTGTTCACACCAGGTGAGTCTCTCTACCTCCTATAAAGTTCCTCTGCTTTCTTTCTAGCTGAAATCCCACATGGGTTTTCTGGTTTAGTTTATTTCTGGTGTCTTGTACTATTGTTTTAGAAGCAGCCTATACATTACAGTATTTTTGATAAATTAGAGAAAAAAAAACTATATTGCATCCATTATCATATAACAAAATCCCTCTTCACAGGCAATGCAGTAGGGAATACAACAACTTGACACCTTGGCCTAGCTATTAAATATTATTTGTCAACACAAGAAGGATTGACAGGCAAGATGGTGTCAGGGGGTCTCTAGGCAACCTGAGGGAAATTACAGGCTAACAAGCTTTACAGTAAATAAAGCCTCGCCTCCAGAGGAAACTACCCACTGGGCACTGATTCAGTTTATTAGCTATGCATAGTCACTTTACCCCAACCTACATGTACAAATTACCTTGACTAACCTGTACCCCCATACATTGACTTGGTACCGGTACCCCCTGTATATAGTCGCGTTATTATTTTGTTATTTAATTAATGGTGTTACTTTTAATTTTTACTTTAGTTTATTTAGTAAATATTTTCTGAACTCTATTTCTTGAACTGCATTGTCGGTTTAGGTCTTGTAAGTAAGTCTACACTTGTTGTATTCAGGGCATGTGACAAATACAATTTGATTTGATCGAGTTTTGATTTACATTTGGCTGAGTTGTCATATCTTTTTTTTAGCCCTTTTTCTCCCCAATTTTGTGGTATCCAATTGCTAGTAGCTACTATCTTGTCTCATCACTACAACTCCCGTACTCGCTCGGGAGAGACGAAGGTTGAAACTCGTGCGTCCTCTGATACACAACCCAACCAAGCCGCACTGCTTCTTAACACAGCGCGCATCCAACCCAGCCGCACCAATGTTTCAAGCAGACCCCCATAGTCCCCATGCCCAAGAACCTCAAGGTAACCTGCCTACGCAGGGTATCCTAGTGGTTAGAGCGTTGGGCTAGTAACCGGAAGGTTGCAAGTTCAAATCCCCGAGCTGACAAGGTACAAATCTGTCGTTCTGCCCCTGAACAGTCAGTTAACCCACTGTTCCTAGGCCATCATTGAAAATAAGAATTTGTTTTTAATTCACTTGCCTGGTTAAATAAAGGTCAAATTAAAAAAAATTAAAAACATGACTATCATCCTGTAGTACTCACATCTATAGCCATGAAATGCTTTGAAAGGCTGGTCATGGCTCACTTCAACAGCATCATCCCAGACAACCTCTACCCATCCCAATTCGCATAGGCCCCGATTCCAAACCAAGTTAAGTGTGTGCAAATGCAACGTTATTCCCTTGTTATGCACTTCTCAAAAAAAGTTCTTATATCTCCTAGACATATGACAGACACTTCAAAATCATATGATACATTTTTTGACTGTCTTTTTGCCATTTATGAATGTGTTATTCAATACGTTTCTATGGGCTATAGTAGTAAAGACCAAATTCAATATTTTATCAACTAATTGTTTTATATTTTTGGGGGATACCTAAAGGGGTCCTATAACTCTAAATCAAATAGCTAAATTATCCATGCTATGACCATCTTAAAACAATTCCATATGTTAGCAAGTCAGACATTTCTGAGTTTCCTACTTGAGCCTAGCACTTGAATTCAGTTCATAACCAAGAGGGAAGTGGGAATTTACACATATGACTGAGAAAGATCCACTTGAAAGGACCTACAACTGGTAAGTTACTAGTGGGAAACTCATCTACCATCCTGAGCTCCCACTTCTCCCACATGCTGACCTTTGACATCACCAACTAAGGAAATTACCTTTATAACAGCATTTTCAGCAGTTAAATGCAACAATAAAACATTGTTCCCTAAAAATCTATCTATTAATATGATTTTTGAACAGAATAATTTGTTTACAAGCATGATATCTGTACTTTTAGATTATGATTTACGCAGCTTAGCCAATCAGCGTTTCTCAACGAGTTCAAAGCATGTGAATACATCCAACTGGTATTTTACAACTTCACAACTGATAAATTCTCACCTCCCATATGGTTACTAATGTAGCATTAAACTGAATGTATGGAGTAGAAAAATGTACCATTGTAGTAGATTATTTGCACATGTATCCTAAAAGGTACCAACCAGTGCCATGTGAGTTCCTATTTGTACCTCTAAAGGTACCTTATGTGTACCTTTGACCTTTTTGTACACCAGGGAACAACACTGTACCATAAGACAGTTACACCTTCGACACTGCCAGTACACCAGCTATGCTAAGCCAGTCCTTTTCTGGCTGTGCCGGGTGGAGATTATAACAGAACATGGACAAAATGTACACATGTTGAATCTAGGCATTCATGTCAAGTGTTCCTGAGCACTGCTACTTTTTTTGTTGGTGTTGTCAGATAATCGCTCAATTATTGACTTGATTCCGGGCAACTTTTAGCAAAGTGGAGAACTGTATTCTTGCCAATAAATCTGTGGCGGATCTTTCTCATTGCCACAGACCTGATGGCAAAGCAGGATATAAGGTTGCTGGAATCTAAGAGGTTGTGAGTTCAAATCCAGAGTATGGTTGTGTCCCATGTGTGCAAACCATGTTGGAATCGATTACATTTAAGTTCCCGTCAATTCAAAGAGTAAATCAAATTCCACTTCCTAATTTTCCGGTATTGAAAAGCTGTGAAAATAATTGGAATCAGAACTTCTGTGTTCTTCTGTTTTTGTTGTTGTGTATTTACTGACAAAATAAAGTTTAGCTGTAGAAAAACAAAAAAGTTGTTTTGACTATTTTCATGAGTGGATTACTCAAATTGATGGCGCCAACTGACTTTTTGGGATATAAAGAAGGATTTATCTAACAAAATGACCATGCATGTTGTAGCTGGGTCCATTTGAGTTGCAAATCAGAGACATTTTCAAAAAGTAAGTGAATATTTAATCACTATTTCTGATTTTATGAAGCCTGTGCTGGTAAAAAAAAAAAAAATTTATATGGGGCGCCGTCCTCAAACCATTTTTATGATTATTCATTTGAATTGCGTGCCCTCCAGTTTCACCAGAAGTTGGTCGACAGGTGTCCCACTGGTGGGACGCCTAGCCCTAAGAAGTTCTTGCAGGGATAGGCACACTCGATTATCTTAATTATAGGCTAACTCTACTTTCTCTGTTTCCTATTTCTATCATGTTAAATATTAGTCACTATCAGTATCGACTGTTGGTAGGCCTAATAACACATTCAACTGCAAATTTACTCTTAGTCCTCTTCAGTTGTAATAGGAAACATTATCATTCCAATTAATTACATTGTTTCGTTCACCTTCATTTGCTTCATCCATAAACGCAGTCACGACCATGTGGTTGCTGCTGAGGATCATTAGTAACAGTTGATAATATAAGAAAATGGCTTGTAGGCAAATTAAGCCATAACAGTTTGAATCTGACGCATGGAGCAATAGTTGGCCATTTCATCACACAGTTTCATGGTTAATGCATCATCAAGTTTGCTGTCACACGATGGTGGTAGGACTGATCACAGACGATGATGAGGCAGCCTATAGGGAGGAGGTCAGGGACCTGGCAGTGTGGGGCCAGGACAACAACCTCTCCCTCAACTTCAACAAGACAATGGCGCTGATCGTGGACTACAGGAAACAGAGGGGCGAGCATGCCCACAGCTGGTTAAGAGCTTAAAGTTCCTCAGTGTCCACATCATTAAGGAATTAACATGGTCCACACACCCACACAGTTGTGAAGAGGACACAACAGCCCCTCTTCCCCCTCAGGAGGCTAAAAAATATCTGGCATGGGCCCTCAGATTCATAAAAAGTTCTACAGCTGCACCATTGAGAGCATCTTGACTGCCTGCCTCACTACATGGTACCGCAACCGCAAGGCACCCGACTGCAAGGCACTACAGAGGGTGGTGAGTACGGCCCAGTACATCACTGGAGCTGAGCTCCATGCCATCCAGGACCTCCATACCAGGCGGTGTCAGAGAAAGGCCCAAAAATGTTCATACTCCAGCCACCAAGCCATAGACTGTTCTTTCTGCTACCGCATGCCAAATGGTACCAGTGCACCAAGTCTGGAACCAACAGGACCCTGAACAGCTTCTACCTCCAAGCCATAAGACTGTTTAACAAAGCTGCTAAATAGCTAATCAAATGGCTACCCGGACTACCTGCATTGATCATTTTTGAATGAACTCTCTTGCACTGACTCTATGCAGACACTGGTCTCTATCCACACACTCACACATACTTACACTGAGTGACACCCCAACACACACACACACAACATCAGTTATGAATAGCCTAGTGTTGTGACAGAAGAGGAAAAGTGATGGGGTTTATTTAGGCCTATAGGGGTTTGCATGTCTGTAATGTTTAGAAACAGTTAGGAAACGTGTTGTTGTAGGCTATCATGATTCCATGCTTGGTATTGTAAAGAACGCAATAGTATGTTTGTTTGACTCTAGGCCTTGGATGTGTTTTCAATAGCCTACAACAACACGTTTCCCAAATCTTTTCAGTTTCCTGAGGGGGAAAAGGCATTCACAACTTTCTTGGTGTGTTTGGACCATGATAGTTTGTTGGTGATGTGGACACCAAGGAATTTGAAACTCTCGACTCGCTCCACTACAGCCTCGTCGATGTGAAAGGGGATGTGTTCAGCCCTCCTTTTCCTGTAGTCCACGATCATCTCCTTTGTCTTGTCCATGTTGAGGGAGAGGTTGTTGTCCTGGCACCACACTACCAGGTCTCTGACCTCTTCCCTCTCGCTGATCAGGCCAACCACCGCTGTGTAGTCAGCAAATTTAATGATGGTGTTGGAGTCGTGCTTGGCCACGCAGTCATGGGTGAGGGAGTACAGGAGGGTACTAAGCACGCACCCGAGGGGATCCCGTGTTGAGGATCAGCGTGGCAGATGTGTTGTTACCTACCCTTACCACCTGGGGGCGGCCCGTCAGGAAGTCCAGGATCCAGTTGCAGAGAGAGGTGTTTAGTCCCAGGTTCCTTAGCTTAGCGATGAGCTGTATTCAATCAACAGCATTCTCACATTCCTTTTGTCCAGGTAGGAAAGGGCAGTGTGGAGTGAGATTGAGATTGCGTCATCTGTGGATCTGTTGGGGCAGTATACGAATTGGAGTGGGTCTAGGGTTTCCGGGATGATGGTGTTGATGTGAGCCATGACCAGCCTTTCAAAGCACTTGAGTGCTATGGGGTGGAAGGCATTTAGGTAAGTTAACTTCACTTTCTTGGGCACAGGGACTATGGTGGTCTGTTTGAAACATGTATGTATTACAGACTCGGTCAGGGAGTTGAAAATGTTGAAAATGTCAGTGAAGACACCTGTCAGTTGGTCCATGCATGCTCGGAGTACACATCTTGCTCATGTCGGCTACGGAGAGCATGATCATAAAAGGCATTTAACCCGTCTGGTAGGTTGACGGCTGGGTTTCCCTTTGTAGTCGGTAATAGTTTACAAACCCTGCTACATCTGATGAGCATCAGATCCGGTGTAGTAGGATTCAATCTTAGTCCTGAATTGACGCTTTGCCTGTTTGATGGTTCATTGGAGGGCAGAGCGGGATTTCTTCTAAGTGTCCAGATTAGTGTCCCGCTTCTTGAAAGCAGCAGCTCTAGTCTTTTGCACGGTACAGATGTTGCCTGTAATCCATGGCTTCTGGTTGGGATATGCACGTATGGTCACTGTAGGGACGACATTGCCGATGCACTTATTAATGAAGCCGGTGACTGATCCAATACCATTGAATACCGACTTTTTCTTCTTTATTTGCTCTATGACAGAGGGGGGTTGCAACTTCCAAACTTACAGTGGTATTGGATTGCACAGCTCTCCAAGAAACCATACTTACCCTGGCTGCAGACTAAAATGATGACCACAAAGAATCCTACTAATCCCTTTGTTAAAAACACCCTAACTATATGGCACGAAGTACAACAACATCTGGGAGAACTCCCTGAATTATCCAGTGTCACACCAATTTGGAGAAATGGCAATTCCACACCTGGTAAAAAATGACTTGGGGTTTAAAGAATGGGCAAGAAAAGGGATTGTTAAAGTGATGAACTTACAGTGCCTTGCAAAAGTATTCACCCCCCTTGGCATTTTTTCCTATTTTGTTGCAATACAACCTGTAATTTAAATAGATTTTTATTTGGATGATAATGGACAAACACAAAATAGTCCAAATTGGTGAAGTGAAATTTTAAAAATAACTTGTTAAAAAAAATATATATAAAAAAAACAGAAAAGTGTTGCGTGCATATGTATTCACCCCCTTTGCTATGAATCCCCTAAATAAGATCTGGTGCAGCCAATTACCTTCAGAAGTTAGATAATTAGTTAAATAAAGTCCACCTGTGTGCAATCTAAGTGTCACATGATCGGTCACATGATCTCACAAACGTTTTGGAGCTCAGTACTGCACTCTCTTTGAGATGACCTCTTCCCAAATACCACTAATCCCTAAACGTTGCATCTTAAATCTTTACCCAGAGAATATCTCTTTACACAGGAGAGAAAGTAAAATGGTTGACCTCTTGTCTGTTACAAGCTTGACGTTCAATTGCTCTCCACTGGAAGTAAGTCACTTGGTCATTGGTTATTTCTGTAATTATTGATTGTCCTATTTGGAACTAATAATTATACTGTATGTGTAAAAGAAAAAAGACATACAGTACCAGTCAAAGGTTTGGATACACCTACTCATTCAAGGGTTTTCCTTTATTTGACAATGTGGAAAAGTAGTGAAGACATCAAAACCTTGAAACAACCCATATGGAATCATGTAGTAACCAAAAGAAGAAAAAAAATCTAAATATATTTGAGATTTTTCAAAGTAGCCGATGGCAGCTTTGCCCACTCTTGGCATTCTCTCAACGAGCTTCTTAAAAAGTTCATTTGTGGAATTTCTTTCCATCTTTATGCGTTTGAGCCAATCAGATGTGTTGTGACAAGGTAGGGATGGTATTCAGAAGATAGCCCTATTTGGTAAAAGACCAAATCCATATTATGGCAAGAACAGCTCAAATAAGCAAAGAGAAACGACAGTCCATCATTACTTTAAGACACGGTCAGTCAATGCGGAACATTTCTAGAATTTTGAAAGTTTCTTCAAGTGCAGTCACACAAACCATCAAGCGCTATGATGAAACTGGCTCTCATGAGGACCGACACAGGAAAGGAAGTTACCTCTGCTGCAGAGGATAAGTTCATTAGAGTTACCAGCCTCAGATTGCAGTTCCCACAATTACCCGACCTTAACCCAATTGAGATGGTTTGGGATGAGTTGGATTGCAGAGTGAAGGAAAAGCAGCCAACAAGTGCTCAGCATATGTGGGAACTCCTTCAAGACTTTGAAGACTCTCAAATATATTTTGATTTGTTTAACACTTTTTTGCTTACTACCTGATTCCATATGTGTTATTTCATAGCTTTGATGTCTTCACTATAATTTTACAATGCAGAAAATATTAAAAATAAAGAAAATCCCTTGAATGACTAGGTGTCCAAACTTTGACTGGTAAATACACATATACAGTATATACTATACACATTCTAGCTCTGTGTACACGATTCAGGTCCAATCCCAAAGCCTTCCTCTCCATCAGCTCTCCATAGCACCTCGAGCTATTATGCATTAGGGGGCGCTATTAAAATTTTGGGATGAAAAACGTTCCCGTTTTATACAAGATATTTTGTCACGAAAAGATGCTCGACTATGCATATAATTGACAGCTTTGGAAAGAAAACACTCTGACGTTTCCAAAACTGCAAAGATATTGTCTGTGAGTGACACAGAACTGATGTTACAGGCGAAACCCAGATAAAAATCCAACCAGGAAGTGCCGCATTTTTTGAAACCGCCTCATGCCAATGAATCCTTATATGGCTGTGAATGAGCTACGAATGAGCTCCACGTATTCCCCACGGTGTCTACAGCATTGTGACGTCTTTTTAGGCATTTCCATTGAAGAATGGCCGTAAGGGACCATATATAGCATGTGGTCACATGGTGTCTCCCGCAGAAAATCTTGCATAAAATACTGAGGTAGCCATTTCTCCAATCGCTTCTTATGAGAAACCAATTGCCTTGACGGATATACTATCGAATATATATGTTAAAAACACCTTGAGGATGGATCCTAAACAACGTTTGCCGTGTTTCTGTCGATATTATGGAGCAAATGTTGAAAAAAAGTTTGGCGTTATAGTTGTAGCATTTTCCGGTAGATTTCTCAGCCAAGCATGATGAAGAAACGGGAGCTATTTCGCCTACAAAAATAATATTTTTGGAAAAAAGGAACATTTGCTATCTAACTGGGAGTCTCCTGAGTGAAAGCATCCAAAGTTCTTCAAAGGTAAATGATTTAATTTGGTTGCTTTTCTTATTTTCGTGAAAATGTTGCCTGCTGCCAGCAGAACATTATGCCATGATAAACTTACACAAATGCTTGTCTAGCGTTGGCTGTAACGCATATTTTGAAAATCTGAAATGACAGTGTTGTTAACAAAAGGCTAAGCTTGTGTTTGAATATATTTATTTCATTTCATTTGCGATTTTCATGAATAGGAAATGTTTCTAGGGGTATTTATGTCCGTTGCGTTATGCTAATGCGTTTGAGACTATGATTACGCTCCCGGATACGGGTTTGCTCGTCGCAAGAGGTTTTAATTTGTGGTGAAGTTAATTATTATTTCCTGAAAACTATTTCATATCTCAATGTTCATCCTAAATGTGCCTACAAGGATTTAGACATTTCCACAAGTGTCATTTCACAATAATGTGGATTGATAGTACATTTATTAAGTCTATTTAAATGAACACCCAGGATCGGATGTTACTGTCCTATTTGAGGAATTTATTTTGGTATAATTTCTGCTGTATGTACAATGTTGTAATAAGCCCAATTTATTGGAAAACTTTATATGTAAAGCTGAATAGGCCTTCCTAATGGGGTCATAACAGATTGATATATTGTCATCTAACTGACACCAAGACAAGATTTGTGGACAATTCAATTGCCATCTGTCATTGTTATGTATGCATGTGTTCAAGCCCTCTTGCACCTGTGCATGTCTGAATACCATAAATGTACTAGACAGACAGCTCTGGCATGACTAGACAAGCATGTTTCCTAATCATGAATCATTAAAACAACTTTATCCACTGTTTGACATTAACATTACTTAATGTTCTATTGACCTTTGGCACATCCTAGCTTTATGAGATCTGCTGGCCAAAGTCAATCCAGTCCCTGCTTCTCCTCTCCTTCAGTTAAGGTTTCCATTAATCTCTTCTGCTCTTTTAAAATAATAGAGGAGAGAGAGAAAGAGAGAGCATGAGAGAGTAGAAACAGAGGGGAAGAGGTGAAGCGAGAAGACTTACTCCACCCAAAATCTGTTCGCTTGAGATAAGCAGACCAAGTGGTGGTCTATGAGAGGTTTTCGAATTATGCAAACCTTATTTGATCGAACATAAGTGTCATAATGTTTAGGCGGTTACATATAACTGATATAAATGGATGCATGCGGCATTTTGGCAACTTTGATTAAAACAACACGCATCTCATTGGATAGAATGGTCCCACCTGATCTCGCCTCCACCTGCCTGCCTCCCATCTTTGAGGACATGCATTTCCATTGTTAGAGCGGTCACTCGACTAGCTTGCCAATATGATAGATCATCTTTGGTAGAGACAGTTGTCTGTGAGGAAGGCTTTGGTTCTGTAGCTCCTGTCTAATTAGTTGACTGCCACACTGTGACACTGTGTCTCCCTGCCTGACACCCTCTAGTCCAGGTGTAGGCAACTTGATTCAGCCACGGGCTGCACTAGTCATTATGAAGTGGAAAGGCGGAGCGGAGCTGGTCGTTTTGTGTTTTATTAGGTTAGCGTTTTATTTCACTGCTAAAGGTATCCGAGCACAGACAATAACAGCAGCATACAGAGCGACCCCAACCCTGACCTGAGTTAACCTCGGACTTATGAGGAAGTAGAAAGCCCATCCCTTCGTGATAGGCGGGCATGGTTTCTACCACTACACAGATAGGACAACCCTGACCTCTGACACAAGGAAGTACAAATAGCCTTCATCTCTGATAGGGGGTGTGGTTTGTTTTGCTACACCAGCAGCTCAAACCTGACTCTGTCCAGACATTCCTCACTCAGACCCAGCCATTACACCCACCGCAACTGAGGCGAGAGTTGTTGCTTGACAACTTGGATGTGTTTTATGCTGTGTAATTACTATGAATCTCCCAAAGACGACCTCTAAATTACTTCCTCTACTCACTCCTGGTTGTAAATAAGTTTACACCAGGGTAGTTACTATCAAATTAAGTGATTCATTGAATAGGTAGGTATGTTCAAGATGGCGTCGGGGGGGGGGGGGGGGGGGGGGGCTGCTACTATTTTTTATTTTTTTTGCGTTGTTCGTAACTTGTTTTGTACATAATGTTGCTGCTACCGTCTCTTATGACTGAAAAGAGCTTCTGGACATCAGAACCGGGATTACCCACCTCAGATTGGACGAAGAGTTCATCTTCAATGAGTCGGATGTGAGGGATATACTACAGACACCACACCAGGCCCAGATCCCAGTGATTCGCTAGAAAAGGAAACGTAGGTTTCAGGACTAAGATCGAATCGTACTACACCGGCTCCGACGCTTGTCAGATGTGGCAGGGCTTGCAAACTATTACAGACTACAAAGGGGAGCACAGCCGAGGGCTGCCCAGTGACATGAGCCTGCCAGACCAGCTAATTAACTTCTATGCTCTCTTCGAGGCAAGTAATACTGAAAGGTGCATGAGAGCATCAGCTGTTCCGAACGACTGATCACGCTCTCCGCAGCCAATGTGAGTGACAAGTCAACATTCACAAGGCCGCAGGGCCAGACAGACCACCAGGACGTGTACTCGGTGAATGCTCTGACCAACTGGCAAGTGTCTTCACTGACATTTTCAACCTCTACCTGTCGGAGTCTGTAATACCAACATGTTTCAAGCAGACCACGAGCAGACTCACATCACCATTATCCCAGAAACCCTAGACCCACTCCAATTTGGATTCCACACCAACAGAGCCACAGATGATCAAATCAAATCAAATTGTGTTGGTCACATACACATGGTTAGCAGATGTTAATGTGAGTGTAGTGAAATGCTTATGCTTCTAACTCTGTAATATCTGACAAGTAATCTAACAATTCCCCAACAACTACCTAATACACACAAATCTAAAGTGGTGAATGATAATATGTACATAACAATATATGGATGAGCGATGGCGGAGCGGCATAGGCAAGGTGCAATATATGGTATAAAATACAGTATATAAATATAATATGAGTAATGTAAGAGATGTAAATATTATTAAAGTGGTATTAAAGTGGCATTGTTTAAAGCGACTAGTGATCGATTTATTAAAGTGGCCAGTGATTGGGTCTCAATGTAGGCAACAGTCTCTCTGAGTTAGTGATTGCTGTTTAGCAGTCTGATGGCCTTAAGATAGAAGCCGTTTTTCAGTCTCTCGGTCCCAGCTTTGATCCACCTGTACTGACCTCGCCTTCTGGATGGTAGCGGTGTGAACAGGCAGTGGCTCAGGGGGTTGTTGTCCTTGATTTGTTTTGGCCTTCCTGTGACATCGGGTGCTGTAGGTGTCATGGAGGGCAGGTAGTTTGCCCCCGGTAATGCGCACCACCCTCTGAAGAGCCTCGGGGTTGAGGGCGGTGCAGTTGCCATACCAGGCTGTGACACAGGCCGACAGGATGCTCTCGATTGTGCATCTGTAAAGGTTTGTCAGGGTTTTGGGTGACAAGCCAAAATTCTTCAGCCTCCTGAGGTTGAAGAGGCGCTGTTGTGCCTTCTTCACTGTTGCGCCTTCTTCACCACACTGTCTGTGTGGGTGGACCATTTCCATTTGAAATGGAGATGTTGTTCCCTACCTTCACCACCTGAGGGCAGCCCATCAGAAAGTCCAGGACCCAATTCTGCACGTTGAGGCCCAGGGCCTCCAGCTTGATGATGAGCTTGGATGGTATTATGGTGTTGAATGCTGAGCTGTAGTCAATGAACAGCAGTCTTACATGGGTATTCCTCTTGTCCAGATGGGAAAGGGCAGTGTGATGGCGATTGCATCGTCTGTGGACCTGTTGGGGCAGTACGCAAACTGAAGTGGGTCTAGGGTGGCCGGTAAGGTGGAGGTGATATGATCCTTGACATATCAAAATACTTAACAGCAGGTATTTTGCATGTAAGTTTAACTTTAAAAAGATTGGAATGAATTACCCAAAGAGTGTAAAGTGCACTTCATGATGACAAAAGTGAGTGCCACGGGGCGGTAGTCATTTAGTTCAGTTATCTTTTTATCTTGGGTACAGGAACAATGGTGGCCATCTTGAAGCATGTGGGGATAGCAGACTGAGATAGGGAGCCAACCAGCTGGTCTGCGCATGCTCTGAGGACGCTGCTAGGGATGCCATCTAGGCCTTAGTCTTGCGAGGGTTAATACTTTTAAATGCAGGCCTTGTTAGCGGGCTGCGATGGTGGCACTGTATTATCCTCAAAACAGGCATAGAAGGTGTTTAGTTTGTCTGAGGGTGACGTCGGTGTCCGTGACGTGGCTGGTTCTCTTGTATTCCGTGATTTCCTGTCGACCCTGCCACATATGTTTTGTGTCTGTGGAGTGTGATCTTTATTGCACTCCACACTGCCCTTTCCCACCTGGACAAAAATAACACCTATGTGAGAATGGCATTCATTGACCACAGCTCAGCGTTCAACACCACAGTGCCCTCAAAGCTCATCACTAAGCTAAGGGCCCTGAGACTAAACACCTCCCTCTGCAACTGGATCCTGGACTTCCTGACGGGCTGCCCCCAGGTGGTAAGGGTAGGTAACAACACATCCACCACGCTGATCCTCAACATGGGGGCCCCTCAGGGGTTTGCGCTAAGTCCCCTCCTGTACTCCCTGTTCACGCATGACTGCACAGCCAGGCACAACACCAACACCATCATTATGTTTGCTGATAACACAACAGTGGTAGGCCTGATCACCGACAACGATGAGACAGCCTATAGGGAGGAGGTCAGAAACATGACCGTATGGTGCCAGGACAACAACCACTCCCTAAATGTGATCAAAACAAAGGAGATGATTGTGGAACACAGGAAAATGAGGACTGAGCAAGCCCCCATTCCCATCGACAGGGCTGTAGTGGAGCAGGTTGAGAGCTTCAAGTTCCTTGGCGTCAACATCACCAACAAACTAACATGGTCCAAACACACCAAGACAGTCATGAAGAGGGCACGACAAAACCTATTCCCCCTCAGGAGACTGAAAATATTTGGCATGGGTCTTCTGTTCCTCAAAAGGTTTTACAGCTGCACCATCGAGAGCATCCTGACGGGTAGCATCACTGTCTGGTATGGCAACTGCTCGGCCTCCGACCGCAAGGCACTACAGAGGGTAGTGCGTACGGCCCAGTACATCGCCGGGTCCAAGCTACCTGCCATCCAGGACCTCTATACCAGGCAGTGTCAGAGGAAGGCCCTAAAATTGGTCAAAGACTCCAGCTACCCTAGTCATAGACTGTTCTCTCTGCTATATCACGGCAAGCGTTACCAGAGCACCAAGTCTAGGTCCAAGAGGTTTCTAAACAGCTTCTACTTTCTAGCTTCTATAAGACTCCTGAACAGCTAATCAAATGGCTACCCAGACTATTTACAATGCCCCCACCCCGCTGCTACTCTGCGTTATTACCTATGCACCTAGCCATTTTAATAACTCTACCTACATAGACATATTGACTCTGTACCGGTACCCCCTATATATTGCTTTAGCTATTTGTTATTCTTATCTCTTACTTTCTTAGGGGAATTTTCTTAACTGCGTTGTTGGTTCAGTAAGCATTTTACTGTAAGGTCTACCTGTTGTATTCGACCAGTGTGACAAATACAATTTGATAGTACTCATAACAAATTAGTTGAGTTAGTTGAGCTAAATCACAAACACTGTCAAGGCAAAAATAAACGTCTCATGAAAATGTCCAAGTTCAATGCCTTCTTCGTGACATGGAAAAGCTGCATCCCGTAATAAAGAACGCAGCATGCAGGGTATCCTATATTAAGAGTGTCTTCTCTAGCTGTTGACTTCATTAAATGCACCACAGTTTATCATCAAAAGTGAATTGCCATGCCGGAATCTGTTGAGTCCTCTAATTAACGAGAAGACACTCCATGCTGCAGTTTTACTGTTCAACTCCTCAAAAACAATATTACAGATACATGCTGAGTGTGACTCTTTGTTAGCTCTAATTGGCTAAAGCTCTGTGTGTGTGTGTGTGTGTGTGTGTGTGTGTGTGTGTGTGTGTGTGTGTGTGTGTGTGTGTGTGTGTGTGTGTGTGTGAGAGAGAATATTTTTGGCTGCATTTATACAGGCAGCCATATACTAACTTCAAACGAGAACACTTAGGATGGACCAAAAACATGTTGGAGAGATGAGTATCCATGTGAACAGATTGAAAGGTTATAATGAGTGGGAGCTTCAAGAAATAGAGCTAATTAGTCGTGGGTGGCATTGAAAACATATTAAAAAGGTTTTCAACAAGGTTTAAAATACATACATACATACATACATACATACATACATACATACATACATACATACATACATACATACATACATACATACATACATACATACATACATACATACATACATACATACATACATACATACATACATACATACATACATACATACATACATACATACATACATACATACATACATACATACATACATACATACATACATACATACATACATACATACATACATACATACATACATACATACATACATACATACATACATACATACATACATACATACATACATACATACATACATACATACATACATACATACATACATACATACATACATACATACATACATACATACATACATACATACATACATACATACATACATACAACGATTTTGCTCCGACGTGTTAACGCGTACGTGTTGCATGTAAGCATCTAGACCAGTGGTCACCAACTGGTCGATCTCCAGGGCATTCCTAGTCGATCACCAAACATTTCTGTAAAAAAAGTTTTTAAATAAAGCCTTACGTTTCCTTACGGTTTGAGCTGTTGGCGGTAGGAGCATTTGATTCAGCAACCCTAGCACTTGGAAGGCAAAGTGTTCCCATTTTGAACAATTGTATGTGTCTGAAAGTAGAATTCGGCAGGCCCACAGAGCAAATCATTGGCCTCCCCGCGGGCCAATCAGATAGCTCTGATGGCCGTGTTCGCACAGTGATTTCTCGTGTTTCTCACACCAGAAAAGAGAAGCCTCGAACACACAGAAAAAGTTGATATTGTGAGATTTAGAAACGTTTAAAACCATGACTAGAGAGAGAGACTCAACGAATATAGGAGAAAGCTGCTGTTTTTTGTGTAAGTTCATGTTTAAGTTGTCATCCAGTACTGTCAACACTTTGTTCAACAGTTTTCTAAGCAATAAAATGTGGGTTCTCCCTACTATAGTATAACAAAGTGTTTTGATAAGCTTGCATTGTTGTTATTTGCGGCCATAGCCGCGGGAAGTAGGGGTGGTGCAACACCGAATGATCTGAAAAAAATAAAACATTGAAAAGAAAATCACAAACGTAGCGCACTGGGCCTTTACTAGTCCTGTATTAGCAGACTGATATTACTTAGCTCGGGCAGCAACAAAAAAAGGGACCCTCCTCCACTCCAACAAATAATTCCCAGCACCCCTTACAGTTGATCCCGCTCTCCTCTTCGGCTGAACATCAGATGCAGGCCATTAGTCCAGTAACAAATCAAAAGCAAATGATTATGCTCATTCAGCTGTGCCTCCCACGTAACACAACAAACGATCTATACCTGTGTGATCAGATACCTAAAATGTTTAAGTACAATTTCAGAACGGTCTCAAAATAACAGCGCAGTAGATCTCCGCTTGCATTTTGACTCAGAAACTGATCTCGAAGGTTGGTGACCACTGATCTAGCCAGTGATATAACCCACCACAAATTCAAAGGTCACATGAGTAGGAGTATGGGCGCATCAAAGTATGCAAATAGCTCATCTCAAACACTGAACAAAAATACTGAGTACATTTTTTTTTTCACCTTTATTTAACCAGGTAGGCTAAGTTGAGAACAAGTTCTCATTTGCAACTGATACCTGGCCAAGATAAAGCAAAGCAGTGTGACACAGACAACACAGAGTTACACATGGAGTAAACAATAAACAAGCCAGTAACACAATAAACAAGTCAATGACACAGTAGAAAAAAAGAAAGTCTATATAAGGTGTGCAAAAGGCATGAGGAGGTAGGCAATAAATAGGCCATAGGAGCAAACAATTACAATTTAGCAGATTAACACTGGAGTGATAAATGAGCAGATGATGATGTGCAAGTAGAGATACTGGTGTGCAAAAGAGCAGAAAAGTAAATTAAAATAAAAACAGTATGGGGATGAGGTAGGTAGATTGGGTGGGCTATTTACAGATGGACTATGTACAGCTGCAGCGATCGTTTAGCTGCTCAGATAGTTGATGTTTAAAGTTGGTGAGGGAAATAAGTCTCCAACTTCAGCGATTTTTGCAATTCGTTCCAGTCACTGGCAGCAGAGAACTGGAAGGAAAGGCAGCCAAATTAGGTGTTGGCTTTGGAGATGATAAGTGATATATACCTGCTGGAACGTGTGCTACGGATGGGTGTTGTTATCGTGACCAGTGAGCTGAGATAAGGCGGAGCTTTACCTAGCATAGACTTAGATGACCTGGAGCCAGTGGGTCTGGCGACGAATATGTAGCGAGGGCCAGCCGACTAGAGCATACAGGTCGCAGTGGTGTGTGGTATAAGGTGATTTGGTAACAAATCGGATGGCACTGTGATAGACTGCATCCAGTTTGCTGAGTAGTGTTGGAAGCTACTTTGTAGATGACATCGCCGAAGTCGAGGATCGGTAGGATAGTCAGTTTTACGATGGTAAGTTTGGAGGCGTGAGTGAAGGAGGCGGCTTTGTTTGCGAAATAGAAAGCAAATTCTAGATTTGATTTTGGATTGGAGATGTTTAATGTGAGTCTGGAAGGAGAGTTTAGTCTAGCCAGACCCCCTAGGTATTTATAGTTGTCCACATATTCTAGGTCGGAACCATCCAGGGTGGTGATGCTAGTCGGGCGGGTGGGTGCGGGCATCGAACAGTTGAAAAGCATGCATTTGGTTTTACTAGTGTTTAAATGCAGTTGGAGGCCACCGAAGGAGTGTTGTATGGCATTGAAGCTCGTTTGGAGGAGTTAACGCAGTGTCCAAGGAAGGGCCAGAAGGAAGGTCCAGAAGTATACAGAATGGTGGCGTCTGCGTAGAGGTGGATCAGGGAATCGCCCGCAGCAAGAGCGACATCATTGATATATACAGAGAAAAGAGTCAGCCCGAGAATTGAACCCTGTGGTACCCTCATAGAGACTGTCAGAGGTCCGGACAACATGCCCTCCGATTTGACACACTGAACTCTGTCTGCAAAGTAGTTGGTGAACCAGGCGAGGCAGTCATTAGAAAAACCAAGGCTATTGAGTCTGCCGATAAGAATACGGTGATTGACAGAGTCGAAAGCCTTGGCCAGGTCGATGAAGACGGCTGCACAGTACTGTCTTTTATCGATGGCGGTTATGATATCGTTTAGTACCTTGAGTGTGGCTGAGGTGCACCCGTGACCGGCTCGGAAGCCGGATTACACAGCGTAGAAGATACGGTGATATTCGAAATGGTCAGTGATCTGTTTATTAACTTGGCTTTCGAAGACTTTAGATAGGCAGGGCAGGATGGATATAGGTCTGTAACAGTTTGGGTCTAGGGTGTCCCCCCCTTTGAAGAGGTGGATGACCGCGGCAGCTTTCCAATCTTTAGGGATCTCGGACAATACAAAAGAGAGGTTGAACAGGCTGGTAATAGGGGTTGCAACAATGGCGGCAGATAGTTTTAGAAAGAGAGGGTCCAGATTGTCTAGCCCAGCTGATTTGTACGGGTCCAGGTTTTGCAGCTCTTTCAGAACATCTGCTGTCTGGATTTGGGTGAAGGAGAAGCTGGGGAGGCTTGGGCGAGTAGTTGCTGGGAGGCGGAGCTGTTGGCCGGGGTTGGAGTAGCCAGGAGGAAGGCATGGCCAGCCGTTGAGAAGGAGGTGCTCTTGTTCTCCATGGACTTTAGAGTGTCACAAAACTTTTTGGAGATGCGAATTTCAGTTACAATTCAAATAAGGAAATCAGTCAATTGAAATCAATTAGGCCCTAATCTATGGATTTCACATGACTGGATTTACAGATCTGTACGTTGCGTGGATTGTTGCGTGGATCAGAAAACCAGTCAGTATCTGGTGTGACCACCCTTGCCTCATGCAGCGCAACACATTTCCTTCGCACAGAGTTGATCAGGTTGTTGATTGTGGCCGGTGGAATGTTGTCCCACTCCTCTTCAATACATTTTTTTTTTAAACCTTTATTTCACTAGGCAAGTCAGTTAAGAACAAATTCTTATTTTCAATGACGGCCTAGGTTAACTGCCTGTTCAGGGGCAGAACGACAGATTTGTAGACCACACTGTGTCAGTAGCCTGTGGGTGGTTAATGGGAGCCTATAACGAGCTCTACCTTGTCAGCTCGGGGGTTTGAACTTGCAACCTTCCGGTTACTAGTCCAACACTCTAACCACTAGGCTACACTTTGTCATACATGTCGATCCAGAGCATTCCGAACATGCTCAATGGGTGACATGTATGGTGGGTATGCAGGCCATTTTCATATTCCAGGAATTGTGTACATATCCTTGCAGCATGGGGCTGTGCATTTTCAAGCTGAAACATGAGGTGATGGCGGCGGATGAATTGCACGACAACGGGCCTCAGGATCTCGTCACGGTATCTCACGGTGCATTCAAATTGCCATTGATAAAATGCAATTATGTTTGTTGTCCGTAGCTTATGCCTTCCCATAACCGAAACTGCCACCACGTTCCGTGAAGAGCACACTTCTCCAGTGTGCCAGTGGCAATCAAAGGTGAGCATTTACCAACTTCAGTCAGGTCAAGACCCTGGTAAGGACAACGAGCACGCAGATGAGCTTCCCCGAGACGATTTCTGACAGTTTGTGCAGATATTCTTCAGTTGTGGAAACGCACTGTTTCATCAGCTGTCCGGTTGGCTGGTCTCAGCCGATGCCACAGGTGAAGAAGCCAGATGTGGAGGTCCTGGGCTGGCGTGGTTACACATGGTCTGCGGTTGTGAGGCCAGCTGGACATACTGCCAAATTACCTAAAACGACATTGGAGGTGGCTTATGGTACAGAAATTGACATTTAATTAACAAAGTTCATGGACCAGGAAGTTGCATTCGGTCATGTTCCTTCGTGCACTATAAGGATGAACAAGATTATTTAGAGTGTTATGAGGATGCTAGGGGTTAATTCTATGCGTCCAAACTCTCTATGATCCTTTGTCCCTGTTCAGGACCTCAGCCTCCCAAATCCTCTGCCAAGTGTAATAATTACTTGCCAGGTGGTCAACAGGCTATATTCTCCTTCTGCAATTAGAACGTCAAACCAACACACAAAACAGACACTACCCCTAATGGGTTGAGAATGAGACTGTTGGAAGCCAGGAGGAGAAGAGGAAGGCTGGAGTGATCTTTGAGAACTCTCCTCTCCTTTTCTGTAAAAATGTTGAGAAAGTAATGCAAAGAAAAATCACTTCAGCAGAAAGTTAGTGTTAAGTAAGAATCTTTATTTAAAAATCAGTAGTTTGATTCAGAAATAGTCATCTATAATATGGATTCCCAGACAATCAGAACTTCAGTCAGGCTTTCATCTGATTGACCACGGAGTCCTAAACTTGTTTTCCCCATAAATGAAGTTATGCAAAGAAAACATTGTACACGGACACAAAAAGAGAGAACAAGTCAATATCTGAAGGCATCGCACAAATTCCAAGAAATCAGTGAATTTTTTTAAGGCCATTTTGTATAGTTATTTTCATAGATTTTCTTTTTCCAAAACACTCAATTACAACAAAAGAACTGGTGCATCTCATGTAAAACTGTACATGCAAACATAGTGCACGGATATCTTGGATATCTTTAGTAAACAAAGATCACGTGTGTGAACTCACATGCTCTATTAAAAACTCTGGCGGCACGCGCACACACGTACACACACACACACACGCACACACACACACACACACACACGGCTTGGCAAGCAGATGGCAAGTGTTGTGGCACTAGCAAAGCAGTGAAAGAAAAGAATGATCCTTTCCACAGTAGTGTAAAAAGAGAAAGCGCAAAAAATAACAACGTCAGTAGTCCTTGATGGTGAACATGATCTCAGCTGTATGTGTGTCTGCGTGGTCGTGTGTGTGTGTATGCACGGGCACACGTGTGTGTGTGTGTGTGTGTGTGTGTGTGTGTGTGTGTGTGTGTGTCCACACTGTCAGCCTGTGGGTGGTTAATGGGAGCCTATAACTAGCTCTAGACTGTGACCCAAAATCCTAATGATACCTCCTGCTCTGCTACAAGCCCAGTGGAAGACTGCAGCACAGACAAGCTGGGTTTCAAATAACACACTAGCTATTCCCCACATAGTGCATTTCTTTTGACGAGCCATCGGGTGCCTCATATGGATTTGGCTGCACTATATGGATTTCGCTAAGGTTTCTTATGATACAAAGACTCAAGACAAGCCACAACTACAGATGCAGAGGAGGCAATTATGGAAGGCTTTCAAATGTGTGAGAAAAACACGATGAAAGAAGACATTACTGAAAGTTGTGAGAGAGACAAGAAAGGTTGGAAAGACATCTTTTTTGAAGACACAGTAGACACAAACTGTTTTAAAACAAGGCAGAGTTTCTCATCAAATATATGTTGTGTAAAGTACGTGGGTTAAAACGGCAGACTGCCATGTTGAATATACCGTGTGAGTTTATTCTCCCTCTAGGCTAGCCAACATCTCCCTGTATAGGTGTGGCACTGTGTCGACTCAGGCATGTAGCACTAAATGCCTGTACTCCTCTGACTAAATCAGCGGGTTGACCTGGTTGTCTACCTCTGACCCGGGTCGTTCCACCTCAAAAAGACACCAGAAAGAGGACACATAGTGGCATTTTCACACTTCATGTTAAAATCAAGTATTTTACTTGAGAGGATTTGCATATGAAGCAATGAAAATGCTAATATAGGTACCATTGACTTGCATTGGATTGTGTGACAAATGCTAAAAAGTTAGAATTCAAAAAACAGTGGCCAAGTAAACAAAACCAAAGAATGGTTTGCTGTCGTACTTTTGTCCATAAACTGCTTTCAGGAATCCAATATGTAATTTTGTAACTTGGGCAAACTATCCCTTTAACATTGACATAGAACAACGAAATGACATGGAACGACCCTCCAATGACATAACCCACTGGGCTGTATCCCCCTCTCTCACCCCCCTCTTACTGCTATGCCAAATATTATTGGCTTGGAGTTGATCCTATTTAAAGCATTAAAACACAGTCGATTGTAATCTGTAAGGCTGCGTCCACTGAGCTGCAGTGAAACAAGAGGAGGAATGACACAGAAAAGAGAGGAGTTGTTATGTGGTTGAATTGTGGCAAAGGGCATCGGTCTATCAGTAATGATATGGCAACAGACCGACAGTGGCACACACATGAAAATACATAGATGTAGTGTTGGAATGTCTGTTAGTTTGATAAGGGATATTGACATGTAACCAATCAAGTTATCAATTACACACCACCTCCATACAAGCAGTAGCTAATAGCTATATTATGATAATAATGATTAATATTATTAATAATTAAAAAGGCAGTTGATATAAACTCCAAGCCCATTAAGACAGCAGATTGAAGAGGATACCCCGGCTGTAAGAAGTAAGAGTGGGTTGACTGGGTATAATGGCTACGGGCCAGGAGTTTTTCCTCTGTGAGGTAAAACTCCTAGCCCTCAGTGGGCATTGTTAATTGGGATTATTGGATGAGAATTACATTTAGGAAGAACAAGTTGTCATGACAACCGCCAGACACCATCATCTATGGCCAACACACTCGGGGCTTAACACTATAACAAATAAAATGACATAATGATTGGCACAACTCAAAACAATAAAGTTACCTTAACAAGGCAACTTAAAACAATCTACTTAAGAATATCAACTTCCAAGGCAATAACCAAGTGGTTAAGAGTGTTGGGGTCAGTAATTGAAAGGTCGCTGGTTCGAATTTCCGAGCCGACTAGTTGAGAAGAAAAAAATCTGCCCAAGTGCCCTTGAGCAAGGCACTTAACCCGAACTGCTCCTGTAAGTCTAAATGACAAATGTAATAATAATAATAATAATAATAATAATAATACAAAAGAACAAGAACCGAACAGAAGGAAAACATTTTTGTAACTGTTTTTGACTACTGGGCTTCTGCTGTTGTCTCAAACTGGATCTGAGAGCATCTGTTGTTATTTAAATGGATTTGGAAGAGAATATGATGTTGGTTGAGTCACTGTTGTTCTCGGCACAGTGAGAAAACCCGTGGGCACTCGCAGCGTGGCTGGCATGGGCACCCTATCGCCAAGGCAGTTTAGAAAGGAGCAGAATGCGCTTCAACTACAAACATTTAACCCCAAAGCCTGAGAGCAGTGACAGGCAGGGAAGTGTAGGACCACAATGCATGCTCTGACGCTACACTCATGCAAAGGGACAACATTGTATAGTACAGTGGCTACTTGGACCTGCACTGTTGCAAGCTCAACCTGACTCCCCTGGCAAAGACAACCCGCTGAGAGATAAAGAGAGAGAATATTGATTGAAGTTCCAAACTGAAAGAAGTATGTACAGTATCAGTCAAAAGTTTGGACACACCTACTCGTTCAAGGGTTTTCCTTTATTTTTACTATTTTCTAAATTGTAGAATAATAGTGAAGACATCAAAACTATGACATAACACATGGAATCATGTAGTAACCAAAAAAATGTTAAACAAATTGCCACAATATATTTTATATTTGAGATTCTTCAAAGTAGCCACCCTTTGCCTTGATGACAGCTTTGCTCACTCTTGGCATTCTCTCAACCAGCTTCATGAGGTAGTCACCTGGAATGCATTTCAATTAACAGGTGTGCCTTGTTAATTTGTGGAATTTCTTTCCATCTTAATGCACTTGAGCCAATCAGTTGTGTTGTTACAAGGTAGGTGTGGTAGCCCTATTGGGTGAAACACCAAGCCCAGCTCAAATAAGCAAAGAGAAACCACAGTCCATCATTACTTTAAGAAATTAAGGTCAGTCAATACGGAACATTTCAAGAACTTTGAAAGTTTCTTCAAATGCAGTCACAAAAACCATCAAGCGCCATGATGAAACTGGCTCTCATGAGGACCGCCACAGGAAAGGAAGACCCAGATAAGTTCATTAGTTGCCAGCCTCAGATATTGCATCCCAAGTAAATGATTCACAGAGTTCAAGTAACAGACACATCAACTGTTCAGAGGACACTGCATGAATCAGGCCTTCATGGTTGAATTGCTGCAAAGAAACCATTCCTAAAGGACACCAATAATAAGAAGACTTGCTTGAGCCAAGAAACATGAGCAATGGACATTAGACCCGTGGAAATCTGTCCTTTGGTCTGATGAGTCCAAATGGGAGATTTTTAGTTCCAACCGCTGTGTCTTTGCGAGACGCAGAGTAGGTGAATGGAGGACCTCCGCATGTGTGGTTCCCACCGTGAAGCGTGGAGGATATGCTGTGATGGTGCTTTACTGGTGACACTGTCAGTGATTTGTTTGGAATTCAAGGCACACTTAACCAGCATGGCTACCACAGCATTCTGCAGCAATACTCCATCCCATCTGGTTTGCGCTTAGTGGGACTATCATTTGTTTTTCAACGGGACAATGACCCAACACACCGACGGCTATTTGACCAAGAAGGAGAGTGATGGAGTGCTGCATCAGATGACCTGGCCTCCACAATCACCCAGCCTCAACACAATTGAGATGGTTTGGGATGAGTTGGACCGCAGAGTGAAGGAAAAGCAGCCAACAAATGAAGCTAGTTGAGTGAATGCCAAGAGTGTGCAAAGCTGCCATCAAGGAAAAGGTTGGCTACTTTGAAGAATCTCAAATATATTTTGATTTGTTTAAACTTTTTTGGTTACTACATGATTCCATATGTGTATTTCATTGTTTTGACATCTTCACTATTATTCTACAATGTAGAAAATAGTCAAAATAAAGAAAAACCCTTGAATGAGTAGATGTGTCCAAACTTTTGACTGGTACTGTACATTATACAAACGTCCAATGGTAAAAATCATTATCATTAACATGTACTGTAAACATTGAGTGAGAGTTGGAAGAATAGAGAGACAGAGTAGAGAGATATAGAAATATATTTCCAGTTATTTACATCAGTCAAGTGATACCACATCCAGACTATAGAACCCTTTCACCACTCTGCTCCTGAAAAAGGCCAGTCCCCAGGAACTTCCTTCCTATCCTCCTGTCATCCTTCCTTCTTCCTTTCATTCTTTCCTTAAATCCTTCATTCCTTGCCAGGTGAGTTGGAAAGACCAGACTCTGTCCATCTTCCCGGGTGTGTCCCAGAGAGTGTCTCCATTGGCCGATATACACGAAGTCCAGACAGAGGAACGCTTGACAATGAAAGTAAACATGCCCCTGTTGACTCCATCTGCCCGTTCCAAAGTAGAACCCTTTAGAACTGCTAAGTAAAAACTTATAGAACCCTGCCAGTCAGTCAGCCTCCATTAGTGCAATGAGAGAGAGAGCGAGAAAGCCAAGAAGGCCTCTCCTATCACTGAGCAAGTGATGCAGAGAGGAGAGAGACAAATACATATTTGAAGAGGTTTTGTTCAGGACCAGGGGGCATCTCCGCACCCTTCAGATCTGCGTCTGCAAGGGGTGTCCTGGGGGGGTGTACGGAGGGGGTGCGGGCGAGGGCTTGATGCCTCTGATCCTCATGTAGGAGAGGAACTGGTCAGGGATCTCAGCCAGGACATCCTTGGCTAGACGGGCCATACTCAGGATGTGGTTCCCTGTCCGGTCGGTGTAGTCTCTGAATGGGACAAACTGTAAGACAAGAGAAAGACAAAACAGGGCTGGAATTAGTTATAGTCTAGTCAATATACAGGTGTTTAGCTACTAAACGTTGAATCCTTACTGGAAAACAGGCAGAGAGAAGAAATGGGGTTGGAGAAATATACTATAATATATACTAAATATGAACTAAAATAAAAAGTATAGGCAATATATAGTAGGTGTTAGGCCATTATGTGTAAATAACACTTCCAAAGATCTTTGAAAACTTAACTTGAGACTTTTTGGACCCACAGTACAAAAAGTAAAGCATGAATTTATTCATAACAGTTCAGAGCGAGGTGAGTTCAGAGCGAGGCGAGTTCAGAGCGAGGTGAAATTGTACTAGCCAATCAGCTATCAAAGTCTTTCGATGTACAGTGCATTGCTAGCGAGCGCTCAGTCTCTTTCATATCTGATCTAATGAGGATGGGGGCAGGGCCAGTTTTATCCCAGAACTGTCTTTCATAGGGGTCCTGCCTTTCTCTGCATGTGTGTAGAGACAGCTAACTGTCCAGACTGACAGATAGTGATGAGTGAGTGAGCTAGGAAGAGCAGAACGGACCTCCTAGTGTGTGTGCGTGCGTGCATATATATATATATATATATATATATATATATATATATATATATATATATATATATATATATATATATATATATATATATATATATATATATATATATATATATATATATATATGAACAGGGGCTTTGGCTGAGAGTTTCCTTTTGCGAGGGTGGAGACTTCGATTTTGCCAGAAATCTCTATTTTTATATAAACTCAACAAAAAAGTTGAGGACCCTGTCTTTCAAAGTTAATTTGTAAAAATTCAAATAACTTCACAGACCTTAATTGTAAAGTGTTTAAACACCGTTTCCCATGCTTGTTCAATGAACCATAAACAATTAATGAACATGCTCCTGTGGAACAGTCGTTAAGACACTAACAGCTTACAGACGGTAGGCAATTAACGTCACAGTTATGAAAACTTAGGACACTAAAGAGGCCTTTCTACTGACTCTGAAAAACACCAAAAGAAAGATGCCCAGGGTCCCTGCTCATCTGCGTGAATGTGCCTTAGGCATGCTGCAAGGAGGCATGAGGACTGCAGATGTGGCCAGGGCAATACATTGCAATGTCCATACTGTGAGACACCTAAGACAGCACTACAGGGAGACAGGACGGACAGTTGATCATCCTCGCAGTGGTAGACCACGTGTAACACCTGCACAGAATTGGTACATCCAAACATCACACCTAAGGGACAGGTACAGGATGGCAACAACAACTGCCCGAGTTACAGCAGGAATGCGCAATCCCTCCATCAGTGCTCAGATTGTCCGCAATAGGCTGAGAGAGGCTGGACTGAGGGCTTGTAGGCCTGTTTTAAGGCAGGTCCTCACCAGACATCACCGGCAACAATGTTGGCTATGGGCACAAACCCACAGTCACTGGACCAGACAGGAATGGCAAAAAGTGCTCTTCACTGACAAGTCACAGTTTTGTCTCTCCAGGGGTGATGGTTGGATTCTCGTTTATCACTGAAGGAATGAGCGTAACAACAAGGCCTGTACTCTGGAGTGGGATCGATTTTGGAGGTGGGTCCGTCATGGTCTGGGACGGTGTGTCACAGCATCATCGGACTGAGCTTGTCATCATTGCAGGCAATCTCAAGGCTGTGCGTTACAGGGAACACATCCTCCTCCCTCATGTGGTACCCTTCCTGCAGGCTCATCCTGACATGACCCTCCAGCATGACAATGCCACCAGCCATACTGCTTGTTCTGTGATTTTCTGCAAGACAGGATTGTCAGTGTTCTGCCATGGCCAGCGAAGAGCCCGGATCTCAATTCCATTGAGCACGTCTGGGACCTGTTGGATCGGAGGGTGAGGGCTAGGGCATTGCCCCCAGAAATGTCCGGGAACTTGCAGGTGCCTTGGTGGAAGAGTGGGGTAACATCTCATAGCAAGAACTGTCAAATCTGGTGAAGTCCATGAGGAGGAGATTCACTGCCGTACTTAATGCAGCTGGTGGCCACACCTGATACTGACCTTTGATTTTGACCCACCTTTTGTTCAAGGACACATTATTCCATTTCTGTTAGTCACATGTCTGTGGAACTTGTTCAGTTTATGTCTCAGTTGTTGAATCTTATGTTCATTCAAATAATGTTTTTACCCCATTTGTCTCCCCAATTTTCATGTTATCCATTTGGTAGTTTCAGTCTTGTCCCATCGCTGCAACTCCCATATGGACTCGGGAGAGGCGAAGGTCGAGAGCCGGCGTCCTCTGAAACGCGACCCTGCCAAGCCGCACTGCTTCTTAACACACTGCATGCTTAACCTGGAAGCCAGTCGCACCAATGTGTTGGAGGAAACCATCTATATCTGGCGACCCGCGCCAGCGTGCATTGCGCCCGGCCAAAAACAGAAGACGCTAGTGCACGACAGGACAAAAACATCCCTGCCGGCCAAACCCTCCCCTAACCCGGACGACGCTGGGCCAATTGAGCGCCGCCCCATGGGTCTCCCGGCTGTGGCTGACTGTGACAGAGCCTGGACTCGAACTAGGACCTCTAGTGGCACAGCTAGCACTGCAATGCCTTAGACCACTGTGCCCTCGGGAGGCCCTGAACTCTCAATTTCTAACACATATAAACTCAAAAGTTAATCAAGCAGCTAACCAAATTATGCAAGATTTTACTTCTGGGTTAACTGAGATTAGGCCTGGGGCCTCTGTGGGTTCTCTGTCCATCTGGCCTGATGAGGGAGGGCAGAGCAGGTGGGAATGATCTGAACTCAGACCAGATGTCTGTCTGTCCAATGGAACCAGGGCCAGGAGCCAAAACACAGATGTTAACATGCTGTTAAACTCTAATGTACGAGCACTACTATCTGTGTAAATGTCCATTTTGGTTTTATGGATGATTCAGTTGAATCCCACCTGTGATTTCCCTCCCAATATGTTGTTTTCTAGTACTTCTAGTTCCTAGATTCTACTACTAGTTCATTTATCATCATTATGTGCATATAAGTAGTATGTTGTAGCATCTGTCCATGGCCCTGACTGTTCTGTGCTATGCAATCAATCAAATGCATTTTATAAAGTCCTTTGTACAATAGCAGCTCGATGGTTGCAGACAGCTTGTTTTTGTTTGTGAGGCATATTCTAATGCTCCCAAAACCCTACCTATTTGACTCAATGTATCCTGCAGCCTAGCAGTGGAACAGACAGAAGGAACATGGTGTACCTGAACAATGTCCCTCTCTGCATATCTTCCCTTCGACGAGATCCTCACTTCATCCCCGTCCAACTCAATCATCGCTGAGAAGAAACATCATACTGTAGTCATCATCTGCTCAGTGGAGTGTCTGTGTATGTGTGTGTGTGTGTGTGTGTGTGTGTGTGTGTGTGTGTGTGTGTGTGTGTGTGTGTGTGTGTGTGTGTGCACATACGTACATTTGTGCATCTGTGTGCGTTTGCGTGTTTCTTACCATCAAATTCTGCTGGTCCCACCCCTACGATGATAATCGACATTGGAAGACACGAAGCCTGGATAGGACACGAGGAAACAAATTTGAGTCTCATATTCTCCTCATTATGTCTGTGACAAAGTTGAGTGTCACACAGTATACATATGCATAGGATTCTGTCAGACAGTCTGTGAAATATGTTTTATGAGTGACTTTGACTGAGCACCTATACAGCCTATACAACAAAGTTGATTCACCCCAAGCTGTGTGTGTGTGTGTGTGTGTGTGTGTGTACAGTCGTGGCCAAAAGTGACACAAATATACATTTTCACAAAGTCTGCTGCCTCAGTATGTATGATGGCAATTTGCATATACTCCAGAATGTTATGAAGAGTGATCAGATGAATTGCAAAGTCCCTCTTTGCCATGCAAATTAACTGGATCCCCAAAAACCCTTTCCACTGTATTTCAGCCCTGCCACAAAAGGACAAGCTGACATCATGTCAGTGATGACGAGGACAAGGCTGGAGATCACTCTGTCATGCTGATTGAGTTTGAATAACAGACTGGAAGCTTCAAAAGGAGGGTGGTGCTTGGAATCATTGTTCTTGATCTGTCAACCATGGTTACCTGCAAGGAAACACGTGCCGTCATCATTGCTTTGCACAAAAAGGGCTTCACAGGCAAGGATATTGCTGCCAGTAAGATTGCACCTAAATCAACCATTTATCGGATCATCAAGAACTTCAAGGAGAAGTTCAGTTCAATTGTTGTGAAGAAGGCTTCAGGGCGCCCAAGAAAGTCCAGCAAGCGCCAGAACCATCTCCTAAAGTTGATTCAGCTGCGGGATCTGGGAACCACCAGTACAGCACTTTCTCAGGAATGGCAGCAGGCAGGTGTGAGTGCATCTGCACGCACGGTGAGGTGAAGACTGAGAATGGCCTGGTGTCAAGAAGGGCAGCAAAGAAGCCACTTCCCTCCAGGAAAAACATCAGGGACAGACCGATATTCCTCAAAAGGTACAGGGATTGGACTGCTGAGGACTGGGGTAAAGTCATTTTCTCTGATGAATCCCCTTTCAGATTATTTGGGGCATCTGGAAAAAAGCTTGTCCGGAGAAGACAAAGTGAGCGCTACCATCAGTCCTGTGTCATGCCAACAGTAAAGCATCCTGAGACCATTCATGTGTGGGGTTGCTTCTCAGCCAAGGGAGTGGGCTCACTCACAATTTTGCCTAAGAACACAGCCATGAATAAACACATCCTCCGAGAGCAACTTCTCCCAACCATCCAGGAACAGTTTGGTAACGAACAATGCCTTTTTCAGCATGATGGAGCACCTTGCCATAAGGCAAAAGTGATAACTAAGTGGCTCGGGGAACAAAACATCAATATTTTGGGTCCATGGCCAGGAAACTCCCCAGACCTTAATCCCATTGAGAACTTGTGGTCAATCCTCAAGAGGCGGACAAACAAAAACCCACAAATTCTGACAAACTCCAAGCATTGATTATGTAAGAATGGGCTGCCATCAGTCAGGATGTGGCCCAGAAGTTAATTGACAGCATACCAGGGTGGATTACAGAGGTCTTGAAAAAGAAGGGTTAATTAACACTGCAAACATTGACTCTGCATCAACTTCATGTAATTGTCAAGAAAAGCCTTTGACACTTATGAAATACTTGTAATTATACTTCAGTATTCCATAGTAACATCTGACAAAAATATCTAAAGACACTGAAGCAGCAAACTTTGTGGAAATTAATTTGTGTCATTCTCAAAACATTTGCCATGACTGTATGTGTAAATATTCATGGAGTGTGTCTGAGATGTAGTATCCCGAGTGGCGCAGCAGCCTAAGGCACTGCATCTCAGTGCAAGAGGCGTCACTAAAGTCCCTTGTTCGAATCCAGACTATATCACATCCGGCTGTGATCGGGAGTCCCATAGGGCTGTGCACAGTGCCCTCTGGGTTTGGCCGGGGTAGGCCGCCATTGTAAATATGAATTTGTTTTTAACCGTCTTGCCTAGTTAAATAAATCGAATTAAAAAAACATGTAAAAAATATCTTCCTGAGGGCCTCTCTGAATTTGGGGATGAGAGAATAAACAAGTCCCTCACCTCACACTCCCCCAACACTTTAATATGTGTGTACGTGTGTGTGTGTTTGTGTGTACGTGTGTGTGTGTGTGTGTGTGTGCCATAATCCCGCCTCTGCTCTCTCCGTCTTTCTGAGTGATGAGTTAGTTTGATGTATTACCCCAGGGTTGTAGAATGATAGATGAGTTTATCAGAATGTCTTGTTTACTTGTTTCCCTAGGAACTGATCCCAAGCCAGCCTTTACCTCTCACATACATACATGCATACATACTTACATTACTGTTCCCACTACCCCCAATCAAGTCCCCTGTCCAATCTCCCCTGACTATGGTAATACAGACAGTGATGTGTGTCCATACTGGCCATCTAGTGACTAGGGCCGGGATTCAATCAGATTGTTGATTTGGAAAATTGTCCGTGAATGTGGTCTCCGCCAAAGTGGGAACATTGCCTAGCAGTTGTTGATCTTACGTTGACGATGGACTCCTTGGTCTGGGCCATGTCTGAGATGACTCCATCTGTGATGATGAGGAGGATGAAATACTGAGAGCCATCCTTCACTGACGCAGCATACCTACACACAGGAGAGATAAACACAAGAGTACATAGGTGAGCCAAACAAGTGTTTATATTACCCATACAACCCTACATTAAACATGGTCTTTATTTCCTACAGATGTAACCTTTCAAACCCGGCATGAACTGGCTGGGTAGTGATATTATTTCTGGCAGCTACTTTTACACAGCGTGGGCCCTAGCCTCTGACTGCTTCCTGTGCTTCTCAAAACACACGTAAGGCGGGCGGAGAGAGAACCTCTGGTGCTCGCAGCGCCGGACACAGAGACAGAGAAGCCAACTGAACGGTTATTAAACTGCGAGGAGTGTGAGGGCACAGCAGAGAAGGAGTGGAGCGGTCATTATTAAAACGCAGGGGCGAGTGGCACAGGTGAGAAACAGAGGAGGTGAGCGGAAAGGAGGCTGGCATGACAGCGGTGCCTGGGAGTAAGGGGAGGGGTGAGGAGAAGGGAGGAGAGGGGTGGCACTAATGATTGGATTCCCGAGAGCCACACACATTTTGCACTGGGTTGTTACCCCTCAACTCAACATCTCTACCTTGGCTTCCGAGCAACAACAAACAGGCACAAACACACCTGTAAATCTCAAGCCTTCTGACAGCACCTTGACTTCATCAAGGCACACTCATTAAGGTTTAAGGACTCTCTGTGTGTGTGTGTGTGTGTGGGAAGGACTGTGTAGTCATTGTTCACTCACACAAACAACACATTTACAGGTTAATTAAAGAACCGAATGTGGCAAAAGTCACAAAACACGTTCATTTAACAGCTCAGAAGCAGCTTCTGTGTGACTCAAGTTCTACAGTGGAATGTTACAACACAGTCACACTTGTTAACTGTGAAATTATCTCTGCGAGCTGCGCATGCACTGAGAAGCACAGTCACACTTTTTGACGAGTTGGAGAATCTCAGTTAAGTCTCCGTTAGTCTGATCTTGTGGCCCGGAAACACTGTCACCAACGTATTCTCAGCATAATACTCTTGAGTTATGTACTGAAACGTCTACTTTCACTTTTAAAAGTTGACACATCTGAACTGTTAGTCTGCAGACTTCCTCTGTTGTCCTTTTCGCTCTCAGGGAAACGACTCAATCTCAACATACAGCCTGCGTTGTGAATGGCTCTTACTGGAACAGAGGACAGTGGATCGATACACAAGTTCAGGCCCCCTGAATTAGTATTGATCTACTCTGGACTCCTGGCTCGCTCATGCCTGGGAGGTTTAGGTGTGCACCGGTAGGAATGTGATCTGACATTCAATGAAGGAAGACCTATAGGTATCGGCCTCTGTTTTTATCAGCCTGCTCTGTGTATTCAGTCAGTTCAGGAAGTAAATCTAAAAACTCCTGAAAGGAGAAGTGTGTAATATCATTTTCAGTTCATACATTGAATTCCAATTTGCTTTCGCAAATTCACTGAAATGAATCGAAAACCTGAAGTGACCCCGAAGCTGGTTTAATTCCAGCTTTGTTCCTCATAGCCCCCTTACCTGGCCACGTGGTTGATGACAGGGGAGAAGTTGGTTGGGCCGTAGAGGCAGACAGACTTCAGGCTCTGGTAATATGCCTCCATCACTCCATCTATACCTGCACAGTATGGGTTTTGGGGGTTGCCATTCTGGAAGACACAGAATGAGAAGGAGGGTAGTTAAATCTTTCATCAATTCCATCAAGCAGGAGAAGAAAGCAAAGAGAATAAAAAATGAAAAATGATGTTAAAGCAAGAGAATGGAGGAGGATAACTAGAAAAAAGGGAGGGAGAGGAGGATAAATAAACAGCTTTCATCAATACAACTTTAGGCCCAGTGAGAGAAATGTGGGCAATCCCTGCTGAGCGTGCTGGAGGCATCCTCCTGTCTGAGTGGTATCCTACTGTTTAAAGTACTCTGCAGAGCTGAAGTGGGAAGGAGAGAGAGGGGGAGGGAAGGCTGTCTGTGATCGATGGTTTCTGCCTTGCATAAAGGACAGTTACTGTTCTCCTCGGTGGTCATAGAACTCAGTGGGTGTATTTTAGCCTGCCAGGCAGGACTTGGCATCCTAAGCCTCCACACTACAGCCACTAAGGAGACGTTCAAACGTTGAGGGTTTGAGCCTGCCTGGAGCGCGAGTTACAGTGCCTGGCAAAAGTATTCATCCTCCTTGGTGTTTTTTTCCTACTTTGTTGCATTACAACCTGTCATTTAAATACATTTTTATTTGGATTTCATGTAATGTACATAATAGTCCAAATTTGTGAAGAGAAATTTAAAAAATAACTAGTTTCAAAAATTTCAACCCCCCCAAAAAAGAGAAGTGGTGCGTGCATATATATTCATCCCCTTTGCTATGAATCCTCTAAATAAGATCTGGTGCAACCAATTACCTTCAGAAGTCACATAATTAGTTAAATAAAGTCCACATGTGTGCAATCTAAGTGTCACATGATCTCAGTATATATATATACCTGTTCTGAAAATCCCCAGAGTCTGCAACACCACTAAACAAGGGGCACCACCAAGCAAGCAGCACCATGAAGACCAAGGAGCTCTCCAAACAGGTCAGGGACAAAGTTGTGGAGAAGTACAGATCAGGGTTGGGTTATAAAAAAATATCAAACTTTGAACACCATTAAATCCATTATTAAAAAATGGAAAGAATATGGCACCACAACAAACCTGCCAAGAGAGGGCCAACCACCAAAACGCTCAAACCAGGCAAGGAGGGCATTAATCAAGTGGCAACAAAGAGACCAAAGATAACCCTGAAGGAGCTGCAAAGCTCCACAGTAGAGATTGGAGTATCTGTCCATAGGACCACTTTAAGCCATACAGTCCACAGACCAGGGCTTTACAGAAGGGTGGCGAGAAAAAAGCCATTGCCTAAAGAAAAAATAAGCAAACATGTTTGGTGTTCGAAAAAAGGCATGTGGGAGACTACCCAAACATATGGAAGAATGTACTCTGGTCAGATGAGACAAAAATGTAGCTTTTTGGCCATCAAGGAAAACACTATGTCTGGCACAAACCAAACACCTCTCATCACCCCGAGAACACCATCCACACACGGTAGTGGCAGCCTCATGCTGTGGGGATGTTTTTCCATTAGCAGGGTCTGGGAAACTGGTCAGAATTGAAGGATTGATGGATGGCGCTAAATACTGGGAAATTCTTGAGGGAAACCTGTTTCCGTCTTCCAGAGATTTGAGACTGGGACAGAGGTTCACCTTCCAGCAGGACAATGACCCTAAGCATACTGCTAAAGCAACACTGGAGTGGTTTAAGGGGAAACATTCAAATGTCTTGGAATGGCTTAGTCAAAGCCCAGACCTCAATCCAATTGAGAATATGTGGTATAAGTTAGTGGTACTTAAAGATTGCTGCATACCAGCGGAACCCATCCAACTTGAAGGAGCTTGAGCAATTTTGCCTTGAAGAATGGGCAAAAATCCCAGTGGCTAGATGTGCCAAGCTTATAGAGACATACCCCAAGAGACTTGCAGCTGTAATTGCTACAAAGTATCGACTTTGGGAGGGTGAATAGTTATGCATGCTCTAGTTCTGTTTTTTTTCTTATAATTTCTTGTTTTTCACAATAAAACATATTTTGCATCTTCAAAGTGGTAGGCATGTTGTGTAAATCAAATGATCCCCCCCCCCCCCAAACATTTTTTTAAATTTAAATTCCAGGCCACAAAATAGAAAAAATGCCAAGGGGGTGAATACTTTCACAAGCCACTGTATGTGGCATTTGCCATCATTTTTTGTTGCTCTTTCATTTGTCTAATTACTTATGCTTCTCTGGGTGCATCTGCAGCTCTGAGTCCACAGGGCTAACTGGAACAAACAGTGACTCTGATCAAATGTAAACAAAACAAGCCTGTAACCATGGTGAACACATTAAGTATATGTGGTTCAACAATTTAACCAACTGAGCCAAGACTGAACAACTCTGGTGATGGAGTATCCATAGGTTTTGTTCCAACCTTTCTGAACCACATCACTCACCACGGTGAACACATGTGAGACTTATCCATCAAGGGGCAGCTTGGCTCCAAAGCCCAGAGTAGGGAACATCTTACCAGGGTTCAGAGGGTAGAGGTCACTTACCAGGGCGAACTCATGTGATACCCGTCCGTCAGGGGGCAGCTTGGCTCCGAAGCCCAAAGCAGGGAACATCTTATCACTGTCGTAGTCCTGGATGATCTCCCCTACAGCCTTCATGGCCATGGCGTAGGCATTCATCTGGTAGGGACTCATGTAGTGGAGGGAGGTGGGCTGGGTTGGGTTGCCTGGGAAACAGGTACGGTAATGGGACAGTAATAACAAGGTACAATAATGGAACAGAGCCAGATATAGAAAAGGAATGGTTGTGTCTCAAATTAAACTCCATTCCCCATGTAGTGCACCGCTAGCCCATGCTGTTTATGGGTGAAAGTGGTGCAGTATATGTGGAATAGGGTGTTATGAGTTTTGCCCATACAGAAAGGTAGTTGTGATTTCAACCAAAACGGTGATACTTTTAGACAGCATAATACAGGATTTCACTAGAGACCGTGTTACATCTCTTTCCCTGCCTTTCCCCTCTTTATAAGACTCTGGGTAGGGGTACAGTATGAGTGACAAAAACATCATTCCATAATCAATAATAGCAGGAGAATAATTTCACTCGTGTCTCGTAAAAGCTCTTTATAGCACAGTGGCTGCAGTGGTTATGAGTATAGTGACATATGACCTTTAGATCTTTTAAACGGACCTATTGGACACGCATCCATGACATCAGCTCCTGCATATCGGACCTCGTCAAATAAAAACAAGGAAGCAATAACCCTTATGAATCATCAGTGGATCTAAGTTTGAACTGAACCATCTGTTGTTGTTGTTGTTGTTGTTGTTGTTGTCGTCTAAGAGATGCGATCGTCCCAGTCAACCTCACTATAACGTCTAAGAGATCATGACCCAGGTCATTTCCTTCCAGCCTTGCTATAACAGGTACCCTTTTAAAATGGATAAGAGAGGCACAATCGTTCCTGTTATCACCACTAAGCTATGATCTCTGACAGCATTAGGTTTGAGCCCTGAAATAATGGAGATGGCTATTACAGATCACTTTATTCCCCCATCTGCACACATTTAAATAGCCCTGGTCGAGCATTAGGAGAAGTGTCGTGTGTGTGTGTGTGTGTGGCTCACCGTTTGAAGCGGTGAAATCAATCGCCACTGTGAAATTAATCTGGGTCCTGGAAGGCAAAAGCAAGAGGAGGGTAATTATTTGTTTACCGCACACACATACGGCTTAATGAACTTTAGTAAACACTATAATGTTCTGATTATCATAGCTCAAGCAAGCGGATAAGTTGAAACCTCTCCTTGTCCTTGGTCCCCGAGGACACTAAATGCAATATAATAGAGAGTGAGAGAGAAAAAAAACTGTCTAATCCTTCACTGTTTACAGTATTTCCCAAGAAGTCAAGACAAACAGGTTCAACAGGTCAGTGCACACAGTGCTGAGGTACCGTGCCCTGTGGCTCACACAGCCTCTTGCCCTCTCCACCACCTCCTGTATTTGAATAGATCAGGTACTGTAAGGAACCATTGGACTTGTCATCCTGTGACGCCATGCGGAGTGCACTGCTCAGCCCGCAGACACACGTTAGTGCAGCAGACCTGAAGAAGCCGGTTTACTCATTGTGACGGAGGGGGAGGAACCAGACCAAGGGCTCTGTGCTCTCCTCTCCCCAGCTCCGAGCCACTCTGCCTGCGTTGGCTGTGGTTCAAGTCAGGATAGGAGCCATGAGGTGGGTATGGATGTATAGGGCCCAGGTCGGGCTCTGTGCTACTCTAGTCCACACTGACACACACAGCCTGGGTCTAATGCTGGGAGAGGAAGGGGTGGGTGGGGAGTGATGCCTGAAGTACAGAGCTGTCACTTCATGTTAGGGCAAAGGCTGCATCAAGGATAGAGTCTAGGGGTAGAGGGGGGGGGGGGGGGGGGGGGGGGGGGCAGAGGGAGGATGAGAGGAGGGAGGAATAAGGAAGGAGCAGAGGGATGCTTGCATCATCCCCCCGGAGTTAAATCACACATTGTCTTAAAATCGCTAATTTACTCTTCGGGTTGCACGCTAAGAATGTGTTTGAGCGCATCCCTTTTTCTCCCCTTTTTTTTTTTTACTTCACCGAATTGTACTGTAACTCATGTTACATGAATTCAAGTCCCCCCCCCCCCCCCCCCCCCCCCCCCATTGTATAATTCAGTGCCAAGATGTACAGTACCACTCAATATTTAAGGGCATTGGTACGCTGCAGAAATCAGTGGAGAGGAGGCAAGTTTAATATTGTGAGAAATGAACAGAGGGACAAATCTGCAAGGAGAAGAGGAGGTGAGACAGTGGTGTGTTGGAGTCAAATCTGGTCCAGCTCTCTGTGCCAAGAGGGAGGGAGGGAGACACAGACAGACAGACGTGCATTGGAGTCATATCTAGTCCAGCTCTCTGTGCCAGGAGGGAGGGAGGGAGACACAGACAGACAGACGTGCATTGGAGTCATATCTAGTCCAGCTCTCTGTGCCAAGAGGGAGATAGACAGACAGTGGCCCGCCAGGCTGAATTATGGATGCCTCCACACACACGCACCCGTGCACACACAGCGAGTTTCCACCTTGTTCAGAGAGTGTGAGGACAGCCAGAAACAGGGGAAGGAGAGGGATGAAGAGAGAAAAAAAGAGCAGAGAAATGTATCCCAGTCTGAAACAAAATATTACTCAGTTATTTCAACATAACTCAAAGACTGTAAATCAGTGGAGATCCAACTCAGAGATGCAATCTAATTATTCACATTAGAATGCAGAGGGCTCTCGCTAAAGGTCAGCCGAAGCTTCTGCACCAATCACAGATGACTGTGCACAGTGAGGTAAGAGTGAAACATTGCCCCATTGGCTCCAGGAAAACTAGCCAGCCCGTTTTGATCTTAAAAGGGGCAATCAGCAGTTGCTACATACATTTTTTTAAACTAATGATATGTACCCATGGATTCTTAAAGAATATAACTTATAAATAACTCATGAGCTTAGTTCAACTGTTGTACCCCCATCAGTACCCAAAATATAAGCTTGTTTGTGAACCAATGTTTGTAAACAAAACAAAGTAAAATGTTAAACACTGTATAGCCTCAAAACATAGTTAAAAGTATAATTCTCATATCATGGGATGGTCCGGCCTTGCATCCATAGATCTGTCTATAAATTTGAGACGGTTTACATTTCTCCAGCCCCGTCCCTCAGCATCTTACCGAAACAGGGGCGGGATAACACTATTGTTTCTACTGCTTTAACCCTGCTCAAACCCCAAAAGCTACTCTTTCAACAGAGAGAGAGAGAGAGAGAGAGAATTTCACTTTTAATATGGGCGATTTTTTAGTTTGCCTTGAAACGTTATCTAAAAGCAACTAATTAATTAAAATATACTAATATACACTAATAAAATATACTAACTAATTAAAACAAAAACATTTAAATAACGGATAGAAAGTCAGCTAAAGCAGGAAATCACTAAGGAAGTGACTACGAGGACTTGGCAAACCATTACCTTTTTGTTCATATCTGACTGTGTTATTAGCTGGATCATTATCAGAGAGAGGAGAGGAGGAGCAGAGAGGAGGAAAGGAGAGTGGAAGAGAGGAGATGGAGAGTGGGAGGAGGGGAGAGGAAAGGGGAAGTGATTTTCTCATGTTAAACAAACATCTAACAGAGACTCAACACTACTGTCCCTTCCAGCCTTGTCTATGGTTAATGATTCATAATAAGTAAATAGTACTACTGTAGGAGTGTTATTGTATTAGTGGCATCCATCGGCACCTGCCAGTAGACCTGGGAAACCCGGTAGGAGTAATTAGCACTGGTCCTGAGGCTAATTGATTGGTTCATGCATCATTTAGGACTCCATATCCACAACTGTAAGGGACAACGCAGTCTATAGAGAGACTACATGAGTTCACTTGAAAACAAAACATGTCATCCCAATGTCTTCCCTGGTTAAATAAAGCTTAAAAAGAAAGAGTGGAGGAGTGTGTGCCATATTGAAGCTATCAGTGCAGGGGATGAGGCACACACAAATCTTGACTCATGTCTATGTCTCCTATCTGATAGTATCACCCAGGGGCGATCAGTGCAGTACCTTTCTCTACAGCGCTCCACTTATTTGCTTCAGATTGCCTCCGGGCAGGAAGAGAAAAAAAAACCCTGCCAGCCACAGAGCCAGCTGATGACCAATTCACAGAAAAATACAAATGTCTGGGAAAGAAAGAGAGAACCTTGTCTGGAGAGAACACACAATGGCGTGTATTGTTACTGGAGTGGAGAGATGCAGAGAGAGAGAGCGCAAGAGATGTAGAGAGAGATGTAGAGAGAGAGATGTAGAGAGAGAGAGATGTAGAAAGGGAGAGAGAGAGAGAGATGTAGAAAGGGAGAGAGAGAGAGAGATGTAGAGAGAGAGATGTAGAAAGAGAGAGAGCGCGAGATGTAGAAAGAGAGAGAGCGCGAGATGTAGAAAGAGAGAGAGCGCGAGATGTAGAAAGAGAGAGAGCGAGATGTAGAAAGAGAGAGAGCGAGATGTAGAAAGAGAGAGAGCGCGAGATGTAGAAAGAGAGAGAGCGCGAGATGTAGAAAGAGAGAGAGCGCGAGATGTAGAAAGAGAGAGAGCGCGAGATGTAGAAAGAGAGAGAGCGCGAGATGTAGAAAGAGAGAGAGCGCGAGATGTAGAAAGAGAGAGAGCGCGAGATGTAGAAAGAGAGAGAGCGCGAGATGTAGAAAGAGAGAGAGCGCAAGAGAGAGAGAGAGCGCAAGAGATGTAGAGAGAGATGTAGAGAGAGAGATGTAGAAAGAGAGAGATGTAGAAAGAGAGAGATGTAGAAAGAGAGAGAGAGAAAGAGAGATGAGAGAGAGAGAGAGATGTAGAAAGAGAGAGCGTGAGATGTAGAAAGAGAGAGAGAGAGGTAGAAAGAGAGCGCGAGATGTAGAAAGAGAGAGAGCGCGAGAGAGAGAGAGCGCAAGAGAGAGAGAGAGAGATGTAGAAAGAGAGAGAGAGATGTAGAGAGAGAGAGAGATGTAGAGAGAGAGAGATGTAGAGAGAGAGAGAGAAGTAGAGAGAGAGAAAGAGAGAAGTAGAGAGAGAGAGAGAAGTAGAGAGAGAGAGAAGTAGAGAGAGAGAGAGATGTAGAAAGAGAGAGAGAGAGATGTAGAAAGAGAGAGAGAAGATGTAGAAAGAGAGAGAGCAAGAAGATGTAGAAAGAGAGAGAGCGAGAAGATGTAGAAAGAGAGAGAGCGCAAGATGTAGAAAGAGAGAGAGCGAGATGTAGAAAGAGAGAGAGATGTAGAAAGAGAGAGAGATGTAGAAAGAGAGAGAGATGTAGAAAGAGAGAGAGATGTAGAAAGAGAGAGAGCGCGAGAGAGAGCGAGAGCGCAAGAGATGTAGAGAGAGAGATGTAGAAAGAGAGAGAGATGTAGAAAGAGAGAGAGAGAGAGAGATGTAGAAAGAGAGAGAGAGAGAGATGTAGAAAGAGAGCGCGAGATGTAGAAAGAGAGAGAGATGTAGAAAGAGAGAGCGCGAGATGTAGAAAGAGAGAGAGCGCGAGAGAGAGAGAGAGCGCAAGAGAGAGATGTAGAGAGAGAGATGTAGAAAGAGAGAGAGAGATGTAGAGAGAGAGAGATGTAGAGAGCGAGAGAGAAGTAGAGAGAGAGAGAGAAGTAGAGAGATAGAGAAGTAGAGAGAGAGAGAAGTAGAGAGAGAGAGAGAAGTAGAGAGAGAGAGAAATGTAGAGAGAGAGATGTAGAAAGAGAGAGAGAGATGTAGAAAGAGAGAGAGAGAGATAGATGTAGAAAGAGAGAGTGCGAGAGAGAGAGAGCACAAGAGATGTAGAGAGAGAGAGATGTAGAAAGAGAGAGAGAGATGTAGAGAGAGAGAGAGAGATGTAGAGAGAGAGAGAAGTAGAGAGAGAGAGAGAGAAGTAGAGAGAGAGAGAGAAGTAGAGAGAGAGAGAAATGTAGAGAGAGAGAGAAATGTAGAGAGAGAGAGATGTAGAAAGAGAGAGAGCGAGAGATGTAGAAAGAGAGAGAGCGCGAGATGTAGAAAGAGAGAGAGCGCGAGAGAGAGAGAGAGCGCAAGAGATGTAGAGAGAGATGTAGAAAGAGAGATGTAGAAAGAGAGAGAGACGTAGAGAGAGAGAGAGATGTAGAGAGAGAGAGATGTAGAGAGAGAGAGAGATGTAGAGAGAGAGAGAGATGTAGAGAGAGAGAGAGATGTAGAGAGAGAGAGAGAGAAGTAGAGAGAGAGAGAAGTAGAGAGAGAGAGAGAAGTAGAGAGAGAGAGAAGTAGAGAGAGAGAGAAGTAGAGAGAGAGCGAAGTAGAGAGAGAGAGAAGTAGAGAGAGAGAGAGAGAGAGAAGGAGAGAGAAGTAGAGAGAGAGAGGAGAGAGAGAGATGTAGAGAGCGAGAGATGTAGAGAGAGAGAGAGATGAGAGAGAGAGAGATGAGAGAGAGAGAGAGATGTAGAGAGAGAGAGAGATGTAGAGAGAGAGAGATGTAGAGAGAGAGAGATGTAGAGAGAGAGATGTAGAGAGAGAGAGATGTAGAGAGAGAGAGATGTAGAGAGAGAGAAAGATGTAGAGAGAGAGAAAGATGTAGAGAGAGAGATGTAGAGAGAGATGTAGAGAGAGAGATGTAGAGAGAGAGAGAGAGAGAGATGTAGAGAGAGAGATAGAGATGTAGAGAGATAGAGGGAGATGTAGAGAGAGAGAGAGAGAGAGAGCTGTAGAGAGAGAGAGAGAGAGATGTAGAGAGAGAGAGAGAGAGAGATGTAGAGAGAGAGAGAGAGAGATGTAGAGAGAGAGAGATAGAGAGAGAGCGCTGTAGAGAGAGAGAGAGAGAGAGATGTAGAGAGAGAGAGAGAGATGTAGAGAGAGAGAGAGAGAGATGTAGAGAGAGAGATGTAGAGAGAGAAGAGATGTAGAGAAAGAGAGATGTAGAGAAAGAGAAGTAGAGAGAGAAATGTAGAGAGAGATATGTAGAGAGAGAGAGAGAGAGAGATGTAGAGAGAGAAGTAGAGATAGATGTAGAGAGAGATGCAGAGAGAGATGTAGAGAGAGAGATGTAGAGAGCGAGAGAGCAAGAGAGAGAGAGAGATCCATTCCTAGTATTATTGTTAAAGCCCTGGGTGATTCAACTGGACTAGGCTCTGACAATGTATGACAAACCACAGTACTTTGCAGTGGTGATGGCACTGTGGAAGTTTAGAGAAGAAGGAAGAAGAAGGAAAGAAGGCGGAGGATGAGAAAAAGACTGATTGTTTACATGCCGCCTACATACCACCAGCAACCATTAAGGGAACATTGACGCAATAAAACAACTTGAAAGCAACACGAGCAGAACAGAAGGTTGGATTAATTCTGTTTCAAATGGACCGTGTTAATCCCTTTGTATATAACAACTGGTGTTAATACATTAACACTGAATGAGGGTCCCAATTCCACACACACGCACACACATGACAGCTGTGTGCTGCTTGAGAAGAGATGGGGGATGAAAAGTGACGAGAAAAGAACAGATGAGAAAGAACAGAAAATAAGAAAATAAAAGGGATTATGTACTGAACAAAAATAGAAAAATGCAACAATTTTGCTGAGTTCAAGTTCATGTAAGGAAATCAGTCAATTGAAATAAATACATTAGGACCTCAGCTATGGATTTCACATGACTGAGAATACAGATATGCATCTGTGGGTCACAGATACCTTAAAAAAAACACCAGACAGTTTCTGGTGTGACCACCGTTTGCCTCATGCAGTGCAACACATCTCCTTCTCATAGAGTTGGTCAGGCTGTTGTTTGTGGCCTGTGGAATGTTGTCCCACTCCTCTTCAAAGGCTGTGCAAAGGTGCAGGATATTGTCGGGAACTGGAACACGCTTTCGTTCACGTCGATCCAGAGCATCCCAAACATGCTCAATGGGTGAAATATATCTGGTGAGTATGCAGGTCATGGAAGAACTGGGGCATTTTCAGCTTCCAGGAATTGTTCATTTTTATGATTTTTTGGGGGTATTTTACCCCCCTTTTTCTCTCCAAATTATGATTTTGTCTTATTGCTGCAACTCCCCAATGGGCTTGGGAGAGGTGGAGTCATGCGTCCTCTGAAACATGACCCCCCCCTAACCACGCTCCTTAACCACCAGCTCAACCAGGAATCGGCATAGGGATGTGCATTATCATGCTGAAACATGAGGTGATGGCGGTGGATGCATGGCATGACAATGGGCCTCAGGATCTCATCACGCGCATTCAAATTGCCATCGCTAAAATGCAATTGTGTTCATTGTCCGTAGCTTATGCCTGCCCATAACCCCACCATGGGGCACTTTGTTCACAAGGTTGACATAAGCAAACCCCTCGCCTACACAATGACATACACGTGGTCGAAGGTTGTGAGTCCGGTTGGACATACTGCAAAGTTCTCTGAAACAACATTGGAGGCGGCTTACGATAGAGAAATGGACATTCAAGTGGACAGTCCTGAGACATCTGTGGCATTGTGTTGTGTGACAAAACAGCACATTTGACCTGTGCAATGATCGCGCTGTTAAATCAGCTTTGTGATATGCCACACGCGGATGGATCATCTTGGCAAGGGAGAAATGCTCACTAACAGGGATGTAAACAAATGTGTGCACAACATTTTCTGAAAAATACGTGCATATGGAACATTTCGGGGATCTTTTATTTCCATGTTTCATTTATATTTTTGTTCAGTGTCGATGAAACATATCACAGCAACATGCTATTTCTTAGCAAACAAGCCCAGACAGATGCAGAGACACGAGGGGGTGGAGCATGCCACAGTTATCATAAAACATGAGCACTATGGTCCATTATCGTCCATTTAGGCTTCAAAACAGCAAAAAAAACATCACTTTCCACTTCACTTAGTCACACGAACATCGGTGCACACCACTCACCCGCCCTGGCCCACTCTGTCAAAAAAAACATGAAATGTTAAGAGTTAGGGAAAGTGCTTCTTATTCTACAACATTCAGTAAGACCTAGTTTCGTGTATGCATTTTACACAAGCAGAGTAAAAAAAAAGTAAACTCCTGCCTCCTACACACTTGTCTGCAATTACACGGTTGCCCTCCATCACACTCATACACAATAAACCACATCAGTATACACTGAGTGTACAAAACATTAACAATGCCTTCTTAATATTGAGTTGCCGCCGCCGCCGCCGCCGCCGCCCCCCATGGACTACAAGGTGTCGGAAGCGTTCCACAGTAATGTTGACTCCAATGCTTCCCACAGACCATTCTTGATACACATGGGACACTGCACCTGGCACATACTACCTGCTCAAAGGCTCTTAAATATTTTGTCTTGCCTATTCACTCTCTGAATGGCACACATACACAATCCATGTCTCAATTGCCTCAAGGCTTAAACATCCTTTAAAGAACAGTAGATGTAACAAGTGACATCAATAAGGGATTGTAGCTTTCACCTGGATCCACCTAGTCAGTCGACATCATGGAAAGAACAGGTGTTCTTAATGTTTTGTATACTCAGTGTACAATCAGCACATATTACATGCATCCACAGGCTTCATTCAGTGATGGTCACACCTCCATATCACCGTGGCCAATGGCCATTGTGTTACATATAGTCAGGTGCATAATTATTGGCACCCTTGACAAAGATGAGCAAAAAAAACGTATCAAATAAATAAATAATACAAGCTACTGTATATTGTATGCTAAAAATTGGGATATTATTTTATACCAATACAATTGCTCAGATAAATAGATGTTGAGATTTTGAAACTCCAGGTGGTGCTATGCAGTGGTGTGTCCAGAACATTTTGAATGAGCACAGACCCAGTTTAAGGGGGGCCATAGCATAGATTAGGTTTGGCATATAAGGGTATTTAGCATACAGCAGTAAATTCACTTGAAAGTGCCCTACAGAGTGCGAGTTCAACTATAACATTCGAGGGGGTCTCCATTTTTTTTTTTTTTTACAGGACCTCCTGTGTGTTTTTTTAAATGGCTTTTATAGTAAAATACATGTACTTTCACTTGACAAATGTATTACCTTTTATTGTCTCATGAACACAGCCAGTCATGCTTTTTTCAATCTAATTGTCAAACAAATCACTTCAAAAAGTAGGTTAAGTAGGTCTACTCAAAAATAAGTCCAGCATCTGAACAGTGCACCCACTATTTCAATGGAAAGGGACTGTTAAGCGTGTTAAGTGTAATGGCATTCAGCACACAAAATGGTGTATTTAGGATGCTAATAGAAGCCAGGCTTCCCCCAAAACATTTTTACATTGAAGGAAATCGATGATAGACACGAAAGAGAAATAATTGTAAGTTTGTTTCTTTTTTCCATTTGCAAGAGGCTGAATCTATTTCACCCGAGAAAGCATCTGAGCGAGGCAAACAGCGCCCCTCTGTCTTAGTATCTGTAGCCCAAGCATCATTTTGGCAGAAATGCCTTCTGGAACATGTGAACTTTCATGTGCCTTAATAACAAACTTGTATCTATAAATACGAATACAATTACGAGTCTAGTTGGTTTAGCCAAGGAAAAAGACCAGAACTTTCTCTCTAGCCATGATTGGCTGAGATAATGGATGGGCTGGACATGCAGAGAGATGAGTTTGGGATTGGTCTATCATGTAGTAGCACACTTCTATCTATAACATGCTGCTCAGTAGGTGTAGGCAGTCCTTGCTACCGTGGCTTTTTTTGAAAGATATAACGTTAGCCATGGAGAGAAAAAGTTTCTACTGTTCTCAACAACATTGCTGCCCTGAATTTAGAATGAACTATCGGCAAAGATCAGTGATAAGTTGTGGGGAAAAAATTAAGTTGTGATGGACTACTTTCTGCACATGGTCAGTGTGAACCGCAGTGACTTGACACAATGGGCCAAACAAGCTGTAGGTAACTACAAACCAAAAAGAAAAGACAGTCTGCCACGAAGCTTCATCCATGTATACGGGTAAGAGTCTAGCTACATTTTCAGATATTATACTTTTTGGTCAGAACGTCGTTTTCATGGCAAGTTAAGGCGTAATGGTCGCTAGCTAGCGAACGTTAGCTTGCTGGCTCGCTAGCTAATGTTACGTGTATGATCTGTGAAGTAATAGCATTTGTGTCTCAGAAATGGCTAGTTATAGCCTAATGTTAGCCAGCTAATATTGAACCGAATTTGTTAGCTTTAGCTACGTGCGGATTCATACTACAGCATTTCATGCATGGTGGCTAGCTATGACAATCTGTTTGTACTGTAGCTATGGGTTGGGATTATGGTTCATTATTTATCTAGCTAGCTACATGTTTAAACAAAAGACTCCACTTCGCCAGATGATTACATGACCCATCAAGTTAGCCAGGTGTGTCTTGGGGTGGTTACGTTACGGCTATCTATTGTATTTCATGAACATGTGTACATGTCTAGACAATAGTGACGCATTCACTTATCTACCGTGTGTTCAGAAAGTATTCAGACCCCTTGACTTTTACCACACTTTGTTACGTCCTTCTTTTAACATGGAGTAAATCATTTTCCCCCCCTCATCGATCTACACACAATACCCCATAATGACAAAGCAAAAACAGGTTTTTAGACACTTTTGCAAATGTATAAATGTAGTTAAAAAAAACACCTGTGGTAAATTCAATTGATTGGAAATTATTTGGAAAGGCACACACCTGTCTATATAAGGACCCCCGGTTGGCAGTGGATGTCAGAGCAAAAACCAAGACATGAGGTTGAAGGAATTGTCCGTAGAGCTCCAAGACAGGATTGTGTCGAGGCACGGATCAATTTTGGCACAGAAGGGTACTAAAAAACATGTCTGCATTATTGAAGGTCCCCAAAAAACACAGCAGCCTCAATCATTCTTAAATGGAAAAAGTTTGGAAAAACCAAGAATCTTCCTAGAGCTGGCTGCCCGGCCAAACTGAGCAATCAGGAGAGGTGACCAAGAAACCGATGGTCACTGACAGAGCTCCAGAGTTCCTCTGTGGAGATGGGAGAACCTTCCAGAAGGACAACCATCTCTGCAGCACTCCAACAATCAGGCCTGGTGAATGGTAGAGTGGCCAGACGGAAGCCACTCCTCAGTAAAAGGCACATGACTGCCTGCTTGGAGTTTGCCAAAAGCCACCTAAAAGACGCTCAGACTATGAGAAACAAGATTCTCTGGTCTGATGAAACCAAATTTGAACTCTTTCGCCTGAATGCCAAGTGTTACGTCTGGAAGAAACCTGGCACCATCCCTACGGTGAAGCATGGTGGTGGCAACATCATAAGGATCGAGGGAATGATGAATGGAGCAAAGTACAGAGGGATCCTTGATGAAAACCTGCTCTAGAGTGCTCAGGACATCAGACTGGGGCGAAGGTTAATCTTCCAACAGGACAATGGCCTTAAGCACACATCCAAAACAACGCAGGAGTGGCTTCGGGACAAGTCTCTGAATGTCCTTTAGTGGCCCAGCCAGAGCCCGGATCGAACATCTCTCGAGAGTCCTGAAAATAGCTGTGAAGCGACGCTCCCCATCCAACCTGACAGAGCTTGAGAAGATCTGCAGAGAATAGATGGGGAGAACCTCCCCAAATACAGATGTGCCAAGCTTGTAGCGTCGTACCCAGGAAGCCTCGAGGCTGTAACCATTGCCAAAGCTACTTCAACAAAGTACTGAGTAAAGAGTCTGAATACTTATGTAAATGTGGTATGTTTTTTTTATATGCATTTGCTAAATATTTCTAATAACCCCTTTTTGCTTTGTCATTATGGGGTATTGGGTGAAAAAAAACAACAACGATTTAATCCATTTTAGAATAAGATTGTAACATAACAAAATGTGGAATAAGTCAAGTGGTCTGAGTACTTTCCAAATGCACTGTAGATGTGCGTCTGGGTAAGTAAGCATCGTCTAATAATGATACAGCATTTCTATATGCCAGTAACCATTTCACCATACCGTTTACACCTTCTGTATCTTGTGCATGTGACAAACTTCTATTTTATGACACTACCGTTCAAAAGTTTGGGGTCCCTTAGAAATGTCCTTGTTTTTGAAAGAAAAGCTTTTTTTTTTTGTCCATTAAAATAACATCAAATTGATCGGAAATACAGTGTAGACATTAATGTTGTAAATGATTACTGTAGCTGGAAAGAGCTGATATTTTATGGAACATCTACATAGGCGTACAGAGGCCCATTATCTGCAACTATCACTCCTGTGTTCCAATGGCACGTTGTGTTAGCTAATCCAAGTTTATCATTTTAAAAAGGCTAATTGATCATTAGACAACCCTTTTGCAATTATGTTAGCACAGCTGAAAACTGTTTTTCTGATTAAAGAAGCAATAAAACTGGCCTTCTTTAGACTAGTTGAGTATCTGGAGCGCCAGCATTTGTGGGTTCGATTACAGGCTCAAAATGGCCAGAAACAAAGAACTTTCTTCTGAAACTCGTCAGTCTATTCTTGTTCTGAGAGATGAAGGCTATTCCATGCAAAACACCAGTTTCAACATCAACAGTGAAGAGGCGACTCCAGGATGCTGGCCTTCTAGGCAGAGTTGCAAAGAAAAAGCCATGTCTCAGACTGGCCAATAAAAAGAAAAGAATCATATGGGCAAAATAACATAGACACTGGACAGAGGAACTCTGCCGAGAAGGCCAGCATCCCGGAGTCGCCTCTTCACTGTTGACGTTGAGTCTGGTGTTTTGCGGGTACTATTTAATGAAGCTGCCAGTTGAGGACCTGTTAGGCGTCTGTTTTTCAAACTAGACACTAATGTACTTGTCCTCTCGCTCAGTTGTGCACCAGTGCCTCCCACTCCTCTTTCTATTCTGGTTAGAGCCAAACTCTCCTCTCCTGTGACTGCCATTGACAATTGAAATGCTCAACAAAATACTGAGAGAGCATAGACTGTGTAAGCATCAATGCACCACGTTATTCTGCTCCCCTATCTAGCCACGCCTTGTAGTACAATACTACACATGAGCCATGACCTTTAGATGAGACGTGTTGCCAAGAACAGGCCATAAGAGGACTGTAGTAGTGCTGCTGTCAAAATGGCCATCCTGTGTCTCTCATTTCTTCATAGACCTCGCTCACTCTCTCTCTCGGTCTCTCTGATTCTCTCCATCTCTCTAAACCTTTCCCTCTCTCCCTGTTTCACTGTTCAACCCATGCTCTGGAGAAGCTAGCCTGACTAGCCTTTCGCTGTGAGTCTTATGAAAGTCATAACGTGTGTGTGTGTGTGAGTGGGTGGGTATTCCGCAACACACCACTGTGCACACTGCCACCATCACCCATTCAGCCATGGACTAGAGGGACAGAATGAACACAGGCACACAGTTCACTCTCCTCACGTCCCCCTCCACCGGACTTCACATCTGCACACCTGTCAATCTCTCTCCTCTTTCTCGTCGTCTCTCTCTTTTCTATATGAATAAAGAAGGGAACGCTGGAGGTTCTGTCACTCACCCTCCTTTGATGTAGTCGAGGAAGGTGACCTCTATATCCACCAGGAATGAGAGCAGTGTAACCTGGAGACAATATTGATACAAGGATGGAACGGGCTTTTACAATAATGACCATGACTAAACCAAGCTCAAATCAACGTTTTAGTTCTCTGTTCTGGAAGCGAAAAACATAAACAAGATAAAGAGAACGAATGGACAGTGACCGTTGTGGCTTACCGTTCCAGAGTTGAGGTATTTTTTCTTTTTTCCTTTCTTCTTTGGATTTACAACCTGTAGACAAAACAGCCGCCTTGTTACACAATTCAAACACACACATGGATAGTCTGATTATAAAACAATGATACACAAAGATCTCTCTCTCTCTCTCTCAAACGTTAAATTAAACCTTGGAGGTCAGCAGGCCGTACAAACCCGCTGGAAGCAAACATCTTGACTATCATTAACGTGGATGACTGTTATTTTATCAAATAATTACATGCCGCTTTCAATTATTATGCAATTAAATTAATCATATGACAATTAATTAGGTAGCAATCTAGGACACCACGGGAAAAGTTACTTAACATCTCCCGACTAAACTCTAAAGATATAAATATATATTACATCAGTCACAGTCGTTTCATGAATTCTTATTTACCTTCAGTTTCATTCTAAATGTCGACAAATGGTTGGAAATCTGCATAAATCCTAGCATAAATGATGAATCAGCAATATACAAATTGGTTTAATTATTTATTTACTAACTAAATAAGCAATCACACAGAGTTACATAAACACACACATGATATCTTGCACATTGAGTACAACACAATGAAAAGTCCCTAGTGGACAAAACTGATATGACGGCTTGTTACACAAAATTGCAAATTCAAAAGGGACAGACAAAGGAATTCCACTTCCGTACATACAGCTGGTAACTATGATCATGGAAATGTGACTACTTTGCACATGAACGACCGCTCATTCGAAAGAATTGCAATGTACATACAGTTGAAGTCGGAAGTTTAAATGGAGTCATTAAAACTAGTTTTTCAACCACTCCACAAATGTCTTGTTAACAAACTATAGTTTTGGCAAGTCAGCTAGGACATCTACTTTGTGCATGACACAAGTCATTGTTTCAACAATTGTTTACAGATTATTTCACGTATAATTCACTGTGTCACAATTCCAGTTGGTCAGAAGTTTACATACACTAAGTTGACTGGGCTTTTAAACAGCTTGGAAAATGATGTCATGGCTTTAGAAGCTTCTGATAGGCTAATTGACATCATTTGAGTCAATTGGAGGTTTCTCTGAGGATGTATTTCAAAGCCTACCTACAAACTCAGTGCCTCTTTGCTTGACATCATGGGGAAATCAAAAGAAATTAGCCAAGACCTCAGAAAAAACACAAGTCTGGTTCATCCTTGTGAGCAATTTCCAACCACCAGAAGGTACCACGTTCATCTGTACAAACAATAGTACGCAAGTATAGACACCATGGGACCACGTCAACTGTCATTCAGCTCAGGAAGGAGACGTGCTCTGTCTCCTAGAGATGAACGTACTTTGTTGCGAAAAGTGCTCATCAATCCCAGAACAAAAGCAAAGAACCTTGTGAAGATGCTGGAGGAAACAGGTACAAAAGTATCTACATCCACAGTAAAAAAAGAGTCCTATATCGACATAACATGAAAGGCCGCTCAGCAAGGAAGAACCCAGTCCTCCAAAACCGCCATAAAAAAGTCGGACTACGGTTTGCAACTGCACATGAGGACAATAATCATACTTTTTGGAGAAATTTCCTCTGGTCTGATGAAACAAAAATATAACTGTTTGGCCATAACGATCGTCGATATGTTTGGAGGAAAAAGGGGGAGGCTTGCAAGCCGAAGAACACCATCCCAACCTTGAAGCACGGGGGTGGCGGCATCATGTTGTGAGGGTGCTTTGCTGCAGGAGGGACTGGTGCACTTCACAAAATAGATGACATTGGGTGGGGGGGGGATATGTGGATATATTGAAGCAACATCAAGACATCAGTCAGGAAGTAAAGCTTGGTCGCAAATGGGTCTTCCATTTTTATTTGTTTATTTTTTATTTTACCTTTATGTAACTAGACAAGTCAGTTAAGAACAAATTCTTATTTTCAATGACGGCCTAGGAACAGTGGGTTAACTGCCTGTTCAGGGGCTGAATGACAGATTTGTACCTTGTCAGCTCGGGGGTTTGAACTTGAACTTGCAACCTTCCGGTTATTAGTCCAACGCTCTAACCACTAGGCTACCCTGCCGCCCCTTCCATATGGACAATGACCCAAGCATACTTCCAAAGTTGTGGCAAAATGGCTTAAGGACAACAAAGTCAAGGTATTGGAGTGGCCATCACAAAGCCCTGACCTCAATCCTGTAGAAAATGTGTGGGCAGAACTGAAAAAGTGTGTGCGAGCAAGGAGGCCTACAAACCTGAGTCAGTTACACCAGCTCTGTCAGGAGGAATGGGCCAAAATTCACCCAACGCATTGTGGGAAGCTTGTGGAAGGCTACCCAAAATGTTTGACCCAAGTTAAACAATTTAAAGGCAATGCTACCAAAT